>NC_092183.1:25525080-25859521 GCF_043641665.1 Enoplosus armatus | reverse complement strand
CTTCAAGTTGTGCGTAGATATAACGTCAGCGGGCTCACAGTTGGAGCACTGCCGAGGCCTCGATGAGCATGAAACATGAAAAGCCGCTGGGGGAAGTGGGGAACTTTCAAAAGTTTTAATACTACAGCTCAGAGTTACACCTTCTTCTTCATAGCAAGTTTAAAGTTGAGATGAAATGAAAAAATTCTCTTTAACCCTTTTAGATCGCACCCCCCCCCCGTCTAAAGATACGTGCGTCCCGCCCGCCGATCTCGGTTCACTATATGCGTCACCTTACGGACGTCAGATACTCTCGACTTTAAAGGTAGTATTTTCAAGCTATCTGCCATACCAACTGAAAACAACTAAACGAAGCATGATTTTTCAGAAATGAAGTTGAAACACTTGAACTAACTGCCATAACATAACCATAACCAGAGTACGGTTCAATTATCCACGAGGCTGTTTCTGTGTTGAGGGACATTAAGGATAGTATTAACATGAGACTTTAGAATGAGAGTTTATACCAGGGAAAAACCAACTTTGTAGGCTCGAAGCAGTTTTGCTGCATGTGATGGTGCTGATTGTCAACAAAAAGTTCAAACCTTCAAATCCTCTCCGTTTTGAAACATGTACTATCCAATTGTACTGTATCTTTCTGCAACACCATTCCCGACCCACCCACCACGCTCTCTGTTAACTCCAGACTCTCCAGTGTGAAAGGCCAGGATTAACCTTGGATTTGAAAGGGGCCGCAAGCCCATACACTCGCCAATCCCTCTGTCGGACCCACCCTCATGAGCTCATGTCTTTCTGATGAATGGCCACGGCCACAGGTGAACACACACACACACACACACACATACATGCAACAAATATTGGCAAATAGGTGTGCAGCTATACATATGCAGACAACACACACACACACACACACACACACACTCACAGCGTCGGCATATTAGCTCCCGTTTCTCTCTTTTAGTGTGCGAGTGTCCTCAGTCAGACCTGATGGTATTGTTGGTCTGTCAAAGGCAGCCCTCGGAAGGAGGCAGCGATGTCAAGCCAAGAGCGGCGCAGGACAGGGAGCACGCCCTGACCCCCGCACACGGCTCACACATACACACAGAGCCAGGCGGAGTATGACAGCGTTTTAGCTGCGGCGTCTTTATCAAAGCCATTCCTCTGAGAAAGTAAGTGTCTGGCTCAGAGCAGAGAAGCCTGATCTGTCAAAAGGCCTTTTGGGAGGAGAAGGCTTAGCAAGTTGCTGCCGCAAAAAACTGTGTGTTTAACGCTGCGAACATGCATACATTGCGATGATGATGTCATCAGGGTCATCTCTGGGAAATGGAGCGTGACAGACGTGGGCATTTACTAGGCAGGGGAAGTCTAACAACAAATGCTTTCCAGGTGCATTCTGGGAAATGTAGGATCCAGTGGTTTTGGAGCTTGGTCCATACTAGGGACATGTCAGCCTCTGCTAACTTCAAAACACCAAGATTCAACAGTAAATGTATATATTAGCCATTTTAAGATATTTATTTGAACATACACATTACATCCATCTCTTCAACAGAGTGCACGTTATTATTATTATTATTATTATTATTATTATGCTTTGTCTCATTCACTGCTGCAGTTACCCTGCGCACCTTCCGAAAACTGTGACTAACTGTGTCATTCACACGTTTTCACTTCACGTGCTCTTGACATATTTGTGTTATTATGTCCAATCATGCTCTACTGTGTAGTCACAGTTATTTTCAATGTGTCTTTGTGTATGCTGTTATTTTACTGCTCCACTTCCCCATGTAAATGATAAAAAATGTCACATTATATTACATTATCTTGTGTATCTGTAAGTGCACACGTTTTGTTCCTCTCTCTCTCTCACACACACACACACACACACACACACACACACACACAGTGTCTTGTAGTGTGATCTGCTGAGGAGATAGTGCCTATTAGTGTCCAATAAATCTCTTCTATCTCCCACTGGGGCCCTATGTCGTAATTTACAGCAACACGTGCTGCTTTTTTTTTTTTTTGAAGGCTGATGGCTGCTGATGGCCAACTCTAACTTTATGCCAAAGACGATAAGATCATCATGGGACACTAAAACTCTGTGAAATCCGGTAGTGGTCCCAATTATTACACTTGACATGTTAATGTGGAACCCAATCACTGATGCATTACAGGTTTAATCCAGGTTTTCATCACATCAGAGGTGATTAACGTGAACTGGATAAGAGTTTTGTTTTTTTTTGTTTTTAAAAGGATAATATTGGCCTTATAGATATGACAGTATATCACTCCAACCATAGTTCTGTTTCCCAAGGGCAGCGGTGCACAGCTCACTGTAACAGCAAAATTACTACAATCAACACATACCACCGCCTTCTTGAGAGGAGGCAGGAAGGGGGAAAAGAAAAAAAAACAAAAGGAGGAGTAAGAGTGAGAGAGAGAGAGAGGAGTGACAAGAAGAGGAAATAGGAGGTGAAAAAAGGAGGAGAAGAGGGTGGAGAGGAGATAAATCTTGTCTCCCGTGTTCACAGCAGGCCCGTCAAGGTTGAAACATGACATTTATGTGGACTGGTATTGGTCATAACTCTAATAATGGCTCCAGAAAACGCAGACGCAGATTTAAAAAATGACGTTCGGAGGGAGCCATTGTAAAGCGTGAGTGACAGTAAAGCAGCACACAAAGCCGGCGAATAACCCTGTAATCTGGGGTATCGGATTCAACGCGCTGGTGAAGCGCCGTGCTGGGAGTGAATGGAGCCTTTGTGGAGGCTGCGGCTTACAGGCTCATTTGCATGCAGTGATAAACGTTGTTTACACTGGACATACAGCTCTGTGAAGTGGTGGGTAAACGCAGCGGGAATGATAGATTTACTGCCTCACATGGGAGCCAGACGGTTATGTAGAAAGCACGCGCGCACAGCTGCACACGTACACACACACACACACACACACACGGACCAATTCATGCAACAGGTATGCAAACACAAGCTACACAGCGACAGATATGCAAATACACACACACACGGATCATTTCAAGCAACAGGGATGTAACATACACACACACAAACACACGTGAAACAGTATCCATCCTCCTGGTGATAAATGCCCACTTCTTTCCACTATGGCTGATGTTCATATTTCCAGCCAATCAGTCAACATCAAGCTCAAACAATGTTTATTTTCTCCATGTAGATTTGATAAACACATAGATATACGCTAGAGCTCTCGTGGGTGGAGGGGGTGGAGGGGAGGGGTGTGGGGCTGGCCAGGTCCACTGCCTCATTCCAGGATGAGGAATCCCCTCTCTAAGCAGACAGGGCAGACTGCAGGGAGGGGACCGGGGGCCTTGCGGGGTCTCAGCCCCATTTAAGGAGCTGAGGGTGATTTGTCATCTTCTGGAGGCGACGGACAGGAGGGGTGGCAGTGTGTCGTTGGAGAGAGGTGGAGGTGGGGGCGGCGGACAGGGGCAGCGATTTAAGGCAGTAAACGGGTTTCGGGTCACTGGCATCGCACAGTGGGCCAGTCACTCAGCTCCGTAACTGGACAAGGTAGGGGGAACAGGCCAGAGTCAGGCAGGGGCGGGGAGGGGGGAGATGGTCACCCTCCACCTCCTTCAACCACCCACCCCTCCAGAACCTCCATGTCAGTGGAAACGGTTGCTCAGTCCCTTCAGTTCAAAGCCAGGCTGGGTACGTTTGTTTTACAGTGCCAGGTAATATCGTTTGCGCCGCGGTGGGTGGAGGGCAGGATGTGCGCCACCCGATGAGATTTTCGATGACACGGTAGGAGGTGCCTGGGAGCTCTTTGATGTCTGTTTCTCAGCTGTCATTGCTGCTGTGCTGTGAAATGAACGTGACAACCGCAGACCCCCGCAACCCCACCACACCAACACCAGCCCACCACAAGCCACCCGACCCCCTTGTATTAAGCGCATCCCTCTGTTGGTGGGAGAAATAATATTGAGTTTCCCTGTTTCCCACAGAGACTCGTAGCGGCGGACAGACATTTTTCTCATGTGCTGCCGGCCAGCTACTGGAGTGAAGGGCCAATAAATCAGCTGAAGGTAAACACACACTGTGTGTACTCACACTGACTGTGACTGAGTGAATAAGACCAACAAGTGACAGCAGAATTCACCCTCTGTGAAGTGCTTCGTTGATTTGATTGTAGGGTCAAAGTTCAAGTGATGATGCAGGACTTCAGTTTTCAGTTAGAGATTTAACTGGAATAACTAGGGTTGGGTTCCAATTCCCGAAGCTCCGACGGTAACAAATCTCGTGTTGAAGCTTTTATCTCCTGTTTTTATCGGCAAAGAGAGACGTAGAAAACATTTAGGCGACAGGCTTGTCAGTGTCAGTCAATGCCGACCGTCACTTTTAGGTTAAAATGAGAAATTCTGCCACCATCAAACGTACGTTACAGCTGGTTGGCCTTTCGCCATGAAAGTAAACGACAAGCTGGCGTCTGTGCTCGACCAAAGATCATTTGTTTGAGAAGAAAAAAAGAATGTGTTCAGGGACTGTCTGTCCTCAGCCCCATTCACAATAACACATCTATTTCTCCCCCCCGGCTGTGATATGGCCTATTCTCTATGGCGGAGGTCAGGCCCCGTCAAGCTAAGGGACCTTAACATTGACAATGTCTTCTGTGGCTTCAGTGAACTTTGTGGTAAATTCAACCTCCCAAAATCTCATGAAGTCCGATACTTCCAGCCCCCTAACTCAGTCATTGACTCAATTTTGGACATTCCCGCCAATCAGAAAGGCCTCATCTCAAAATTTTACTCCTTAATCTCACAGTGACCTCTCGGGATAAAATCACAAAAGATTGGGAAAGTGAACTCGGCAAAGCTATAGTTGACAATGACTGGGGGCGGTGCATCGGCTCGAGTGAATGACAGCACGTCTTGCTCCAGGCTCCACCGGACACAATTTAAGGTTGTCCATCGCATCTATCTTACCAACTCCAAACTCTCCCAGATAAACACCAGTATTTTCCAGTATATATATATATATATATATACACACCTGCACTTATCCACTGTTAAAAGGTAGGAAAGGCAGGATTGGTTATTTATTACTATTTACTTAAGTTCCTTTTATTTCTTTATGTTATTATTATTTTATTTAAATGTTTTTTTTCTTTTATTATTATTATTACCAATGTGGGACCAGGGGTGGGGATAGGGGAGCGGTAAAATAATGTCCTGAATGTTATTATTTCATTACACCTGAAGTGAATAAGTACTTTTATCAAAAAGAAAAAAATAATGTGTGCAAATGTATGTAGGCTGCACCTATCAAATGATGTGTTATTTACACATTTATACAATTCTGATTCATATTGAATCAACATTTCTTTCCTTCTGCTGCTCATCAGCAACCCGCTGCATGTGCAAGTTGTGAACATTAACTACTCTTAAGTTTAGCGTTTCTGCCGTTTCTGATTCAAGATCTCAGTTGAACCTCCGTTTTAGTTATTTCGAACTATTCTACGCTCACAAATGTTGAAAGCGAAATCCAAGTGGATTCAGGTTTATTTGGATTCAACGGGCGGATTCCATACTGAATTCAGATTTTATAAAATGCCATCAAACCCATGAAAGTTACATGTCATGATCCATTCAAACGTTTAATTTAAGCCAGGCCCAAATAAGAAAAACACTGTAACTGGAATTCTATGTTTTTACATGAATGCATTTCCAGTTTAAAGGTATTGTGTTGGTTTGTTAAAAATTGTCCATGTTTCACATTTGAATTTATTGCTTCCATGTTTATGTACAGTAGATTTAGACTCTGAGGCTTGGCTGTGTGATGACAGTGATGCCGGTGATTATAAATGCAGGCTTGTAGATGGGTTGGCTGGACTGCTCTGAGATCCAGTCACATACATCTTTAGGCACACATGTGCAGATACACACACACACACACACACGCACAGATGCACACGCGCATGCACGCACAAACACACTTGACTTGACTTGATTTAGTCGGGCTTTGACAGAGGCCTGATTGGTGTCTCTGTCTCTGGGTGGGCTGATTTAAAGTGTCCCTGAGGTCTCGTTCCAGGTAGGGAGGCAGACAGGGGCCTGGAATCCCCCACTCAGCCCCCCCTCCTGCTTCCCTCACACCCACTCCTACTGTGGCTCCCAGCGAGCAGACCCAGCCCCCACACCCTCCACACACACACACACACACACACACTCAACTCACACACGCTGAACTCAGATTCCTCTTCATCCACACAGCATCCATGCTTTCTCACATTGGTCCGAGCTGTCTGGGTCTTTGGGTTGCGTGGACCCCCGCCCCCCCTCACCCACCCATCTCGTCCCCAACGAGCTGCCGCACATTCCAGCAGCACCCGGGCTTATTATTGGAGGAAATTTATAGGGCCATTTATTTAACTGGATCTGAATGACATCGGTTCTGGATGAGTGCAGCTAGGGCAAACTGCCGGGCCATGTGGTCCAGGGAAAACAGAGCGGGGGATAAATCAACTGACTAGGGGGGGAGAGAGAGGGATGGTGGGTGGGAAGCTGGGAGACAGATAGCGAGACAGGGAAATAGAGTAAAAGTGAGAAGGAAAGCCAGGGGAACCACGTGAGCACAATATAAACTTAAATGACATTGTCTAAACACTTCATATTTACACTGGGCCCTTTTACAAATGACATGAATCTGCTTGTATGGAATCTAATCCAAATGTGGCAATACATACTATTCCTGTTGTCGAATGGTGTACTATATCAATTAGAAAATAAAGAAGCAATCAAAGGAATACAATCATATATACTGGGTTATTACACTGCTCTAGTTGCAAACTAGCTGGGAGCATGATGCGCGGAAGTGGCATTATGTCTTGTTTTAACATGTGCGTCTGAAGAATGGCGCTTTACTACACACACACACATCACACTCACATAGACACAAGCCCCATGACTCTCTTTTCACATTCAGGAATGTCTAAAAGTAAAGAGAGGAAGCACATTACATAGCCAGGGGGATCTCACAGGCTTATTAGCATGTGTGTGTGTGTGTGTGTGTGTGTGTGTGTGTGTGTGTGTGTGTGTCTCTCACTCACCTGTGCTCACAGGTGTCTTGGCGATAATCACAGAGCTGACAGGGATCAGACATAGAAATAAAATAACTGTTTGCAACGTGACTACAGCTCAATTTTGAAATGGCGTAAAAAAATAAATAGCTTGAGAAGATCAACTGGCAGTGAAAACCACTGCACTCACTGAAAAGGAGGAGGACGCGTTACTCAGCACGCTGTGTCACTTGTGTGTCGGCAGCTGTTGCTTATCAATCGCTCCTTTCTTCCTTTTCTAAAGAAACCAGAAACATAAAAAGCAGAACTTCTTTTAGAATTGACAAATTGACTGTCACTGTGGTCAACCTCTATTGGTTTCATTTTCGCAAAACACGGCCAGCGTACTTGCACTCAAAAAAAAAAAAAGCCAACTTACTGTCATCTCTGATCACAAAATACAAGATCCGTCATTGTATTTGAGCCTCACCGGGCGGAGTTAACCTTGCTAACCCAGCACACTGGCAGAGATTAAGCAGAGTAACTGGCCATGATTGTCAAAATGCAACGCGCCATTTTATTCTTTGTCGACTGCCAATGAACTATTTGAGGAGAGAGAACAGGATTAACTGCGTTTCTGTAGTTGTAGCTTTTAGCATGGTTAGCAAATTCTTAAAATTGTGTGTGTGTGCACATGTGTACGCACACGATATGATTCGATGTGGCAAATACAAGCTGAAGTCTCACATTCCCAAATGTAAAGGGATGATTAAAGTGCATATCAAACGCATTAAAAGGACCCAGGCAGCATGCCGAGGTTCATCCATGGACGTATTAAGAGCTTCATCGCATGCCAACGTGCCATCTGACCCCTCGCTGTACGTGAAAGCGAATGTGATCTGGAGCTACCAAGTAATGGACTCCCCCGTCACCTATGTGATCTCTTTCCACATTTAAATCGGAATGAATGATATGGAAAAGCCTTGGGAGGTAACCCGAGCCCTGTTTACTCAGCCAACCCTAATGCAAACAATCCTACACACACACACACTGCACTAAGTGACTGACACTGACGGCTGTCACAAGCTGCTGGGGGGTGGAAGTAGTAGTGGCGGAGAGGGGGGGGGGGGGGGGGGGGGTCAGATAATCTCTGTCCACAGTAATGACCTGTCTTCAAAGCAAATTCTCCTCCACCCATAGAGACACACACACACACACACACACACACACACACACACACTCATACAGATACAGAAACCTCCTGTACACCAGTAACTGACCAGTGGTGTGAAATCAGAAAATCCGCCCATCACTCCCAGCATCCGGCATGCAGCTGATTACGCCGTGACAGAACTTAGGGAACGATGTGCTCTTTTTCCAAAACTACACCAACTGGCCTAAAGGGGGTGCTAGGATATTCGTCACGCACTGTAATGTGTATCAATTGTGTATTCACAAAATGTGATGGAATGATGCGTCTCATTACTCATTAGTCGGGGGTTGTTTTCTTGATGCGGGTGTGTTTTTCTACACAACATAGCGGCACGTATGCCCCCCACCCCCACCCCCACACCCATCAGAAAGCGGTAGCCGCACATAAAACATTTTTAAATAAAACATTTCACAATTTATTATCCTGCACCCAAACAAATACACACACAACTTATACACTCTAATGACAACACACACAGCTGCATTCATCATTCACACACACACACACACACACACACACACACACACACAATGCAACTAGCTGTGTGTTTGGGTCAGTAAGTGGGAAAAGGTGGAGTGTGGCGTTCTCACCATTGAAAGCAGCAGCAGCAGGGATCCCAGCGGACTGACTCCTGTTTACTCTTCTTATTTGGTCAAGCAGACGCCTCTCTGTCCCAGCATTTGAAAGCTCATTCCCATTTCCCGTTTCTGCTCGGCTAATAAAAAAAAACAAAAAAAAAACAATTCGGACAAGTTATGACTTTTTTTTTACCTTTATAATATTTGTGTTCTGCAATGCCTCCCTGGATACGTCCTGGGTTAACATCCCAACTACAGCGTAAAATGCTTGATGGGGTCTCTGCGTCACATTAGGTTACCATGAAGCTGTTACGACCATCTTTTTTTCCTACTCGTGATGTTAATATGTTGTAAGTTAGGAAGTTAGATAAGATTAATGGTAGCGTTTAATGATTTCTGTGGGCAAATACGGCGACTTGAGCTTTAGGGGGGGGGGGGAATAAATTGTACACATAGGAGACATTAAATATAGCTTTCATTGCTGCCCTGTGAAAACAATGGATCGCTTTTTATGAGTTACCCTGTTTTCAGCTTTGTGACAATGCATTTTGACACGGGTTATTTAGAGATTAGTGGTTTTGACTGGACAGAGAGGATATGCTGCAAAAAATATATCCATGGACAGTCATACAAGCTGCTCCTAGCCAGGCAGTAAAGTTTGAGCCCTTCTGAGGTCCACTCACTTCAGCCTCCAGAGACCTGACCTCGGCCCTTCTACCAGGTGAGTCCAGCTGAAAGCATTCCTTCACTGGGGAGGGGGGGGGGTGTTGTAGAGGTAGAGAGGGGAATGGATGGAAGGAGATGAGTTGGGGTGCGGTGTTAGAAGGAGGACCCACCACCCACGAAGCTGCCACGCTCTCTGCTCCTCTGAAGGTCCCCTACCTGCTAATTTGCATCAGTAAACAAGCAGCCGACAACTTCAAAGTGTCGACACCAATGAGGCCTGACGCGGGAATGGACTTGTGTTTAAGCATGTGTGCAGGCATGTGTGTGTAAGTGTGTGTCTGCACTGATCTACCAGTGTGTGTATTAGGTTTTATATCATGGGAATACCTTTCTGAGAATTTGGGAATATTTGTGGTTGTCACTGGATACTCATTCATCTAAATGTACAGTGGGCACATGATGATCGACCCGCTATTTTAGAGGATTTATAACCTTCACAGTGGTCCTTTTTAAATAACTGCACACATTTTGTTGTGAAAATGGTCAACGTAAGCATACTGAATATTATCTGGCTACTGACAGCTTCAGCCCGAACAGCGTCCATATCGGCTTTCAAAACACACAATCAGTAAAACTCTGGTGTGTATATCTGTACGCTGAAAAACCCATCAATGTGAATGTGCGTGTATACATGTTTCTTTAGATGGGCCGCCACCCACGGAGACATGTCAGGTAAATATTTGGAGGGTAGGGTGGGTGGGGGCGATGAAGTGTCCAGTGTCCAGAGAGGGCACATGCCATCTGAAGCTATCCATCCACTCCACTGCAGGCATCTGATATGGACGGAGACACCCGATCCTGCATTAGGCCGCCTCTGAAGCTATGCAATATCACAACTCACCCCACACATCAACTTGAACCAAAGGGCCTCCAGCCAAATAACTCCGTGTGCGTATAAGAGCGAAGACCTCAACTTGCATGTACAGCACGTTAGCTAAAAATCACAGAAACGTGAAAGACATGGATGCTGGCAACATGAAGTTGAGTAATTGTTGAATTGTTAATTCTTGTGCGGATGTGTATGCATGCAGGCGTGTGTGTGTGTGTGTGTGTGTGTGTGTGTGTTTTGGGAGAGTTGTTGTCATATGTCACATGGAGAGACGGGCGATGACAGAGGCTTTTCTAGGTGTGTTTTCAACAACAAGAACACAGGCTGAGGGCAAAACACAGAGGGGGAAACGCATGTAGCATTTGCATGCTAACTCGTTAGCAGACTAGGCTCTAAAGATTACCAGCGATGCTTCACTTCCAATTAAGTGGCTGCTTTTATCCAGGTATGTTACAGCGGAGTGATTGCATTTATTCATGTCCGTGCTTCATCGCGGAACTCAAAGTCCTACTTCTTGCTGTGCCAGCGGAGCTGTGCAGGTTATGTCTTGGTACCCAAATGCCCACCCCTCCCCCTGCTGTGCCAGGTGCTCTTACACCAGCAAACCACACAGGGGAGCTACTGCTTTTTCCAACGCCTGTAACACAGATACACACACACACACACACGCTGTCTCCTCAGCCAAACATTTTCCTCAGTCAACCTGCTGCACAGGGTTCAGTGCAGTGATTTCTCTTTGCAGCCGGTAGAAGAATAACATTTTCTAAATAGCATGCAAGCATTACATCTGCTGTCTTCTGCTTTTTTTTTTTTTTTAATGATTTTAATCACTGATAAATAATTCTGGTTGCTACTGAAATATCAATAATCACTGAAAACTGTCTTGCCTATCTACATTATACCCTATTTGGTATGTAAAAGTGGGCTAAGTATACCATGTAAATCTAGGTATATCTAGATTTAGTCCGAGCCAATAACGTCATTTAGGTTGTATTTTTACTTTATGTGCATAGCTATGTAGAAGTTTGTTATAATGTTGCCTTCACAGGCAGAGCAACAGGACTAAAAGTTTGTATTCATTTTCTACAGTATAGAATATTTAGAGTGTGAGGCTGAGGTTTATTCATATGGTGAATTTTGATTTTGTTTATGTATTTTAGTTGGAGTTTTGCGTCTGTACATGCTATTTAATCCCAGGTTGATATCATGTTGCTTTCATGGGCAGGTCAGCAAAGGTCAGAAAAAATGGTTCAATTAAAGGAATTCTTTGCAAAAAGGGGGGGGGGGGGCAAAGTGAACAATATTGGTGTCCAACCCTCTTCCTCTTAGTCATATGTAAACACAAGTCGGTATCCAGGACAATGATGTCAGATACGGTAAGAGACATCCAGCAAGCGAGGACATGTTCTAATAAATATCATTACATTCACGCAGGCTGAAAATGTGCCAGCCTTTGAGCCGCACCGTATGACAACAGTCAAGATTAATGAGCTGAGAAATCAGATCCAAACACAAGGGCTATTTTTTTTTTTTTTTTTCCACGTCCAGTTGACTCAAATGTTCAGGTCCTCTCGGCGAAAGCCACAGGGAGGTTGCTGCAACACGCACGATGACAAAGACTTCTGCTCGTCTGTGCGGCTTGGTTCATCTGTCAGAGGGTCCACCCATATTTTACAGAGCACGATAGGGGCCTGTGGAATACCTATATGAAAGCATGGGTGAGGCAGAGTAACATCAGTGTAAATAAAGGTATTTAAAACTGTGGCAGACACACACTCAAGGAACTTCCAACCAGCAGAAAACGTGGTCCAGTAAATAAAACTCCAACGTGTACTTAAGAGTTTTACTGTGAAACCAGAGGTCTCGCTGGTTAGGACTGGCTGAAATTTATGTTATCAGGATTTTGGATTATAAAACTTTTGTTTCTTGAGGTTATCCTCTAACTTTTGCTCGTTGTGGTTCTATGGTCCTTTTTTTATGTCTCGTTTGTCATTCAGATTTTTCTTTAGTGCCATCTGCAAAAAATAAATGTTTTTCTTTTAATTATTTTCAAATAATTAAAAAAGTATTTATATATTTAGTGATTTAGTCAGATTCCACATGACTGTAGAGTATATTAGGTTTTGTATGTTTAATGTATATGTAGGCCTACTTTGTACATGTTTTCCACAAGTAATTCATCACTCCAGTTTTATGTCTTCTCAATAATCTGCTTAATAAAAGAAATTACTGGTGAGCATTCTGAAAGATGTGTGATAATTTAATTCGCTTATGAACCACAAAATAATTATTTCACATGTTAGGATGCAGCTTTTCTTTATTAATGTGACCAACATTTTCCTTTGAAAATATAGAATTTTGTAAGGATACATTATGAAAGACTAAAAGTATTATACTTTTCTTTCGATCATTGGAGTACCTGGTTTTCATTTCATCACATTTTCAATTAGTTCAAATTAAATAAGTTAAATTGTCCGTACTATATTACAAGTTATATAAAATACAATTTCTATTTATTACATTTTTAAAAAAACTTTTTTAAAAAATTCAAGAATTCTGTTTTAAAAAATTGGGGTGTAAACAATGTATTTTAAATATAGCCACAAATGTTAGAAACAGTGTGTGATTTCTTCTGATCCGATTTTATAAATTATACTAATGACAATACAATCGAATAATATTCTAAACTATCAGTATTTCTCAAAATGAATGGATTCCTTGAGTAAATTCTGTGACTGCTTCAGTACAATAGGCGAGGGAACCTTTTCATTACAGAAGGGCCTTGTAATCTCTGCACCCTTTGTTTTCCTTCAGCCCTCAAATGTTCCTCGCCACCTCCAGAGCTGGCTAATGGATGCAGATGGAGGAAGTGTTTGACATTATGGACACAGCAGTGCTTGTTTTAGAGGAGCTGGTCATGTGGTCTGCCCTTGCAGGCCACACAGTACCCCCTTAATGTGACCCAGACCCCCCAGCCGACTCCAGGGGGTTTCAGGAACTGTCCGCTCTGGGGGAACGGAGTGTCAGTTTAGCCCCCCAGTGAACACAAGTCAACATGCCTTAATCCCCCCATCACCTAAAGTTACACTTTTGGGTCTGCAATTAGCCAGCCGGCCAAATCTCCCCCACACCCTACTGAGCTCGCTCATTCCGAGTCCTGACATGGAGCTCCGAGCTGGGGGCCGTGGCCAGCGCGCAGAGCTCCGTACAGGGACCCAGAGCCGGCTGCTTGTGCTGCCGGTTTCCGTGGCACAGTGCCGGCCCGGCCACATGGTCCCTCATCTTTCACTGTCAAAGTGCTGGAGAGGAAGAGATCAAAACAAACATGTGGTGGCAGGGAGAGCCTGACATGATGAATCGCTGTAATCAGTATCAGACAGCCCAGCGCTCGCTCCAATTGGTGGAGGCTCCTTTTGACCGATCCCTTGAGTGACTGAGTGACAAGATGCACAGAGCAAGATCTGTGACCCTGAAGCACGGCCCAAAGACCCGAGATGTGGCTGATCCCAGCAAAAGCACCGCCAAGCGAAGTCTGCAGGTCATTCCACGCCGCTGAATGGAAACATTATATAAGGTGGGGAAATATTTGCAACATGGAAGCCGGGTGTTTAGTCGGCACTGTGTCCATTATCAACTGGCCCGGAGCCATGCCAACAGGAATGATGGGGGTGTACATTCCAGTCCTTGGCATCTGCTCCATTCTGCACATTGTTTACCTCCTTTGTGACTTCCTGCTTCTTCATCTTGGAAGAGGAGCACAGGAAGGCCCGAAAGTCCCCCCTCAACCCAAATCTCCTGTACGCCCAAACAAAAAGCCACATTGTAGCTCATTTTCCTGTCTCCTCCGCCGCTCATTTCCAGCCGGGGGTGTGGTATTGGCATTCCTCAAGGTCAAATCTCAGCACGCCTCTGATCCCCTAATTTCACTGGTGTGGGGGCTTCTCTAATGTGCGTCCATTAGACCCACTTCCTGCTGCTGGTAAGAGGCGATCCAGATCCTGCCGTCACGGAACGAATTGCCACGTTAAAACCCCACTAAACACCTTCAGTGTTTCAAATTGGAGACCTACTGGAGGTCTCGTCATCTTACCGACCCCCTGAGGTTAGGTCAGGTGGGGCAGAGGGATGAAGCTAGCGGGCAAGCAAAAATGAGGAGGAGGAGGAAGAGGGGAAGAATCAGGATCAGCCCATGAAAAGGTGCCTTTACTGACCGGAGTGACTTTAAAGGAAATATTCACTCAGCTGCAGTTTTTGGAAGAAAAGGAGCAGAATCTACCTCCACCAACACAGTTATTCATTTCAGCTAGAGAGGGAAAGTAGTTAATGGGATATGCACACATGCACTCTGACACACACTTACACACATTCGCTGTGGGCCTGTCTGTAATGGCCTTTGACTCGAGGTCTGTGGTTCAAGTTCACGAAAGCAGAGGCTCGTGAAGAGGGAACAAGCCAGGGTGGCCGAGGAGGGACAGACGGAGCGAGCGTAGCAGGGACGAAGGGATGGAAGAAGTTGGGGGGTTGAGGGACATGAGGTGGTGGTGGTGGTGGTGGTGGTGGTGGTGGGGAGTGGGGTCTCAGTCTCGAGCCCCCTCTGCCAGAAACAACAAGCAGGCCTTCTCATATTCAAATAAATACCAAGCCAGTGGGGAGCACGGAGGGGCTGCAGATAAGGAGGAGGCATGGGGCGAGAGCCAGACTGGAGGATGGCTTCCCTGCTACACTGAAGCCTATTTAGGATCACGGGCCGGGCCGAGAAGAGCAAAGCAGGCAGTGACAGATTTATAATGAGCGTAGACTCTGCCCTCGCATTTAATACCGGGCTTAAGACGTATTAGAGGGACAAAGGCCGCGGATCCTGCTCGGGGGAGAAGAAAGGCCTTAATTAATTTGGGGAGATCACGGAGGCCCCGGGCCCACATCATCGGCTCTTTGTGGCAGGAATGCCAGCTATTTACCGGCGCTCCAATAGGGCTGCGGGGAGAGGTGAGGTGATGACGACTGGGGCCGCCGCGCAACAGATAGGGAAAGGATACTTTTCAAAAGCTAAAAGCTTCCCAGTTTTAAAACAAAGACGGGAGGGAAAGAGAAGAAGTGATTTTGAAAAGGGATCTGACTCCAAGCAACCCCCTCCCCGCCCCACCCTTCCTATGTCCTCCAACAGACATTCCGAACTGTTTTTGCTCTCTCTCAGTCTTTTCATGAGGAATTCAACTTGATTAATACCGATAACAACCTCTGAAAGGAATATTCAGTGGTATAACAGTACCACTCGTACTGCAAATACACACAATCACATGCATACACTGCATGAACACACTTTCAGGCAGTTTCCTACGCTGCCACAGGTTGTGTCTTACAGTAATCCCCTGGTAGTTGGATGATAACTGCCGGTTCCCCTCTCTCTCCGTTACAGCGTTGCTCCAGGTGCGGTGGGACTGAAAGGGGGCAGCGTGTCGAGGCCGGCCTGCATCGACCAGGCTGCACGGAGCCCGTTGAAGGGCACAGTTGGCAGCTGTCGGGCCTATATTCGTTAAGTCAGAGAGGACATGTGGAGAGAGGACCTTCCTTCCCAAAATAAACAAATAGCGGTGGCACACATCTTCCCAGACAACTGCAAAGGGGGAGGGAGAAAGTGAAAATTGTGCTTTTCTTTCGTTGTCTCTTTTTCTTTCCACAAGGCAGCTCGGACAGAGAGCCCAGGCAGTGAAGTCGTCAAACCTCAGAATCCATAAAGGCGAAAGAAACTGGGTTGCAAGCATGAATCATATATTTCACATTGTGGACTATAATGTATAAACCAACTGAAAGAAACTAAAAATAAAAACAGTGAAATTTGTTACAATGTCATTTTGAGACCTGATATTCCATGATGGTGCACATGTTCTTTCAGAAACACGTTCACGCTTCCTCTGAGATTTCTAAATGAATAATATTAAAAAAAGGTGACGTCCACAGCCCATTTCCCCCGCGTTTTAACAATGTGTGTGGGAATATATGGTGGAATTTTCCTGGGACAGACACAAGGGAATCATGATTTTCACCTTTGGTCAGCCATTGTGTTCATTTCCATTGTGTTTTGGGGGTTTTTTTATGCGCATGTCCTTTTATGATGACCCCCAAAATACAAAGAGAGCAGGGCTGAACAGGAAAACCACATTTATATGCCAACAAGGAAATGTGTTTGGGCTCTTTTTTTCTTTTTTTTTTCTTCTTTTTTTTTTTTGCAGAAATAGAGCAATTCCTTGTTATATCTACAAGAGGTTAATATAGACTAATACAAGAGTCAAATAAATCCCCCAGTTATAAAACAGAATTACCACCAAAGCTCCCCTGAGGGTCTGACCTATTTGTAAAATCATATACAAATAACATGGACGCACTCTAGAGCAGATCTTATTCCTATAATATGCCTTTGTATTATTACTGTATCTAGTGAAGCTGACTACAGGATTACTGGACCAAATAAGCTCCGTTTGCACTCTCCCAATCTCTTTTCCATATCAGCGCGCATATTTGCACATAATAACTTCACTTGTGCACCACTGGAGCGGCTATTTTGGAATGCGTTCACGGTGGCAACCAACCAACGCCACGGAAAGGGAATAAATATGAGCTGACCGCTCAGTGACAGACGATAGAAATGGAATTACAAACGAGGAAAAACAAATACAGATCGACATCGGACGAGTAATCATCACTGCGGTCAAACGTTTGGACGTTTTCACTGAAAAACCTCCAATTAGTATTCGCGCTGATGTGGACATTTCATTTTCGGGGGGGGTGAAAGGAGGTGGACATTTTCTAACCGGAGGAGTGAATGAAGGCATTCACACATATTTTTGCTGTTAAAATTGAGTTGCTTCACGCAGCCTTAACAGACACAATTAGACAAACTGCTGGTGCTGTAAAGCAGCAGACGGCTTGCACCTGCGCACACACACACACACAAAAACAACTTTTACATTTTTGAATTTTAAATTTGCATTTAAAAAAAAAGCCTTGCGTGTTATCTAGTTTACACGACTCACATGCGGGGGGGGAAAAATGAGTTAATTATGATGAAATTATGATGAAATTAAAGTGAGTGAACGGTCGCTGTTGTGATCACCGTTGAACAACAGAAGCTATTCTTAGTGTTACTTATTCGTTTATTTATTCAAGGTCACCACAGTTCCCTGTTGGAATATTCCAGAAATAATATAGGGACATTTACATCATGTAAGCGTAAATAAATAACACATAATTTACAACAACAAAATCCCGATAAGATTATTCAATTTCTCATGTCTGTTTATGTCATTTCAACACTATTGATTTACTATTATTTAAGTCCTTTCTTAAAAGGCCCCTAATAAAAATGTTCTCCTGGATGTGGAGCACATTTTTATTTTTTTTATTTTAAATTAAATTTTTTTGTTGAGGTCCTACAGATAGTCGAGGCGCCTCTTTGAACACCTCCTCTCCCGCATACCTGCGTCTCTCCGCGCATTTCCCTAAAGCCCCGCAGAGAGAGGGGACACCCCGGGCCCTCTGCTGTCAGCGGTCAACTGCGCGCTTCCTCTGCTTCTTATTCGGGGATTTACACTAATATTTAGACAGGGTAGGGTTTTATGCGTGGAGCGCGCACAGCTGAGAATCATTGTTTGTGTGTGTGTGTGTGTGTGTGTGTTTTTTTATGATCGGTGGAATCACCCGTGAATTATTATCTGTGAAGTGACGCGAGCGTGTCATGAATTATTTTCAGGCTGATTGTGGCAGAGAAAGGGCTCGTTAAATTAAAGACTGGAGAAATGAAACATCCGAGAGGCTGTGTGCGGTTTTATTGTGCGTCTGGGGGGGGAGCAGAAAGAGAGGGGGAGAAGCAGGTCCTTCCAGATACACTGATACACTGATGACCTCATCACATCTCTCAGCCTCGACGTTTACGAGATCTGCGCCATTTAATGAGGCATGATGGCACAGTTTGTTTATTTTATTATTTTTTTTGATTTTTGTGGTTTGGTGATTTGTCATGTTACCACAACAGGACACACAGGACCACACAGGCCTCTCCTACAGTACACAGGCCTCCGATTCTCACGTCAAAGACAAGCGGGAGAAACACAGCAACATGGGGGGGGGGGGGGGGGGGTTCTGTGCTGTGTGGGACTGAACGCTTGTCAACACGTGACAAACGAATCTTAGTGAGACACTACTGCAAAGCACACCGAGGTTTTTTCGTTATATCCCCTTTTATAGGACAAATGCGTAAAAGCGCAAAACGCCAAATGTGGCACGGAGGGGCCCCCGCGGGTCTGCGTTCTGCTGGCCCCCCGTCGCCCGTCAGTTCAGCACCTCAGTATACTTGTGCCGTCCGGAGGCGAGAGCGCTGGTTCGGGGACAGAAGGAGATAGAAAGCAGCGGGAGGGTGTCCGGCATTTTAACTCCATGTGAAACTCAGAGAGCGCACACTCGGAAAGCTGAAGCGTGGCCTCTGACTCACAGACAGCACATTTATTTTGCGGATGCACTACATTAACTACATTAAACAACATGTCGCAATTAATACTCCTCCACATCAGCAGGGCCCACCGGGCCCACAGGCACTTCGTGCAGCCTAGGTGTGGACTACAGGTGTTGCCATTTTTTTTTTTTATTAAAAGTGTTCACACCAAAATGTTGGATTTAATCCATTTAAAAAAAAAAAGAAAAAAGAAAAAGAAAAAAAGACGTCGGTTCAGCAGTAACTCCTGATAAACGGACCACTGTTTCCCCCTCTGCATGAGCACTTTGCACGGCAGTCACTTTAACATCGCCACATGTGCAGCGAGAACGAACAAGCGTGCAGCGGAGTGATTAGACACGGACAGAGAGCCGCAGCAGCACGGCCGCGGTGCTCCGTTGTCCGTCGGCCAGTGAATGGAGGGACGGTGTCGCCGGCGTTCAGGCCTGCATCCTCTAACCAGCGAGGGCTGCTCGCCTGCTGTGCTCGCTTTGCCTGGCTGCTGTCGGCTTTGGCCGTTCACTGCTAAAAAACAAAACATGCAGCTCTATTTTTTTCTTCCCCCCCTAACATTTAAAACGTCTCTCCCGTTAAAGCCGCTTGAATGCTACAACGAAAAATAAATAAATAAATCACTACAAGCTATTAACACATGCGGCGTTCACGTGCTTGTTGTTGTAGGTTTACAGGTATTTTTTTTTAATACTTTATGGAAAACTTGAAGTGTGTATTTCACAAGTGATACTGATACTTAATATTTGTATTTAATGTGAGCTATCGAATTGGGTGCGGGGGAGGGAGAGAGAGAGGGGGGGGGGGGTGCAGCTCGCTGTTTAACAAGTTTATTTTTAATCTTCCGTTTTAAAGTTTGTCTTAAAGTTGGCCTTTACGTCCGCCGCTGCGGCGCTGAACGCGCTCCGCTTTTGGCCGCTGCTCTGAGGCCTGCGAGCGAATTCCAGCGCAGCCTCTTCCCAGTCTGATCCGCTCCTGTATTTTGTCTGTTATCACCTGAGGCATTTACAAAGGAGGCTTCCGACTTGGCCATGATGAAGTGAGTCGGTATCGATGGCATCGTATCTGATAAAAAGAAAAAAGGAAAAGGCCGACGTACACTGGGAAGGAATACATCATGCGGTGGTTTACACCGGGTCTGACTGCGCCATGCCGGATTTCTTTTATACAGTAATCAATGCGCAGAAGCCTCCACTTTCTGAGTGTGTGTTGCAAAGTCACTTCTGTCTATCTGTCTATCTAAATATTTGCCCTTAACAACATATTGCGGGAGTGTATTCATGCTCGCTGCCTCCCATTGAGACACATCCAAAAACAAATAGGGCTAATCCTCCCGCCGCGTTATCCCATTAGAACCCCGCCGTTCGCCTCCGCGCTTAACTCGATGGCTCCGGTGTAAATGAGACTGTCCGGCCGCCACCGGCAAAACGCACATTCGGTTGCCGCACATTAAAGCGGAGCCTCGATAAGCCGAGAAGCTGCGAGGCGAGATGGCGGAGAGGTCAAGTCCAGCTCCGGTCTCAAGCGCCACGTGTGTCTCTGTTTACCGGCTGCTCAGATGGCGTTTGTGTGTGTGTGTGTGTGTGTGTGTGTGTGTGTGTGTGTGTGTGTGTGTGTGTGGCGAGGTACAACTATAGAGCAGGTAAGGTAAAGCGGGTGAAATCACGCAACACATCAAAGTGCTTTCGGCAAAGTGTACAAATAAACAAGCGCGCGCGTGGATGAGTGTCTCGTGAGTCCTTTCCTAAATGAAGCGGCATCTCTGCCACCTCGCGCCTGTCTCCATGTCTGCGTGCCTATCTGGTTTGAACCACAACCTGGTGCATTCTCTCTCCGTGTGTTACCGGAAAACACTCACACACATGTGAAACTGGAGCAAACAGTGTGACGTGTGAACTGCACATCCCTGTTCCCATTTTGTTGTTTGTTTGTTTTCTCCAGCCTTGCTTAAAGAAAAACGACATTTTCAGAGCGAACGACAAAGTTTTTTGACTTTGTTTTGCGCCGCAGCCCCCGATGCTCCAGGCAAACTGGGGCAGGACCAGCTCCATCCGGGCTTGAACAGCTAAAATATGCAAACGCACATATAGGCCTATAATTTGCCGGGAAAGTGGCCGCACTTTGGAGCCGGACATTGCAGTGACGTTGGAGTTGAATTGGAATGACTGACACGGTCTTATTGAAATAAAACATTCAGTGCAGAGCGCAGACACTTTTTTTTTTCCTAGTGGTGCAGGGGGAGGCGTGGATCTCGCTCACTTTTGACATTCTCGCAGCAGTAGTAGCTTCTCCTCAAGGCAGGACTCAGATGACACCACCCCGCCACCGACCAGAGGAGAAACAAGGGAAGCGCTCTCTCTCTCTCTCTCTCTCTCTCTCTCCGCGGATGAACTATGTTTTGACACCAGGACGCGTTCAGGGGTTCATCAAATGAATCTGACCACCGGGGAGCCTCCCGCGTCCTCGCGATAGCCGTGGGAATACTTTGAGGACAGTCCACCCAAGACTCTCGCACCCACGGAGCGCCGGTGGCTGAACGTGAAAAAAAAACCCATTTTGGCGCATGCTCTTCTCCATTGTGGGCAGACTTCTCCTGCTTTCTGCTCGGTTGGAAAGCGGAGGAGGGACGGCTTTTCCCGACTCGACCCCTTGCCTATGGACGACGGCGGTCCCCTCTCTCCAAAGGCAAATGCTTTCAGTATTGCCTCTCTGATTTCGGCTGCAGAGCAAGCAGGAAACGCAGCGTTTGACAAACAGAGCGCCGGCCTGGACAAGCCAGACCTGCACAACCACAGTTCCTTTAAAATGCACTACAGCACTGTCACCCGGGAAATGGAAGGTAAATCTGTTTGTTGATGCCCACAGAGCTGCCGTAGCATGTATACACCTCACCCGAAATGACATACCGCCCTTGCGTCGGCTCGGTTAATCGACATTTTCAAAAGGCAGTTGAAACCAACGCGCAACGCCACATACGGGCGCGCTGCTTTGAATGCATTCAAATTCGAATTCTGACACAGTGAAAAGTCATGCAATTTCAGTCCTGGCGATCACCATCAGGGAGAAGTGTGCATACAAAGCAGCAAGTGTGTGTGTGTGTGTGTGTGGGGGGGGGGTTCCCATTCGCAAAAAAAAAAAAAAAAAAAAAGCCCAAAGCGTCAACTTTAATTCGTGGACAGGATCACATACAATGAAAATGAAGCCAAGAGGAGGAGGGTTTACACGGGCAGGGCGCGTAATGGTAAAAACAGACCATAATGTGCAATCTCCTCGGAGGGGAGTGGGGGGGGGGGGTTGGGCTGGGGTATGTCCATTGCATACATCTATTTGTCCAATAACGAGAAAGCAACAGTCACCTGCTGCCTGTTTGTTTGTTCATGCAAATGCAACGTGTGTTTACCTTGTAGACCGTTTGCACTCCACTCCGCCGGCCAGGTCCCCTATTGTTTGCTAACGGGGTGATGTGGGCGATACCCTTATCCCCAAAGTTAAATGGGTGCCGGAAAGCCCATTAAAAAGGGGCGCACTTCCCTGTCAATCAGTCTCGTCCCAAGGCGAGGAAAGGGCACATTACCTGCAGTTCCTTATCTAAATAGAAATAAGAACCGGTTTTATCGCAGAGGGGGGAGGCCCTCCGCGTCAGATAAGAGAGGGGACTGGGTTGCAGTGTAACACACTGCAGCAGCGCACAACAGAGGCCGCTCACTGCGCGATCGATCCAAAGGCAAAGCAGCTCCTCCACGCGCACCCGAAGCTCGCTTCTGCGAGCCAGTCCAGAGTTTGTGCGCGAGCCCCCGCGGTTGTATTTTGTTGGAAACACCCCGTCACTGTTCGGACGTTTGTTATTTTAGACCGGGCAGCCCGTAGTCTGCTGGCAGTGGATGCGACCTCAGGGATTAATACGCAGCCGAGACGGAAACTCTGAAACGGGAAGGGGTGCATTTGCGCTTGACATCTTCATCTGGAGATTCACTGAATCCTGCTTCTGTTTTCACTCTCTGTCTTCTAACCGACCTAACGTGCAGGGCATATTTAGTAAATCCACTTTTTTGGGATGATTTCAGCCATATCCAGTCCGTGGCTGACGCAGCTGTCCCATTTTTGCGATGTTGCAGCCTTCACGACGAGCAGCCTGAGCAGCCTCAACACGCCGGGGGGCTACCACCTCTCTCCGTCGCCCGGGGACCCCTACAGCCAACATGAGTCCCACTTCGAGCCCTGCCCGGCCGCCCAGCACAACTACAACTACCCGGGGTCTAACCCGGGCCAGGCCCCGCCGAGTGACAACGGGACGCCCAACTGCTCCTCGTCGTCCTCCAACTCCACACCGAACAGCAAAAGCATAGTGAAGAAGAACCCCAAAGTGGCCAACATTAACGTGCAGCTGGAGATGAAAGCTTTATGGGACGAGTTTAATCAGCTGGGGACGGAGATGATCGTCACCAAGGCCGGCAGGTGAGCACAAACTGTGTGTTAATAACAGCGGCTTTTCTCATCGTGCGCGTTTGGGTGGACCGGACAAATAATACGAGTGCAACAAGTCGCATTGCTCGGCACAAAAAGAAGCACGGTGGCATCAAAAAGGCTGCAGGGTTTTTTTTGTTTTGTTTATATAATTGAAGTATTTCCAGTCCGTTTCGATTTAGTTGACGCCTTTTCATTTGAAAATGTAGGTCATTGCAAAGCGCACCGAACCAAATAAGGATTAAGGAGTTTCGTTAAATATATTGCAGATTTTTTTTTTTCTTCTTCTTCTTCTGGAGTTCAGAATGAACACACTTTTTTTTTTTTTGTCTTATTTCAGATAAACATGTTTATGAGTCTTGACTGGAACAGTGAACAGAAATCATTATATTGCTTCTTGCACATTCAGGCCGAAAATGTTTGTTTACAAAATTCATAAATTCATAAATTAGTGAACACTGATGAGCTTTATAAAAATAAAAAGAAATATATATATATATATATATGTTTGATTTAATGTATTTAAAGCAGTGCAGGTGAGCAGTTCAGGCCTGCTGCCGGGTGTTTTAAAGCCGAGGTCAAACACACGGGAGACGTGTGTGTGTGTGTGTGTGTGTGTGTGTCAGCTGTAAACACCACATGTTGATCGGATCCTGATGAGTTTCGTGGATCCATTGAGTACGACTGGTTCTCTTCACCGTCACTTTCACTTTCACGGAACATCGTGGAACCTTCCGTCCATTAGTCCTCTCGCGTGTGAACGACGGCCGGCCCCGCTGGTTTCAGTGCGGCGGCCCTGTTTCCATCCGGGCCTCCACACGTGTTTTACCTCCTCTCTTCTTCCGTCGTTATTAGGAGTGTCTGTCTGCTTCCCTCCCTTTCCCTCCTCTGTCTCACAAAAAAACACTTTTTTTGGTTTCATAAATTGCATGAATACACCAAAATCTGGCTATTAATTAAAACGGAATATGGCCATTTTAAGAGATCTGATTGGTCGATTTTTGCCTTTTTAATTTCAAAAATTCTAGACGAATTAGAGGGGCCATATTCAGTCGCAGAATGCCCCCCTGCTCCTCGTGGAAAGCCTACAAAATGTCCCACTAATATTCAGTACGCTATTATCTTCCACCAGTGAACACTCGCCCCCCCCCCGTGTTCTAGTAATATAAAAGAGAATAATTGGTTTAATCCTGAAAGTGCTGCGCTGTCTGGCAGGAGGAAGGAGGTCTGCAGCCTCACCCAGCCACGACACTGACGGTAATGGAGCGTTGATTTTAAGGATCCCTTTCACTGACTCGGCGGATTACTCAACTTCCAAGCTGACTTTCTTGGGGGATATCAGGGGGGGGGGGGTGCCCCACGTTGTAACCTCGACGAGGTGGAGGGGGGACCGAGCCGCCGCATCTGCAAGACCCCAAACTTCCAAAAGCGCCACATTTCTGGGGACAGAAATGATTGTTAATAAATTTATATGCCCCCCCCCCCACCCCATACATACAGTTCTGGATATTCCCCCCTCTCTCTCCTGATGTTGTTAAAACGCTCTCTCTCTCTTGCTACTCTCTAAAGCGTGGCACCACACCTCGCCCCCCCCAAATAACGCGCGCGTGTTGTTTCCACTCCACGTGTGTCTGGAACTCGTCAGGAGAAGAGATGTTAAAGCGTCTTGCCAGAAAATACAAAAGCGGAGCTGAAAAAGCAACAGACGCGAAGGGAGGAGGGGGGGGGGGGGGGTTATCTGGTTGCGCACGGACTGAATCACGCCATCATCTCCTTGTAGCCTCCGGCCCTGCGGCCCTGCGGCCCTGTAGGCCCGTGGAGCCGCGTCTTTGTTGGCTCCTCTGACGAATTCCAAATAACGAAAACGGTCGAACGCGGCAAACACACGGGCCCACCAAACCAAATGTGCACCAAAGCCTCCATTTAACAGCCGCTTCATGCTTTGTTTTTTGTTCGCCAGGAGAATGTTTCCAACTTTCCAAGTGAAAATATTTGGGATGGATCCCATGGCAGACTACATGCTGCTGATGGACTTCCTGCCTGTAGACGACAAACGTTACAGGTAAAACTCACTGCGCATCTGTCGCCGCTGCGCCAGTCCGGAGGCCGACACACAACCCGCACATCTTTCTATTCAAATCTACAGCAGAAACATGTGTAACAAATACACACACGCATACCTGCTATTACTATACATATTTAGACTAGAACATTCATTCATATTCCCACACTTCATTTATGCCGAAAATGGTTTGGTGACGATATGCAGACATTAAAAAAATCTAAAAATGTATTTATTTTTTTTGTTGTTGTATTTTTTTACAGGTATGCTTTCCACAGCTCGTCGTGGCTGGTTGCCGGTAAAGCTGACCCCGCCACACCGGGCAGGGTCCACTACCACCCGGACTCTCCGGCCAAAGGAGCCCAGTGGATGAAGCAGATTGTCTCTTTCGATAAACTCAAACTCACCAACAACCTGCTGGATGACAACGGCCATGTAAGTATATATTATATATATATATATATATATATATGCAACAACTGAGGGGGCTGCAACAGAGCAGCGTCACCATATTCACGGTGCGGACTGCACCACTTAGACTCAATAAGTCCCAGCAGAAAGATTATTACCGGTAACGAGAGGCTGGCCGTTTTTTTTATCCGCCCTGGAGTTGATTGATACTAGAGATTTCACAGTAATAAACCTTGATATTGTGACTAATAGTCACACGTTGCCAAAATAAAAAAATAAAGAAATAAAAAAAAGGCCTATTTTCAGTCCACACAAGTGGAACTGCGCATCAGGGGAAGTGGAACATTTCACCACTGGAAATGATTTCAGAAGCCTTTCCAGCGTTTCGTGTGTGTCGCCGTGTGTTTCCGCCTGCCACCGCACCACTTGTGAAATCAGAAAGAAAACGAGAGATCTTTTAGAGTTTCGGGGGTGGTGGGGGGGGGGGGGGGGGGGGGTATCTGAGCAAATATCGGAAAGTGTGAGACGCGCGCTGCCGGGTGGAGTGTCCGCCGTGGGCCTCCAGCTATCCCCGTCGTTGTGGCTCCATGGTTGGACTTTTCAACGAGGCTCGTACATTTCTCGGCTGTTTTTAAAGGAATAGGGGCGGCAGGTTGTTTCCGGTTGAGTTACCAAACCCGCTGATACACACAGATGTGCATGTTGGAGATGGTTGTTTGCAATATTTAGTCAATAAGACCACGTTCATGTATGAGTCGCCAAACTACCTCGAAAGGTCCATTATTTAAATGGATCTATCTTTCTATGGAATTCATTTGCTAAATCTCATTCTTAATGTATTCTGGCCTAATAATAAGCTCCCAGTCCTTCCGCGCCCTGTTGCTGACGAACCCTCTGCTTTGTGCAGATCATCCTGAACTCCATGCACCGCTACCAGCCCAGGTTTCACGTGGTTTATGTGGACCCCCGCAAGGACAGCGAGAAATACGCCGAGGAGAACTACAAAACCTTTGTCTTCGAGGAGACCCGCTTCACGGCGGTCACCGCGTACCAGAACCACCGGGTAAGAAATAGGGCCTTCCTGAGCAGCTCCGTGGCCGGCTCCTGAGGGCATGGATGTAGGCTGTCACATGAGCGGAGACATTTACTTTAAACATTGTGGGTGAAACACTTCGGTATCATTTCCTCCTTTTTTTTAAATTTATCTATCTATTTATTTACGTATGTATGTATGTATGTATTTATTTATTTGCGCCGTCCCTGCTCTTGTTTTCCATCAGCTCTGTTTGCATTCACACAGCGGTGCATTGGAATAAAATCCCGTTCCCGTCAGCAAATTTCCAAGTAGTAGTCGCGACATTGCCATGGCCGTGGGGGGGGGGGGGGGGGGGTCAAACAACTCTGTTCTATTTGATGTTAAATGTCAATCCTCTTTACATGAAGCCCCGCTGGCTGCAGTCACTGTGTGCAATTTATGGCCTTTCTGACAAACTGATATTTTGCAGAATTGAATTTGAAAACGCGGTGAGATGTGAAATGTGACAAAAGAGTTGAGAATGAAACATATAGTCCACAACAATATAAACCCTGTGGCAGCTGGCAGTGATACGACTCCCCTTGTGTTTTAAATGACAGTGAGTGCACATGAGGCTGCAGACCTGTAACTGTTTACTTAGATGTTTGATTAAAGACAGCAGTGCCTTCAAATGTGACAGGGCAGATTTTCCACCCAAACGTTTGAGTCCATGCTGCTCCTCCTGTCCCTGCTGTCCTTTCTGATGGAAATCGAACGCAATGACTAACAGAAATGGGAATGACAGTGTGTGTGACTACGGCGTCAGCAGCACTGAGGTTTATGTAATGTTGTGTCTCTGGATTTCAGATCACACAGCTGAAGATAGCCAGCAATCCCTTTGCGAAGGGCTTCAGGGACTGTGACCCAGAGGACTGGTGAGCGCTTACACTCAAGCAACACGGCCTTATTGGCATGTTTCCGCATGGTGTAAAAAGTTCAGACAGCATTTGCAAAATAGTTCTGCTGTTTGTTTTATCTCACACACACACACACACACACACACACAGGTGCCAGATGGGTGGAGTTTGACACATAAAAGAACACAATGAGTGTCATGGAGTTTTGGAAATCACTGGATATTGTTGGAAAGTCAATCGACTGTGCTTTTCTGTCATTGACGAATCACCAGACGCTCTCGTAATTGTCACAGTGGAGTAAACCCCACCCATCTAAAGTCAGGCAGCTGAAACCAACGCATAGGCTTGGTCCAAAGAGCTGTTCATTCAGCGCAGCAACAACACAGCCTTAACTGAAGCAATTACGCTGAAGTTTATGGGAGTTTTCTGATTATTTTATAGAACAGGCCAATCTGAGTCACGTAATAGGTTGCTTCACGTTCATTCATTGTAAATTGGGGGCCTGTCAATGTGTAAATGATCATTACATGCATCAGTGTAAACTCTTAAATGTGCGTTCATCATTTTAATATATAAGAAGAAGAAATTGTGCCCATGACATTCATTAAATGAGTGTGTAACTGAATCCATTCTCCCTGCTCCAGGCCCAGGAATCACAGGCCAGGCTCTCTGCCAATAATGAGTGCCTTTGCCAGAACAAGAAACCCAATGTCATCTCCCCCTCAGCAGAACGGCACAGAAAAAGGTCTGCAGCTCGCTCTTTGTTTCATTTCCAAACTCATGCCTGCTATCAAACATGAAGCGTAGTCACATTAAGTTGATCAGCATTCAGAAGAATTTTGTTTCTTTTTTTGTCCCAGTTGTTGGCATATTTCACCTCATTTTCTCTTAATTTGGTATCCTTAACTGAAGCGCAGTGGTGCATTCACAGTATCAGGCCAATACTGGCTTTTAATTAAACATCAAATATCAGCCAGTCAATGCCGACATAATAGAGGTTCTTCTTCTGTTACGCAAGTGACCACAGCTTTGTAACACAGTGAAACCCGCAATGAAAATGTAATTTTCTTGACGTTATTATTATGATTTATTTAGTAGTTTAACAATCATAATTTGATAAATTAAACATTGATTAACTTGAGAGTTTCACCTTGGCTTGAAAACATTTCTAATCCATCTGAAGTAATTTTGTAACTATGGTTTTTATTAGGAAGCTCTGATTTGGAACAATTTACTCTGCAGCATAATTTCATATGCATGAGTATTTTGAATGATAACATAATTAATAATTTATATTTACATTTTTTTTCCTGAACTTCAATGCAGCCTTTTACCATGTTGTGATCTAAACACTGCTTTCACCTTGCCAATGATATTGATATTTTGGGGGTATTACAATTGTGAAATGAGAATGCATTATATATCATATTATATATATCAGTGCAAACAGTTACTGACTTCAACCTAAAAACACTTTTTTTTTTCAATATGAGAAAAACCTGTTTCTGTCGTAACCTACTGTAGTTTGGAGTGCAGAACCGAACACACTCACTGTTTAGGAAAATACACACAACCTGCTGGTACAAAGTATGCACAACACATTGGCTAGCTCTGACTGTTGTCATGTCTGTTCCTGCACAGAAGACAGGCGGGAGTACGAGCGAGACCCCAGCGGCACGCCCATACACGCCGACCCTGCTCACCAACTGATGTCCCGCGTCCTCAGCCCCGCCTTGCCCGTCCCGGGAGGCCTCCACGCCGTCCCACTCACCAGTGGCCGACCCAGCCCTCCTCACGACCTTCGGTCAGACCCCCACCCTCTGCCCCCGGACACCCTACACCACCACCCTTACAAGTACCCCACCACCTATGAACACTACCTGGGAGCCAAGACCAGGCCGTCGCCCTATCCTATACCCAGTATCAGGGGACACACGTACCACCACCACATGAACCCAGCCACAGCTAACATGTACTCAGCCACTAGTGGCCCCTCTAACTATGACTACGGGCCCAGATAATGACTGCTGTCCACCAGGGCTAACGGCGCACAGCACTGTGGGAATGGAAACAGGCAGGAAAGGCAACACAGTCCTGTCTATTGATGGCTTATGCAACCTGCGGGGTGTGTTCAGGGGCTGAAACTCCTTTCTGCTGGATAAACCCTGCCGTAATTTATTTAAAGGAAACGCATCTTGGCGTTAAGCACGGGCACCTGCTCTGAGTCCTTGAAGAGGTCTGCTTTGACCTTTGAACCCAAATGGCAATAGTGGGTGAGCGGTGCAGACATTGAGCCAGCAAACAGAGGAGACAGGAGGGACCTCCACTTAACACGGACAACACCTTTGATCACAGACTGGAATTGAATTCTTTTTTCTTTTTTTTTTTTGTGTTGGATGCACTTTTTGATTTGCCTTGTTTTTATTGCTTTCAAAAAAGCCATATGTTATATAGTCCATCAACCTTCTAGGTAGACGAGATGTTTGCATGTTGAGCTCATCAGAGAGGGTGTCGAAACACATCGAAATGTTTTTGTTTGAGGAGAAAAAAAAAAAAAAAAGAAAAGGAAGAAAAAAAAACGTGATTTCATTTTGAAACGTTCTGAACATCTCTGAGAAGCTTGTACCATGGCACTGACTTGCAGCAATTCAAAGTAAATAAATGAAGCAGAATGAACTGTTCTGTATCTGTAAAATAAACATTAAATTCTTGTAATTCATAAAACGGTCTTTGAGCAGATCTTCCATTCAAAGCTCTGTCTGCTGTTGCACTGCTGAAGAGGGAGGGGGTTAAAAAGAAAAAAAAAAAAAAGCTTACCTCAGTGATAGCATTGTTCAGGTTTCTCCGACCGGATTTGCCCTGTTGAATTGGGTTGAGGTGTCCGCTGCTCCTGCAGTCACTGGTAGTCAGGACATAGAGGCTGTCTAAACATTAGACTGTACTATAGTTCAAATGCTGAAATCTGCACCTGGTTCTATGGAAAAAAAACACACAAAAAAAAAACATATACACACATAAATGCACTCATTGACCACACTTCCTCCCTCTTCGTTTTGATAAACCAAGTTTTTTGTTATTGATGAATGAACAAAATCTGCAGCGAGAGGTCATTACTGCAGAGAGTTTTCATTAAAATAAATAAATAAAAAAAGGTGATAGGTGATAACAATGTTAAGTAACTGGAACACTATGACTTATTGGACATTCAATAAGCATGTGTTAAGCCTATCATAGGCTGTTATTAGGCAAATCATTTGGTAAAACATTTATTGTTTTTATTCTCAAATGTGTGCTTTCAAGAACTTGGGCCTACTTTCCAGAAAATAAGAACCCATGTCATGTGTCATACAAAATGGAGGGGGGGAAAGGAAAAAATGAAAAAAAAAAAAGAGAGAGACAGCATTTACATTTCCCCTCACCCCAAAAGGATATCATTGCTCATATTTAATGGGACAGTTGGGTGATATTTCAAGAATGTCGCCGGCTCCTCTCTGCGCAGCCATTTCCATCTCCTATTTGAAGTGCTGCGGGGAACGCTTTGTTGTCAAGGTTAATTTCGTTGGAAACAAAGCGTCTGCTTTGGGATTTGCGCCTGTCACGATACAAAGGGAAACGTACCCTAATGATTCATTTCAATAATCTTTTTTTTTTTTTTTGTCCTTGAACCCAGCTGCCACTGAGAGCAGAGCGGGGAGGGGGGGGGGGGGGGGGGGGGGTGCCCGAGGGCGCCCGACCTCTGACTGTTTAATGGCTTGTAAAGGTGTCAGAGGTTAAATAATGTTTCCACTCATTTAAACGCAGACTAATTGGATGTATAATTGCTTTGGCGCCATTTGGGCTGCTTTCCGTTATTGCGAAGCTAACGGTGGACAACGACGTCACAACCGATTTGACAATTCATTTCAAGCTAGCCTGCATGCTAGTTACTTAGCCAGTCCTCCGTTTGGCGACAACTTATTTCAAATTCAGAGGGTTTCACATGGTGTCTATTTCTAATTTTAGTATAATTCCACATTATGCGGACTATTACGGTATTTCATATATCTCTAATAGGCTGTCAGGTATTCACGTCATTTTAGTTCGTCATAACTGAGCCGAAATGCGAACAACAGGCTGACGTTGAAATGTTAGCTAAAATGCTGTATACTCGCCCCCCGTGTCACATTCGGCGTCCCTGTGTAGTCTGGTGGTCAGGAAGCCGCCTGGAGTGGACCGACGCCGGCCTGCAGGTGCAGGAGGATCAGCCGGTCTGAAGCCGAGAAGCAGCACGAGACGACGCTCGCGGAAAGAGGGGGGGGGGGGCAAGGGTCGCACGTGGGGGAAGAAGGGTCAAAAGGCGACATTCGGACTAATTGTAGGTTTCACAACACGGAAGAAACACCAGTGAAGGCTGCACATCGTATTTAGTGTCACTGACCGCGACAAGGAAACGATCACCACTTTTATTTGCAGACATTTAATAAAACCATCCCCTCATTAATAGTACAAATGATCCTGGGGCCCCCCATCATTCCCACCAAGATACAGAAATATATTCATAAACGCATCCTGCTAGAAAAATGCATTAATACCCTCCATTAGGTCCAGTTGTGTGGCTTCCAGTGTCCAAGCACCCGCTGAGGACCCACTATGGGGGGGGGCACTGTTAGGGTTGCAGTATTATCCAAGTGAGTTTACAGTCAGCACAGTGAGGTAACAATGAAGCAGTGGAGGAGGACCTATTCAGATGCTTTACGTGAGTAAAAACAGATATAGGCCTTTATATAAAAATAATAATAATAATTAAAAAAAATGTTTCATCTCAAGTAAGAGCTCTGCAATGAAAATGCAACTGAAGTGTTATTAGCAAAATGTAGGTCTAATGTATCAAAAGCAAAAGTCATGACAACTCAGGAAAGTGCAAAGAGTGTTATACTATCACAGAACACATTATTGGATTATTATTAATGATGCATTAAGAAGCCTTTTACCGTCGTAGTTTGTCAAGGTGGATCTAATTTTGACTATTTTATATAGCTCACTGTTGGGTAGTTTCATCTATAACAATGCATTATTATCTTACATGTGGCATTTTAAATCTGTAAAGTAATGACAATATTTGCCTCTGGATTGTGGCGGGGTGTATAAAGTAGCATTACATGTAAATATTCAAGAAAATCTGTAGTTAAGTGCAGTATTTGAGTAAATGTACTTTGTTACATTTCACCACTGCAATAAAAAAAAAAACAAAAAAAAACAGCCCTCTCGTTTTTCCTCTCCCCACCAACCCGCAACAGCTGCCCAATTTAGTACCAGACCATATCCAGCAATGAAAATGTTCTTCATATGTCGCGCTCTCAGAAACACTTAATAAATGGTGTCCCTGGTGTGGTATGCATCAGTCTGGGGAGACTTGACATGCCCGACGTTGCCCTCCTTTAGTAACTCTGCTCTACAGTCTGAAGGGGCCTTTAAGAGCCTATACAAATACGGAACACAGGATTTTTTTCTTTTCTTTTATTAGTCTTTAGCACCTTAATGAAGCTTAGTTTTATTGTATTAAGATTAAAAGAAAAAGAAAAGATATAGTTTAATAGGCTGAGATTACAGATAATTTAAATCCTTGCAAAAACTACATAAGTGATTTTTTTCTAAATGGCAAATGAGGTAAATTGTGCCTACTGGAGGAATTATAATGAATTGCACCTCAATACCAACTAATATTGTATTGCAAAATATCTTCCACATTACATTTCTACATACGCACCTCAATAGGCTCTGGCGTGCTTTCAACAGGCCTCTGCCATTTTCAAACATAATACTTTCAATGTATCCTTCATTCACACAGAGGAAGAGACCAACCTGCGCCGTTCATGTGCCCAGATGTCTGAGGCTCCACGAGACACGGTGCCAAGGACTTGCCATTGAAGTATGAAGAGGTAGAGGATGGATGATAATGCGACCTGAGGCATCATTTGACACTCGGCTGCATCTGGAACATCTGTTGTGACAGGCCTATCAGGGCCTTGATTCGTTCCCTTCACCTCTGTGTACATTTCTGCCGCTGAGCCTCGCCTGCCTGCCGTATCTGGGGACAGTTATTAAAAACAAGCCAGGTAAACCAACCAGAGACCCCCCCCCCCCCCCCCTCCTCCCTTACAGTTTATGGTGTGCATGGGGCTGGGGCTGCTGACGGACATTTTGTGCAGAACATCAAAACACATCTCCACCACTGGGCAAGAGCCTTGATACATTTGTATGAAATCACATTTGAAGAAAAAAAATAAATAAAACCAACTTAACCGTGAGGCGAAACATTGGTTTTGGCTTGAACAGACGAGATGACTTTCTTCAAATCATTATGTTCACCTTTTATGTTTTTGCTCAGTGTGACGTCTTACACGTCCACGAATAGGCCCAAAGGCTCAGGGAGTGACGGCGTCAACCACACACACACACACACACACACACACAAACCAACACAACCCAACGGATTATGTCCTATCCCAAAGCCAGGCTGACCTCTGACCTTCGAGGCCAAGGAGGACACACGTTAGGTGATAAGTGAAGCACAGGGCCTATTGTGCAGACGGTCTCCCCGTCCATTTATTGACTTCCTAAATGATCCATTATGAAGTGATTTACGAGGTCCACCGCCACCCCAGCAGGCACTTCTAAGGCCGGTGGGTTGCTGTCTGCTCCATTCAGCGGACATCTGCAGCAATGGACCCGGCATTTGATTTATCAGAGAATGGACGGAAGCTGGCCCACGCCACCTCTGGTGTTTGTTCAAAGCCAACAGGACACTTAGGAAGCTGTTATGAATGCAAGATGTCACCAGCGGGGTCAGGGACAAAAAGGTATAGATGGAGCTCTGCGGGGGACATGGAAAACATGTCACTGAAACCAGGCACTTTGGGGTAAGAACTTCTTTTGCTTACTTCTTTTTTCAGGTCGTTTTTAAACCGATGTCAAAGGGTTTTTAAACATGTACATCCAAAACATAACTTGGAATACAAGTAAGAGCCAACCAAACCCCAGGTTGCACACTTTTCTTCAACGGCAGTAGCGCCACGGCAGCTTGTCGAGCAAATGACCTCGTCTTTCCTCCGTTCGCTGATGAGTCGTGGCCACTATGCTAGTCCGGCTCTTTGATTTCTCAGGCCTTTCCTGTACAGCGTGATGAGCCTCTCCACTTGGGGTCATCCCAGGAGACAAAGCCTTTACGAAGCAGAACGTCTAGCGTTTGAAAGCCCCGGCCTCTCGGCACGGTGTGTTGTAACACGTGAGCTCCCATGCTGCCCATTGACTCACAGAGATATTATTAGAGACAGTGGACAGAAAAACAACACCTCTCTATTTTCTCCGGGACTTCCACAACAAGACCCCTGGCCTTGTTCATGACAAATGTCTGTTTCTTAAAAAGACATCTGTATTTGGCATTACATGTGAAGTAAATGTAGAAGTTAACAATGGCCTTATTTTAACATGCAAATGCTGACATGCTATTTTTTTTTTTTTTTACTTTTCACTTCTTTGAAATTCTTCAGCTTGATGGCTAGGTTAATGTAGGTTTCTCCAGTTTTTATTCACAAAGGAGGTCATACTTTTTTAAGAAAACAAAATCAGCACATGAACAGATCACGCTGACCAGGAAGAGCATCTGCAGATCAGCGTGTCGACTAAACCAACAGCTCTCTGTTCTTCGTGTCCCTGCTGTGATTAACCTTGTTTGACAAATACAGCTCGGGTCAGGCTGGAGGGCCGGTGTGTTAAGCTAAGACCTGCTAGAATAACAACACCAGATTACATAGCCTCTCAGGTGCGCCGTACGCCTCAAATTCAAATCCACTGGAGCAAATCTCCTATCAGATAAGTCAACACAATCACATAGCTGCGCAGAGCTTCACAAAAGGCTTTAGCACACGGCGGGCTGAAAAAGTCACCAAGTGCCTAATTAACTATTTGAAATATACCTCACAGTTTAGGTTGGACTGTGTGTGCCTGCCCGGCTCTGACGGATACATACAGGCTCATGATATTATGTCATGAGAAAAGTTTCATGATAATCTTCCTCACATTCATTGCACATTGTCATTATTGAGGTCCTGCTAGTTGGCGCCACAGCTTCCAACAGCTGCCATAACGCTGTGTAAAAAAAAAAAAAGACTGCACGAATAGAAGTTAACAAGGCTTTGCAGTTATTAGGTTACAAATATTGACTTTTATTTTTGCAGATGTTAACAGCAGGCATTGAGAAAGGGCATTTTGGATCTGTTAAGGAAAGAATAGCGAGGAGTCAGTAAACGTAGGCCTCTCGTAAAGTTACTAATGTCATTTTAGTTGATTTAAAATCTGAAGAAAATCAGTTAAGGTTGATTTCAAATACCAACCCTCATTCAAGTGAGATTATGCGGAAGCAACGTGTTCGACCAGTGTCTACTTTCATGGATCTTGTAGCAGGATGCAGTGTCGGCTGTAACGTTGGCCACTGACACCAGTTTGGTCACACAAACGTCAGTGCAGATGAGGGTTAAGGAAGTGTTGATTAAAGGTTCCTCCCAGAGCTCAGAGGCTCAGCCAGTGTCAGTTCCCTCGTTGTATATTGACCACAGGCTGATCCGCTGGTCCTTGGATCCAGCAGCCAGCAGTCTTTGTCTGGGGTCCTGGTGGTCAGAAAAGGCCACGCTTAGCACCATGTCAGTGTGGTACTGAAGCACTGCCAGTGGTCGCAGCTTCTTCCACCCGAAAACCCGCACCCGATGGTCCCAGCCCGCCGACGCCAGGAGCTTACCGTCCCCCCTGATACACAGCTGGGAAACCCCAGGGTTGACCAGCGTCACACAGTCCTGGAGCTGTAAAACCACAAAGAGGGAGAGGATCTCAGCAGGTGCTTGCAGGTTAGAACCAAACATTGCACGCCTAGACATCTTTACATGTATTACAAGCACTTCCACGCACACTTTTTTGAGGTAACTGTCACAGAAATCTAAAACCAAATTAAACTATTGTTCTCATCCAAATAAGGAGAGAAAAAGAATCATCAAACTAATTAGGTCAGTGAGCCGATTAATAACTGCCGTCTAAGGAACTGAGGCCAACACAAACACGGACAGGGAGAGACTATCAGCTGATCTGATGACTGAGGTCCAAGTGTGAGGCTGGATGTCTGTTGAACCTGGCTGTAGACTCCTGGGACTCAATCATCAGCCATAAAACATTATGGCACGAGGGCCGCGAGCAAATCTCTCCGCGTCCCACTATTTGGTTTGGAGTTAGGGAGGCCTGTTCTGGAAGCGCGACGTGAGTTACCTTTGTCACAGTTTGCAAGAAAGAGCAAGAGAGAGAGAGAGAGACCGTCTCGCTGAAATACTTGTTTGCAGAGGCCTTGTTGCTTTAAGCGCCTCTGATGAATTACACTCACACTGAAAGGTCTGGTCAGCGGGAGAAGAGACCCGATAAATACACTGTTGTAACGTCTGCCTGCTAATGATTAGCCACAGCTCCCTCTCCCTGTGATCTACAGTGTCCCAAGGACTGTATCAATCTCTCTAAAGGGGCAACATTCTGACATATTATAATGAATGGCGGCTAAGATCACTATCTAAAGGGCCTGCTGTGGTGGGCATTCCTGGGGAGCGAACGTGCTCTTCCTGTGGGCTAGGGATCTCTGCTGAACCTGTAGATGGGACACAAACATCTGGATGTGGGAGCTGAAATCAAACTGGACAGCGTAAAATTGACTTCATAAGTTGTGTCTGGGGAGACTAATGGCCTTGGATGGGAGGAGACGTTGGGAGAATTTATCTGCGTGTTCCTGTTCCGGGCAGGGACCGTCCGCAAGCTGCATGTGGAAGATATAAACCAGGTACTCATAGCCCAAGTGGATAAAGTGGAATGCAGGGGAGAGAGGGAGCGGGGAGGAATGTCATTGATCAAAACGGGGCGAGAAAGCTCAGTTCAGAGCAGGCAGCGATGTGATTTCATTTCTTTTGTTCATCAAACCATCATCGCCGGTACCACCAGTGTGAAAACAGAGTATGGCTGGTTAGACCAAACAAGCCAGATGCACCGATACAAAGAAACCTGGGGGGGGGGGGTGGGGGGTGAAAGATCGTTTGGAGCTTTGTTATTACCTCAAGAAGTTGGTATGCCCCTTCCTCTCTCCATCTGGTTTGCATTAGAGGCCTGATAATGATGGGTTTAAGTGTCTGTTTTTGTTTGTTTTGCTTCCCATAGTTTGTGTCAGGAAAAGGCATTTGTTTCATTAAAGGGTCAGTTGTAAGCAGCAAATGGCTAATGATGTGGTAATGGTCATTCAGCGGGGCTGGCTGGCTAACTGTTTTTACTTTCTACAGTCTGAGAAAGCCGAAAAGACAAGTGGTGAGAAAAAAAAAAAGGTTGTATTATAACTTGAAATTGATGGTGCTCTCGTGCAGCTATGCTGGTTCCTGAGCTGCCAGGGATCAGTGTTTACTCTATGATTTCATGTGGCAGCGGTGCTCGACAGCACCAGCGCCGAGACGATTAGTGAATCAATTTGATTAGTTGACCAACAGAAACAGTAATGGCCAACTATTTTGAAATTCAATTAATCGTCTAAACGTCATTCATCAAGTACAATTCCAAACATGTGCCGGCTCTGCTGCTTGACTCTGTTTCATATAATCGTAAATTGAATTTCTTGGATTGTGAGTTGGACAAAAAGAAATGCATGTGACGGTATCATCAAAAAGGCAAAAATAGGCAATAGATGAATCAATCGTGAAAACAAACGTTACTTGCCGCCTGACAGTGATATTACTTTGGTCATATACAGCATCTGCCCATGTTTTGATTAACACTGCAGCACAAGACATACAGTTCTTTGCAAATATAGTATCAAACATTGGAGTTGGAACGACGGGACGATCAATTAGTTGGCTGACGGAAAACTAATCGACGACACCTTTGATAACGGATTAATCATTTAAGTCATTTAAAGCATTTTCTGAAGTAATAGTTTAGTTAACACTAGGCCACCCGTTTCCCCCGTTTCCAGTGTTTGTGCTAAGCTAAGCCAGGCTAGGCTAGGCTGGGCTGCTACATATTTATCCTACAGAGACAAGAGAGGTAACGATACTCTCGACAAACTCTCGGCAAGAAAGCGAAGCAGCGTATTTCTGTTTTTTCAATGTTACTATTTTAATTCCATGTTCTCTGGCAGCAGCATTGTGGTTCTTGCTGTGGAGCCACATCACTGCTGAATGAACACCAAGAAAACGCTGCTCTCTTCAAGCGCTGCCATAAACCAGGTCTTAGTGTGTAATGAAATCCATTAGCTCTAGCCGGCTTGTTTTATTTGACGTCCCATTTTTCTTCCTCTTGATTCCTTACTATCTCATCGCTTTTTTGTCTGAACACTCCTTCCTGGCCTGTGTTACAGCATGCTGACACACACACACACACAGAGCAGGCTTGCTGTCTGAACGCCAGCTTTCTCAGCTGTCAGGAGGCTACCAGCTCTGCTCAGCAGCTGAGCCCACTGCAGTTTTTGTGGCCTACGACAGATCCAACACAAACTCACACTTCGGGATCCTCTTTTGTAGCCTTTCACCGACAGAGGAGACGTTCAAAAGGAGCGTCCACTTGGCAGATCTCACTCAAGCCTTGCTCCACTTTTCCCCCCGTCCTTCCCCTCAGTCTTGGCACGGATCTTGGCGTTCACGCTCATCGACTGAAACGTCCCGTCATCGCTCACTCACTCGAGCCTAACGGCTGGGAAGCTTTTCGCAGGTATTTCTGACACACCCCACGTCCCTGAATCACACTCGGCAGCAGGGAGATTACAGCCTTTTGTCACCTTGCCTGTCAGAGCTTGGCTGCGGTTGACAGGAGATGGATGTGTCAAACAGGTGAGCAGTCCCATTCAGAAAAGAGAGAAGGGGGGAGGGGGGGGGGGGGGGCTCGATAAAAAAGTGCCATCATTTTTATGACAGCAGCTCATAAATACATCAGTCTAATAGAAGGCTGAAGTTGGGCCTGATACGACCCATAAGTCAGGTCAGATCAGGATTGGCAGACGGGTGCAAGACACCATGCAGGTGACTACTGGGGGGAGACAGTGGGGGTATTTTTACATCGTAGTGAAGGTGAGGGGCAGGAGTTCCACCTGTAAAGAACTGTCATCAGTCTCAGAAACAGCTTGCTGTCAGCCGTGCTTGATGTACACTGCTAATCTTCCTCCGTCTATAGCTGCTTTCCATTTTTCCAGTGCGTGACCTCTGCCTTTGTCTTCGTCCTGGAGGAGCCCGTCACTGCACTTGTCAATACATTTGAGTGGCCGCCTAAATATATGTCCATCTGGCTTAACAGCTTGTAAACCCCGACACCCACGCCCTCATAGTCTCACCCTGACACATTCCCAAAAATGCACGCTAGAAGGAAAGCAGAAAAAAAAAACAACCTGAAGATGATGCCTCCTTTCTATGCGAAGATATCAGGCCAGCCAGGTCAAACAGCAGATAAAGGCCTCTGGGAGCCATGTGTAATACATTAACCTCCATTCCTGGGGCTATCTGTCTTTATCTGGGCTTGATAAGCTCACTTCACAGCCCTTCAGCTTCACTAAATCATAACTGCACTGTGTTGTGTCACATTCAGTTTCCCCTCCATTTCACAAAAAGCATCTATCTGCCTTCCCAGGCAGCTCCAACACTGGACTGTATCGCAGGGGTAATTTGTGGGAAGTGGGATGCTGTGGCACTTATAGCCTCCTCAGCCTTTATTGCAGCCTCCCACTGTGAACTACTGTTCCCTTTACTGCAGATGTGTTTTTTGTTTGGTTAAGGGGCCTCCGAGGTTTTGATATTTTTATTACCTCTCACGGGTCATCCGTCAGGACCCAGGGCCCGGGTCCGCCACCCGGCAGACCCCCCCCCCCCTTACTGCTGCCACACAAAAATACTTTTGTGGGAAGAACTGAGGATAGCTGTCTGGACGTCACACTGAGCTGCACTTCAGGATAATTTAAAAGCCCCTGTTGGATCTTTTCCCTCTCCTTGTGCTTTTTTCCTGTCATCCTCATCCTGGATTACATGCTGAATCAATATTTTGTTGCTTGAGCAAAATAAACCAAATAACCACTCTCCTCCTGTTTTTGGTATATTGAATAGTGTTTTTCTAGACGCATTTTCGGGGTGAAAAAAAATATATATTTCTAATTCAAGCATTCATTTGTAAAAAGCCTTGGAAAGAATAATAGCCCTTCACTGTGCAGGAGTGTACTATATCAGCCTCAGGTTCCTTTCTGCTCTGATTCATGAGGGTTGGCTGCAAAATGGGAGCATTCCCTTTTGCTCATGAAATCAAGAGAAAATACAGCTTCAAATGAGGCGTTAAGTCTCTGAAGCGTTGGCTGTTATGTAAAATGAATTATGGTAAAAAGCTGATGTGATCTCTTTTGCGGAGACAGAAGATGTACTGGTATGAGCTTTAGTGTATAGTTTGGACCACTCCCAAGTATGTATGTATATATATATGTATGCGTGTGTGTGAGAACCTGTATGTGCTGTGTTTTCAAGGTAAGTATGCATCATAATAGTATCTCGGTCAAGAGGAACGTTGTCTTAGTTACTTTTTTTAACTTCTAAATGAAGCACACATGCCTTTTCCTATTTATTACTCTGCAATAATAAGTTAAAAAAAAACAATTGTGATGTGTTTTCATCCAGGACTATATATTATCCAGGCCCGATGTGTGACCATGTGTCAGTGTGTGTGTGTGTGTGTGTGTGTGTGTGTGTGTGTGTGTGTGTGTGTGTGTGTGTGTGTGGGTGGTTTGAATCTGGAGTGACAGCCTCAGCCCGGCCCTTGGCCCCTGGCCCTGCCAACGCTGTGTAACCAGCAGCTGATTTATGGCCCCCGGAGCCCTGCTGAGCCTCTTCCTCTTTGGCCCCTGATGTTTTCCAAGAGAGCCTGGAGAAAGGCAACACTCCTCTCCTCCCATCTCCACCTTTACCTTTTTAAAAGATTTTATGGCATTTAGCTGACTCTCTTGTGCAACAATTAGTTAGCAGGTAGGGGGGGTTCAGGACCTTAAACAGGGACACTTCAGTAGGCCACATGAACATTATAATGGTTACCCAACGTACAGAAGGTACTTCTGCTAACTGTTTAGACTCCATAGCTAGATAGCTCAAAGTAATCAATAAACTATTTATTACAATTTTTAAGTAACTTAAATGTAATGGATAAACCGTTTCAATATTAATCTAAAAGTCTTGGATACATGGTAGAAATAGGTAGCTAAAGACAATTAATAAACGGAGAGTTAAAAGTAATGGATAAACAGTTATAAAGTTAGCTTAACGTGTTGGAAAATTAGAGTAAAAGCTAAAAGTAATGCATACATGGTTGAAATGTTTGGCTTCGGTAGTAGTACGATAGCTAACTTGACCAACCTAAAAATCAGCTTTTCAAATGTATGCAAAACCTATTGTAACAATATCCACTGAATACTGGGCTTCCAAAGGAATGCTCTCCCATATTCTGGTCCATTTTGCTGTGTATTGATGTTTACCGTTTGGGAACCACTGGACTTAGACAACACCACTACCCTCTCTAAGGCTTTCGTCTGCTGACCTGCAGGTTGTTCTGTCTGTCCAGCGTCCAGGAGGAGAGTTTCTTCTCAGAAGAGCCTGATGTGCCCCTCAGACGCTTGGTGTCAAAGGTCAGGCACATGACAGGCTCAGGGTGGACTTTGGCTTGGCTCAGCTTGGACCTCTGGGTTACGTCCCACAGCAACAGGGAACCGTCCTCGTATCCAGCCAGCAGGAGAGGTCTGGTCCCCGAGTCTGGCTGGAAGTGAGGGAGGGTGATAAGAGGAGAGGAGGAGGGACAGCAAGATGGGAAGAGAGAACACAAAGAGTAGCGTGAGGTACGATGTGAGATGAGAGCTGTGTGGTAAGAAACCGCAGAAACCGCTGCGTGGTGCTGGAAGCTGAGCGGAGCAGAGGTTATCATCCTGGAAGCTCCCGCTGACACTCGGAGAGACGCTGCGGGCTCCATTCGTCAGCCTGCTGCTCTCCCTTTCCAGCACTCCATTACACCACTCCTCACTTTGCTCCTCATCTATATTACTGAGCCACAGGCCTCGCTGCCGGCACTGATAAGTATAGAGGAGTAAAAATACTGCAGGAATACTGTTTCTCTTCAAGTGTAGTGGTCATTGATTGATTTATTTTTTTTAAAACATATCTTTCAATTCATTGTATGTTATTTTTACATATTTTTCTTTAATGTGTTAGTTTTCTATTATTTTACTGACCTCCTTTTTTTATGCTTTGATGCTGAAATTGGCTTGATTTACAATATTTTTACATGTGCAGTCTATTTTCTGAAACTTAATCCTTAATATTAATGCTGCTGCAAGTTTTATCGAAAAACAAAAAAAAACCTAAATGAAAAAAAATATTCTTGAGTAAAAAGTGATTACAACAATTAGAGGCACAACATTAGAGGTGTAACTCACATAAGTGATAGATTTTTATCGTTTACCATTTGGTCGCAAATTCCCAGCTGTTTGACTACTACTACTACAACTGCCTAAAAATCCCCCAAAATCTATTTACAATCATATAAAACAAAGAAAAGCAGCAAATCCCAAAATAGGAGGAGCTGGAACCAGAAAATGTTTGGCATTTTAGCTCAACAAATGACTTAAATAATAATTTTCTGTCAATCGACTAACCGATTAATCAACCTACTGTTTCAGCGCTAAACACCTTACGCATGCTCACATACAAAATAAAAAACAACACACTAGTATTGCTTCATCCCCATTTCAGCCCAGGACATTACAGATCCAGCTGCGATGTTTACAACTGGTGAAACCATCAGAGTAAATCTTTCAAATCACATGAAATGAAATGAAACCAGGTGCACAAACAGGCATATGACGCAAAAACCTAAACCACGCTACCTCTGTTAAACGCATATATATATATATATATATATATATATATAGCAACCTGTACCGAGCACAAAAAGTAGTTCTATGCACAAAAACAAGAGAAAGGTAAGCAGTATGACATTTCAAAAGAATGATAAAGCGGTGCCTTCCCACTGGTGGGAGTCACAGATAACCTCTCAGTGCTAGCGAGCTTCTTCTGCGTGAGTGTGTTGGATCAAACAGGCACAGAGGATGTGTGGAGGTATACAGTGAGCTTGTAAATCACTTCTGTGAATGAGAACATAAAAGGTGAACTGATAAAAAAAACTGGGGGCTTCGTATAGCTTTGCACCGCTGGAGGGAAGAAAAGGAGGACTGAAGGGGAGAGAGAAGGGAAGGAGGAGGAAGGGATGAAGAGAAAAAGGGAGGGACAACTGGTGAGATCTAACCTCCATCCTGCGTTCCAGAAATCCCACAATACTTCTGTGTACATATATGAAGCACCATGACTCTTGCTACCTACACATCATCATATGCCTGGGGTGTAATCTAAACAATGACTGAAACTTTTTCAAGCTTAAAGACTTCACACTGGCCTGTGAAACGACACAACACATTGCAGAAGAGCTATGAAAACACAGCGCAGATACACACTTCCTGTCCCGACTCGAGCCTTTCGCTTCAAAATAGGCCCCCAGCAAAAAGCGCTGTGCCCTGCAGAGGCAGGGCGGGGAAGAAATGTTTTCCATATGTGCGAGGGGGCCATGTCTGCCATTTTTTTCATCCATCTTCAAGTCCCCTTCTCACTTAACGCTCTATATTTCTCTTCTTCCAGCTTTAAACAAATTCTAGACAGAGTCGTGTATTCCTTCCAAAACACATCAGCGAGGACGAACGCGAAAGTATTATGAAAACAAATAAAAACAAGTGAAAATCAGTGGCCCCTGCTTGCTGGCAGGGCCCGGGCTAAGCGTTCCAGGCTTGGGGCCCACCGTTTCACTTAAGTATAGGACCTCCTTGATTGATGATGTCATGGGTCGGAGGTCGGGGAACCCTGGGTAGACACCTAATTCATTATATCCTCCACAGGCCTCTCTACAAGAGGGCTCTCTGCTGGAGTGGGGCTGGGGCTCTGGGAGGAGATTCATCACCGCAGAACAGCTGGAAAGACAGATGGATGGAAGCTGGCTGAAGAGGCAGGACCAGTGGAGAGAGCCGTGAAGCTGGGTCTTCTCCAGAATGGCTACTTGTTGGGGCTTAACCTGTTAATAGTCATGTGACTGAACTGTACTTATGGGGCACATTAAAGTGACAATATCTGTGTACATAATGTGTGTTAAAATGCATTGCGAACAACCCCCCCTGCTGCTGAGGCAACAAAAACTACAAAGATGTAACCCAATGGAGACACTAAAATAAGCTCTAACAAATAGAGACAACATAAACTATAATTACTGAACCATTAGTTCCTCCGAGATTCCAGCTCAAGACAAATTCCCTGCACACACACAGAACTCCATAATCACCTTTTTTTTCTGCTAGTGGATTAATTTGCTGATTATTCCTCGATTCATCCATTCACGGTTTGGTCTATAAAATGTCAGAAAAGAAGAGGGGAAACGCCAATCACAATTTCCTTCAGCCCAAGATGACATCTTCAAATTCCTTGTTCTGTCTTTGACCAACAGCCCAAAACTCAAATACATTCAATTTACTGTCACATAAGACGCATAGAAGCAGCAGATCCTTACAACTGAGAAGATGGAACTAGGTGATGTTTGGCCTTCTAGCCTTGAAAAATGGCTTAAACCATCGATCGATTATCAATAAAGTTACCAACTGTTCGTTGACTAATCATTTCGGCTCTATTTCTTGCCATTTCCTAATTTATACAAAACAAAATTTCTCAATGTCATTATCTTGGAGTCATAAATCAAAAGACTTTCCTTACATGCTCCTACGCTCGCCGTTCATTAAGAAGCCCTTGAATTGAGCTGAACTGAATTCTACTGCAACATGTTTATTAGATTTCACTCATTTCCAGCGTGCATGACCGGACATCTTGATTAAATAGAGAAAGTCATGATGTCAAGCATTTTCCCCAGCAGAGAGACACACTTTGTCCCAGTAATTAACTCAAAATAAATTTTAATTTCGAGAAGATTATTTTTAAAAAGTGATCGCCGGGGAATTTCAGCCCGTTTTGAAAGGGACCCTTCTGTAGTGTAGTGGACGACGGCTGTAGGAGCGAGGAGGAAGAGGAAAGCGCAGCTGCGGCCTCTCAAAAAACAGATCCGTTCAGTTTGTGGCACGGACATAGGACACGCGAGGACAATGTCGTGTCTTTTTACACACCGACGCTCTGAAGGCGTTGCTATTTTTCTGATTACATGAACGCTGAAAATGATCAAAAATGCAGCTTTAAATGTACAATTTGTGTATTGGTTAAATCCTCCACAGTTTCTGCACCTTTTTTTTTTGTTTTTTGCAAAAAAAACCCCAAAAAGCTGTGACTTTGTTGTGTGTACGTTTTGCGTGACAAAAAAGATTTGAATTGAATAAAGTCATCAACTCTTAACATAAGTACTCTAACACTGTTACAGTAGCCCTGCTGTACTATTTTGTGTGTATTTATTATATTGTATATATTCATTTTAAAGGATATGATGTTTTATTCCATTTCTAGGGTGCCTTTTTAACATCTGGCCAGGAGCAACAGCTGGATATTAGGCTAATTTTGGCTCATGTACATGTTTGTTCTCTTTTGATCAATGAGCGTTGTCCCTGTCAAATAAACAAATATAATAAAAAGAAAACGTGAATAAATAAAATCTAAATGTAATTAGAGAGAAATATGTGGCTGACATCTAGTGTATATTCAGCAAACACTTCGATTTCATTTCCTTATGTGGTAAGTCCTTCCAAAATCATGAACAACCCAGAGACCAGCAGCTTGTTTGCTGATGTGGCCGCCACAGGCCTCAGGCAGGCACTGCTTCAACATAAGGAACCAATCGCTTCCTCCGGTTTTCGTCCCTTTCCACCATGATGTCATGGCCACGAGGAAGCTAGGTGATGAGCTGAGAGTGATGGATATCTGTATAGGAACATTTCCTTTTCCCCGCCAGCCTCTGTTCACATTAAAAGCCTTGCACATCATACATCAATACTGTCCCCCTGGCCGAGGCCTGCATCCCCCCGCACACGTTCATACCCACATGTGGAGCCACTTTCTTCCTCCGCGTCCGCCGTATTGTTCACCGCTTCACAGGCAATCAGATTCAGAGAAATCAGATGGAAGGCTCTGTCACCTTTCAGACACATCCCAGCGTATCGACTTAAGGGCTGGGTGGGATTTTGCTGAAGGGAGGCTGAATTGAGAAGAAAGCGCAGTTTAACACCGCATTTAATCTTTTCCATAAACTCCAGCAGAGAGGGCTTAAAGGCCGACAATAAATCTGTTGGTGAGTCTGTCTTGGAAATAATGGAGGATAATCACTTCTCGTCTCAACGGCGGGAAGAAAAGAGGGAGGGATGGTGAGAGGGAAGACGGAGAGGGGAGATAATTGTCAGTGGCTTCTTCATGGTGTGTGTGTGCGTGATAGAGAGAGACGGGGTGGAGAGGGAGGATGACGGTGTCAGTTGTTGCCTCCTGCTGTGTGAGGTTAAGGAAACAGTGGGTAGCATATGAGCATTTGAAGTGAAAGACAAGACGAGCATTTTTTTTCCCTTATGACTGACTGACTGACAGAATGTGTGGGTTTCCAATTTGCTCGTGTGTGTGTGTGTGTGTGTGTGTGTGTGTGTGTGTGTGTGTGTGTGTGTGTGTGTGTGTGTGTGTGAACGAATCAGCCTGAAACGATTTAGAATCACCTGGTCCCTTCGGCTTTTGAAGTCAGACAGCTGCCTGTGCTGTATTACAATGATATTATATCATTCATAATGATATAATTGAGCATTATGTTTCCTGGCACTCAACAGCTGAACCGGTTCATAAATCAGATGATGAAAGGTGGGTGTAACGGTGAAATCAAAGGGAGAGAAAGAAAAACAAAAATACAATGTCCACATGCACTCTGAGACTCTCTAACTTGTCTACATGGCTCTATAATAATCTCACACACACACACACACACACACAATGTCACCTTAAGGGCCTCTGTAGTTACCTTATTAAATTAACTCTAATTAGTATTACAGGAATACAGGACTGAATGCGCATGAGCCAGCAACTCGCCTCCCGCTGGCTTTAAAGTCACAAGCTGTGTTTGGAGTTCTGTTGCCTGTAAACTGTACATCCCATAAAATGTATTCAAACCATCCACAGTCTTGCATGAGTCTAAAACCCCGCTTCGTCCCCCAAAGCCCCAAAACCCAAAAGAGTTAATAATTAAGCGTGAAAATAATTACAGGGTCCCTTAACTTTCGACAGCATTTACAAAACAGAAAGCGAACTTTTTTTTTTTTGCTCGGATCAGATTGGATGTACAGCTGCAGGCTGATATATGGCTGTGAACCCCCGGCCCTTCCAAACGCTCTAATTACAGTGTTGGGACTCGCTGCCAGCTGAGAAGAAACGCTCGGAAAAATGGCCCGGGACGAGTTGTTGGGCTGTAAATCATGTGCCGCGTCTCATGCGCATTTGTGTTGACTTTTCTATTATTGCGTCACGTTGTGGGCCGCTGGCCAATCAGAATGAAGCAGGTTAGTATTGGAAAAAAAGAGGTACCATTTAAAACGAGGAGGAAAGAGAAGGTAGAGAATGTCCTGCTTTTGATAATGGCTGCCAAGGTGAACTCGTTGAACTTGAGATGTAGTTATAGAGAGACACGTTACTGACTGCCTGGTGCTTACCTGCCACAGTTTGATACACATGACCATCCCCAGCTTAGCGTCTGGTTCCAGGGTGCAGACGGGGGTCTTACTGGGTAGCTCAATAATCTTGATCTGCAAAGAACACAACACATCAAACTGCTGTTGGACAAATTGCAATGCAGGCGCCAGAATGCGTGACATAAAAAAAGACAATATCTCTGGTTCCAGGTGTTTGGTCATAAACCAAAGTATTGCAAAATTTTAATTTGTTTTTTGTTTTTTGTTTTTCTTATTATGCATCATCACACATTTTTTGCTGTCAACATGCTCAACTGCTTTGCACATGCTCACACTCTCCAGCGGCGTCGTTTTTAGACTGAACCCAACGGTGATCAGTCCTCTTTTACATTTTTTTTCTTTGGAATTCATCCAATATATCCTGGTGTGTTTTTGTTTGAATTAAACCGTTTTCATTACTTTTGTTCTAATGTTTTCATTTATGAGACACACACACACACACACACACTGCTTTTGTACATGGATATATACCTACAAGCTGTCTGCCAAAGTCATGATTTGTTTGTCTTCTGAACTCAAATAACAAAGCCGCAACCTGAATCTGTCATTGTGGTTCAGGACCTCCGCAGATCAGAGTGCCTCCAACCAGCAGTACAGTACCATCCATCAGTGCAGAGCAGCCGCCCCACTGTCTATAATAAATCCTGCTAAAGCCCGACCGCGCGACATGAATGGTGTTTTCCTGCACACATTGGCACTGATTCTGATAAAATACACAGCCTAATGAAGCCAGTGATAAAGTGTGGGCCTGTATGTGTGTACACACATCACTACCAAAACTCATTCCTTCGACTTCCTCCGTGCTGATGATCCGCATATTCGTCCTCATTAGGCCTCAGATTAAACAGCCCTTTAAGGGAGCGATCTGTATTTTAGCGCTAGGCCACATCTGTCCTGCGTGTTTACCTCTGCGTGCCTGACAAAGAAGGCCTTTAAAGACTTCTCTGTGCCTCAGGTGATCACTGTTCTTGTGTGGCATCACGCTGCCCATAAATAAAACACCCACACTATTAATTAATGTTCCTGCCATGGCAGCAATCTGCTGGCAGGAATCTCCCTGTGAGCAGTAAACAGTAAAACCACCAGAAATAGCTAGAGAAGAAGAAGGAAACTGTTATTCTGTTTTCTTGGTTACATACCTAAATATTGACGTACCTGCATATTGCCTATGGCACTAAATCACGCCATTGTGCAGGTTTTGAGGCAAGTGCATATGTATTGTTTCGTGGGGGAATGCATTTATGTGGGTGTTTTTTGTAGCGGATAAATGATAAGCATTCATCTTGGCCAGTTGTGTCTGTGGAATGGGGTGGGGAGACCGGGTGACAAAATCGGCTGTGGTCTGTTTTGGTCCAACTTGTATGGGTGTGTGTGTTTCTGTCTGTCTGTGTCTGTTGGGACAATGGCATTATTGAGGTGCTGGGAGTCACAGGCGCCCTGATGCCTGGCCCGCTGGACTGGGGTTAACAGAGGCACGTTTGGCTGGATCAGGTGACTGCTCTGTCCCTTTCAAGTGTGGCTCCTCCACAGTGGAGCAAGTAACATGAATCTGGAGGCAATAAAAGATGGCTGGAGCGCTGGCTGCCCTCTCCCCATCCTCGTGGGCGTCGAGCATTAACTTCGAGACACGCTGTGCAGACAGAACTTTCAATTCAGTGCGCAATCTCTGCAGGCCTGGGAAACTCTCTTTTTAACCCAGTCACACATCAAAAATGTAAACAGCCACTTTCGACTATTTCATCAGCCAGAGTAGCAGTTCTGATTCACTGAATGGCATGTTGCTAATCAAAGCCAACATGAACCGACATTTAGCTGGTGGCTGGCATTAAGTTCCTATCCTTGCAATGTGCATGCTGACTCATGACATGAAGGCTGGTTTGTTAATGATGCCGTTTAGATTGCTGTTTGACAGTCCCTGGCTGTTGATTCATCGACGATCGGCTGAAAATATTACACCCGATTGCATTCAAGTCATCTCATATTTATGGCTCAGAGGGCATGCAAACAGTCACAGTGTGGTAACAGGAAAAAGAAAAAAAAGAAGACAGGGGTTTGATGTTGGAACTCTTGCTGTGGGACCAATTTTCCAGTAACTTACTAAACAGGGCTAAAAGCCACAAATATGTGAGAATACTTAAAGTCAATCCAGCAAACTGACAACAGCAAGTCTGGCCAGGCTCATACAGGTTGGCATTTTTTATACTCAAGTCAGACTGTTTAACCAATTAACCATCCCACCTCCCACCTGCCAATACATTCAAGGATGTTTCCTCCTGCTCAACATAGAGCAACATGTGCCAGTGGACACTTCATTTCCCCTCATTAAAATGGAAAACTATTCTCAAATATCTAAAGACCATACAAGTAAAAAAATGAAAACTGAGCCATACATATTGTAGTATTTATCAGTTTTATAATGGCTGCCTGAGGAAAGCCCTTCACCTGAATTTAAAACTGCAACATTTGGCAGAAGTATACATATGAACTTATTGATAACTTATTGATATTGTCATTATTCCAGGCCATTAACCCCAAACTGAAGCGTAAAACTCCACAGGGAATGTGCAGTTTTGGTGAACGTTTAGCTTGAAAAGTGGCATTCTCTGCGTCTCTTATATGCACTAATCCTTTTCATCCTGGGTGAGAGGCAGGATACAAAATGGATTTCTCGCTAATTTATAAATGGGCTACACTTTGCACACATTCACATCCCCACTAACAGGGAATTTAAAGTTTCCTGACGTCTAACCTCCTCTGTCTGTTGTCCCGCGAAGGCCAGCAGAAACGTCCCGGGGCTCGTCTCCAGCAAGGAGCACTGACAGAATCCAACGCTGCCGGTCCACAGAGAATCCACCACCTCACTACGACCTCCGCTCAGATCCCACAGACAGACCTGCATGTCCCGTCCCTGACTGCTCCACCAACAGACAGGACAAAAACAGACAAAAGCTGCAGTTATTTGCAGATTTCAAAACACATATTACTGGCTGTCATCTCAAAACACATGCTATTAAATCATGTTATCCCCACAGGCTCTATTGAAAAGCTTATTGAAAAAGAAAACCATACATTTGTAGTTAACAACATCCCAAGTACAAATAATATTTCACTTTCCCAAATGCTCTAGCAGTAACAGTGAGAGAAAGATGAATAAGACATCTTATCAGGAAGTTAAGAGACCCGTCATCCTCACCTGATGAGGGTATCTGTCGCCTGCAGCGTGCTGACCCAGATGACTGAGCTCCCAGAATGACCTTCTACAATCCTCTGCGCCCTCCTGGTGTTTAGGTTCCAGATATGGATTGCACCCTTCTCTGACCTGTAAAACCCAACAGGATGCTGTTTACATCACTCATACAGTACATGCAACATATCACACAGCACTGCTCTGCTCTCACCGACACCCGATAGAAAGAAAATACCAAATATTCACATTTGCTCTCCAACAAATACAGAAATAACACTGAAGCTTTCGGCGTGTGGTGCTTTAACAGCTGGCCTTACACACCCAAACTCTGGAACCGTTTTTAAAACAGAAGGGAATCCTGATTGGCTGGCTTGGTATCTGCTTATCACACACAGTGTGTCTCTTATGATGGACTTAATGAAGCACTAAATTAGGAAACTCACAACATAACTCTTAACAAAACAAGGAAGCCATAAACAAAAAAAACTTCACTGTCTGAGGAAGATAAAGAGTCAAAATATGAATGTTGAGACAAATGACTCACCCAGAAAAAAGGAGGGGAGTGTCCCCGCCACGGCAGCTAAAGTGGAGGGTGTTGAGGGGCCCGCCAGCCCCCCTCAGGGTGTAGATGGGGGGCGGAGCAGGACGAGACATCCCTGGGTCATGCAATCAACGTATGGATGCAAGGAGGCCGCGGACCCATGTCATGACACCCACTGAAACACAGACAACAAGAAAAGAGAGTAACTAACAGTAACTCCTGTGACTGATAAATAAAAAAAACACACTGTGCCATTTCAGCAGAAGTGCTAAGAAGAATACAGTAAGATGAAAGTTAAGTGTAGGCCTAAACTCCATCTCATTTTGTTTGTGCGCAAACACGGAGCAAAGACTGTCAGAAAGGAGCTCCATTTTGCCTGGAAGCCTTTCTCTTCCACGCAGCAGACAGTTGTGTTTAATGCACTGTCGGTGCTTTCTCTATTGTTTGCAGCTACAAACCCTTTGGCTCTCTGTCTTCCTCCTTCCAGTCTACATGATAACACCTCTCTTACTCAATACGTCATAAATCACAACCCGACAGCTTAATTACAGTAAACAGACAGAGATTCAGGCTTCTCAGTCCTCTTGTGATCAACAGCCGTTGTCCCAGAGGCAGAGGCAACAGCCCAGGCTTTTATGTCGTTTGTAGGCCGGGCAGCCGAGGAAACCCAACCGACCGCAGGTATGCTGCAAGGAAATGATGCGTCAACATTACATTGCGGCACAATCACAAGTGACTCTTGGTGTTTGGCTTCAAAAGGCTAATATACAACCATTTTCTAAACTGCTTATCATGTTTCGAATCACAGACGGCTTGAACCCGTTTGACATTTTTTAGGGAAAAAAAAAACAACAATAACAACAACAACACCAACTACACCAGAACAAATTGGAAATATGACTTTTACAAAGAGATCAGCCTAACCACACTTAGTCGCGCACAAGAATACATGCAAGCTGGCTTTACCTTAAAAGAATACTTTGACATTCTGGGAAATACGTCTATTTGCCTTCTTGCAGAGAGTTAGATTATATCATATATCATTCCGTTCAATATGGAGCTGGAGCTAGGAGACGATTAGCTTAGCTTAGCATAAAGAATGGGAACAGGGGCAAACAGACTAGCCTGGCTCGGCCTAAAAATCCAGGTACCCGTACCTCTAAATTTCATTTGTTTAATCTGTACAAAAAACAAAGTGATACTTGCAGATACTCCAGGAAGAAATAGCCCAGCACAGAACCACAACTTGTTAAACTTTAGTTTAAAAAAAACAACACAAAAAAAACAGGACATAATGTGTTGATTAGTGTGCTTCCATCTGGACAAAGCCAGGTTAGCGGTTTCCCCATGTTTTACCTCTGTGCTAAGCTAAGCTAACTGTCTCCTGACTCAAGCTCTCACATGTGAGAGTGGTATCAATCTTCTCATCTAAGTCCAGCAAGAAAAGGGGTAAGTGTGTTTCCAAAAATGTCGAACAATTCTAGCACAATGTCAGCAACTATATATTTTAGGTCATCTGAGTTAACGAGCCCCCCCCCCCCCCGCCCCCACTTTTACTTATCATAACCCTTGCTCCCTGCGATCAGCAGACGCTGAAACTGGAGCCTGAGGCATTCAGGAGCAACTCATTTCAGGAGGTTAGTGGTTAAATTGTCCATGTGAATCTGTGAAGCGAAGAGGCAGAGACCCTTGACCAGCCTGCCTAATTAAGGACACAACGCTGCAGTCTGATGGACTCACAAGGAAACAGTCAACACGTCGGCTTTACTATCAATTTACCGCTATAGGAGAGACGTACTGCATGCTCTCAAACTGGAGCATTTTTTCCCCCCACTGCTCACTATAGAAACGATAGCGTTATCATCCCTCCAAACATGTAACATGACAATAATAGGTTTGCATTTGAAATGGTTCAAGCTGTGGCTGTTTGCACAAGATATTGACCGTAAGGTATCGCTCATATCTCTGAACTAAACCAACAGGAAACCCTTTGGCCAACAACTGTACAAACTTGTTTTTGTGTGGTATGAAGAAAATGGCAAAAACCCGTCAACAGTGTTTTTGTGAGGGTCCATCGCCGTTAAGCTGCTTCTCCTGTGAATGGGTGGGTAAGGCTGCATTCCTGAGCCAGAGTCCTGTGCCTGTGTGAGTATGTGACAGGGTGAGGCTCACCCTGATAACAGGTGGATTAAGCGTCCCTTATTGTCCTGATGCGGCGGGCCTGCATGTGGCTGTGAGTCACGGACACAGCCGTCTGAAACCGGCTGTTTTCATTGTCTCAAGGCCAGGGGCTGTGAGACTTTCCGCTGCTCACTGCCAATCACAGACAACAATTGGGGACAGTGATGGAGCTGTCACTTGGGGACTGCAAAATATATCCAAAAGATGAGCATAATGGCAACTTTCTCCTGCCGCTACCTCCCCAGTGGACCGCTCCTTCTGTTTTCCAGGCATCAGCATTTCCACCGTCTGAATTGCCCCCAACAATGGGTCTGTTGTGGTGGCTGCAAGTGAGTCACCCGCAAACCCAAATACAAACATGCAGGCAGCTCAGGAAGGGAGAGACGGACACTGTAAACAAACAAAACGGTGGCAGGATGTCACTCAGTCCTATTTGCAAGGACCCTCAAATTGTTCCTTGCAAACAAAGACAGCAAACAATCAAGCCCCTCACTTGTCAAGTTTGTATGTTTGACAGAAAAAAAACCCCCATCTCTAGTGAAAGCAAAGATACCTTGGAGGAGCAGAGGCAGTATGTAGCTGGGATAAATGTGATCCTCAAAGATCCTCAAGGACAAGTAACTTGTCTCTAACTCTCCTCAGATTTCAAAGATTCTCTGCACCCAGCCGTTTTAATGAACCTAAGAAGCTTACATAAAGTGATTGAGCAACAGATAACATACAGACCAATAGGTCAGTGAACTTCCTTATTAAAAATGTCCACAGGGAAAATTACAGAATGGGGTAACTAGCTAGGCTTAATGAAACTTGTGTGTCTTGGACAGGGCATAATAAATCAGACTGACTGACTAATATACCTCGAGCTGGATATGGGAGCCAGTGGGAAGAGGCAGGAGAGGAGGACTGAGGCTCCTGCTGGCCCTGTAACAGATAAGACAGCTCTGGGGTAATCTGACTCTAAGTCCGTGGATAAAGGCAGTTTGTCTCTTCTTGGGCCGTCTGTCCACACCTACTGGGTAATTAGGCCTAATTATGAGAGAAAGGTCCGCTTCCCCTTCATGTTATTAAATAAGAGCCAGCCTCGTCCGCCAAGAATCTCTCAACACCAGCAAGGGGCTGGCGACCTTCAGATCAAACGTAGCCACTATCTGTGCAACCCCCCCCCTCTCCTCTCGACTGCAGCCCTCGTTCCCCTCCTCAACATCGCTGCACATATGAGGGATTGAGGAGGGAGGGGGCAGAGAGGGTATTCGTTATGATATGGGGCATCAAAGTTTTTTTTTTTGAGTTGAGGTGAAGGGAGAGTCCTGTCCACATTCCTCACTTGGCTCTTTAGTGCTGGTATCATGTGATCGGCAGCTACCCACCTGAGCTGCCCCCCTTGTCAAATTCTGCCATTCATAAATAAGAGCAGAAAGGGAGGGATATACTGATCACAGGGGTTTATTATAGAAGCTTTATAATGCCCCAGCTTCACAGGAGCCATTATGGAGGCATGGGATCCCGAGATCCCCTGCTGATATCAGCCTCGTCAAATATGAGATCTGAGCTGCATGATGAAAAATGAAAGTAGATTACACATAACTCAAAAGCTGCATTCTAGATAGGCCTTCCAATGAAAAGCCAACTTCATAACCTTTCAAACCAATAGGATTTCTTTCTTTTTTCTGTAACATCTTTGCCAACTTCAAAAAAAAAAGACCCAAAATCCATCCATTGCTGCCACATCATGCCTCAGCTATTAGTCATTCAGCTGTTTATCACAGGCAATGGTCTTATCTGCTGGTTCCCTGCTTTTCACCGTCTCGCCAAGGGGGCATTTCCACCTCGCTGGCTGGTCAGTGGGTGGTGAGCCAGCCCTACGATCAGTAGTCAGCCCTCCTGCCCTAACCCTCCCCCAACTAATACAGATCCTTCTGAGGAGGAAACCAACGTTCCAAATAGAGAGCGAGGTCTATTATAAAAGTCCAGTTAGACAAACAACATGGGAAGTGGCGAGGAAGACACACGCCCTTTATTGTGTCTTGGTGGGGTTATCTGGACTGGATAAACAGCCCAGCGTCAGATAGAGGCTGAAGTCAGACACAAGCGCACCAACACCCACTGTCAGTCACAGATCCAATGAGTGGGAAGAGGTGGCATTGTTCGCGTGAATGGCGTGAATGCTAAGCAGGGGCCATAGCAGATAAGAGTTAAATGCCTTGTGGGTGTCATTGAGGCAGGCACTGATGGAGCACTGTGTCAGAGGGTCCTGTTTTAGGAGGTCCTGACTGTGGTCAACAGGTGCCAGGAGCCTTATCTGTTTGCATTATCACCCATTTCCTCCATGAGTTCATTTACCTGGACACTGGAGGATAAAGGGACACAAGAGAGTCGACAGCTCAAGTGTCGCCATACATCTCCATGCATTAGGGGTGTGATGGAAATCAGATTTATAGGGATTTTGCTGTCCATGCAGCGAAGGTATGAAAACAAATGCATGTTAATTGTGCCACAGTCCAAATAAGACATCATGCAACAGGGGATAAAGAACACGGACGACAACAAGATGTTACACTTTGTCAAACAGAACATCCCCTAGTGTTACAACTGTCAGTCATCTTCAGGGGGGCGATGAGTGATTGCATGAAGACTAAGTAATGGACTGTGAAAGGTTTGACAGAGCGCTAACTATTTGTATTTGTACATGGTGAACAGCTTCCGGAGTTCAGCCAGAACTCTCCTACCGAATTTAAAAAGCTCCTATAAAAGGGCAAGCTGAACAAAACCAAAAGTAGTACAACTCTAAGCATTTGTGCATTATTTTTGGGATATACTGTGAGCTGGATACAGGCGCTCCATGATCAATTTCATAACCAAAAAGCACACAATGCATACCTCCATCAAGGTGGCGCAATCATTTAAATTGGCTTTTACATTTTACATTTGCATCTGGACTTGGATCTGCCACACACACACCTTTATTCCTAAATTAGGTTGCATTGCAGCAACTTCCAAGACATGTCATGTGCTTATCTATCAGTCACGCAAAACTTCATTCAAAAATTAGGCAGTTTCTGTTGCTTTGGAAATTGGCAGGCATGTACCTCACTGCCGTTTAATAATGGTGAGAGTCATCATATAGCCCTATTGGATTCACAAGCAGCACTATTTTAAATTAAGCTCAACTTTCATGATAATACGCCCTGCTAACTGCTCTGGTTTTGTTCTTATATTACATACAGACTCATTGTCTGTTACTTCCATATTTTCATTTACTGTTGTCTAGTATTCTTAAGTCGACTAGCCTACGAGTCACAACGTTATAATAAGATCAATTTGCTTTGTATTGCTGACGCAAACAATCCAAAAGGGACACAAGGGATATGTACGACAAGCGGAGCTGAGAACTGTGGAAATGATCGTTTAACAGCCGCAGTTTTGAATGGAGTTTGGCATGCTCGTTTCTACATGCGACTCTACTGGGCGTTATCAGGGCTTAATTATACTCACAGCGGTCTTCATTAGTTACCAAGCTGAAGCGTAAGCATTAACTAAAGTGTTGGGCTGAAAGCAGAAAAGATAAGGCTACAACTTACATCTATAAGCACTTGTTATCAAGAAGAAGGTTAGCAACAAGCTAGCAACAAGCTAGCAACTACCTACAACAACAGCTACAAACAACACATATACCTTGTTATTACGTGACAGGCGTTAACGCCGGGTAACGTGGTGTCACTGTAGTAAAAAAGAAGCTTTCAGAAAACTTAAAAAAAAACTCAGTGAGACACCGACGTTTTGACAGTTGTCAGAAAGACCCAGCTAGCAAGGAGGGGATTCAAAACACGCGTAGGACCTGAAGGACCTCTATTTACAGCAGATGAGCTGTCCATGAAAGTGCCTGTATAGAAGAGTCAGCGCTCCCTGTCTCTCTCTCTCTGCTCAGCTTGTAGCTTTCTCTCCCCACTGGTATGACTCCCTGCCTGTGTGTGTGTGTGTGTGTGTGTGTGTGTGTGTGTGTGTGTGTGTGTGTGTGTGTGTGCGTTCACTTCCATTTTTCAAGGAGTTGTGCATCTGGGTATTTCTAATAGGAGGTATCTCTTTCAAGATTAAACATTAGGCTACAAAAATAAATAGGTAGGTGCAGGTAGGATAAATAAAGAGCAGCACAGAACTCTGATATAGGCCTTAACATCTGATTATGATGACTGTTTGATTGTCACTGGACAACTCAGACTCAAAAAAAACCTTCATTCTTCTTTTAAATTCCGACTATGTCTATAATGGGCTTCTAAACACTCTGACTACCTACAAAACCATCCAAACGATAACTATAGAACTTGCAAAGCCTTACAATACTGCACGAACAGGAGAGTCTTTATTTTTTTTTCATCCTTTTCAGTCTAATGGAGAAAGAGAGACAGAGAAAACACAGGGCCATAATCCACAGAGCACACAGGGCCCTTTCATGGGAGGGCTGGGAGAGACCTTTATTTGTCCATTCCTATCATGGAGAAAGCGGGTTTCAAGCTCGGCTAGGTCTGAGCTGGAAGATTAGGTGAAACCAGAGTGTTTTAAACCTCTTCTGTGGCCGTGGATTAGAGTCAGACAGTCCCCCAGCACTCTGAAATGAAACAATAAGGAGTATGGGATGCCTCAGTGGGAGAAGGTGCATAGCATGTAGAGCACAGTGGGTCAGAAACCCAAATAATCTATTTGTCCAACCAACAAAAAAAAAACCCTCAAAGATTAAGGATAGAACTCATTTAACTTTAAAAAGCAGGGAGGATTAATATTTTGGGTACACGTGAATTTATTTGGGCAAGTGATTTTTGGCCGAGGCAGCCTTCATCAAGGCCTCACCCCAGCCATAGTATTTGGTGTATTTACTAGGGTGCAGCACATGAATTTTAATGTACATGTGAAACCACTTGAATGACATTCTTACCTTCTGGACATACTGTGCTCAAATTATACTAAACGAGACATACAATATTTTGGATTTAGAGTGGAGGATTACCAGTGTATCTAATTCACTAATGGGCTCGATGAAATACATAAGCACTTAATGACATACATGGAAAGGGTGAGTCTCAGTTGTAGAGCAGCAGTGAGTTTAAACCAATTAGTGCAAATGGAGGTGGCAGGACAGTAACCCCTCAGCAGGAGGTGGGAGAAAGTGTCTGCTGCCCTGCCTGGACAGATACCATGGCTACATCATCATCAATTATTCCTGGCATCTCCGCTTACCCATGGGCAGGGAGGGCGGGGGGGGTTCTGAGGAGGAGAAAGAGGAGGGTGGGGTGCCGTGACAGGGTTGGGGTGTGTATACAGTATCATCCATCCAACCCAAGAGACTGCCATGGTAAGGAAATCCCTGGAATCCCAGTCTCGCTCCAGCCGCCCGGCCGTGGGGGCAGGCAGGTCACTTTACAGCTCATCACCAAATTAGAAAGGCTGTGGGTCAGCCTGAGCCGCAGCCAGACCACAGAGAGATAGAAATAGATGGGAGTGCTACGACGCAGTCTGCTGGCGCTCGTCCACCAGGCTCCTCTCTCATCAGGGAGAGGTAGAGGACCGCGCTGTGCACCGTGGAGGGCAAAGCTCCAGGGAGGAACACTAGACAGTGCTTTTAAGTCCCCCGGGACAGACCATAAAGTAATGAATACATAGTGCGGACACAGACAGCTACTGCACCAGGAGACTGATGAGCATGAGGAATTTTCTTTACTGACACACTGGGAATGAAAGCAACATAAGATACTCAACAATACAGTACGCAATGCTTTTCTAGTGGGCTTTTAAACGTGAAACTATTACAAACCAGACAATAAGTAAAAAAAAAAGTATGCTAACAATAAAGTGTAAGTACATTCAATATTAAACTGTGTATATTGGACCAAGCAAAAGTTTGACACTGGGTAATGTAATGACAGGCTGTCTTGCAGAGTCAGATGAGAAGTTCACACCTGTGCGCTTAATATGAAGCTCCTAACAGCAGCTGGTTAGCTTAGCTTGGCACAAAGACTGGAAAGAGAGGGAAATAGCTAGATTGGCTCTGTCCAAATTGTCATTTATACGCTTTTTTTTTTTTTTGTTCGAATTGTAGTGAGCTTTGGAGGTGCTAGAAAGCCAATTAGTGCATTTCCCAAAATGTCAAACTATTCACTTAAGGGATGGTGAAAGACATCTTTTATGAATGCAAAATGGACACATATTGACTTGACTCATGAATCTATGTAGCAGTTTATATAAGGGCATTGTCATAAAATAATATCATGTAGGGGAAGAATGTGGGCTCAATCAGAAGGACCGAAGCGAACTTTGAATTGAATAGAAAACATTACAGCAGCGACACAGGCAAGTGATTTTGAGTCGTCTTTCCCTCAGGCAAGGATGAACAGGTCTGTGAATACAAACAAGCGTTAAAATCATTGCAGACCTACTCTTGCTCAAAACACAACAGGTTTATCATTGCATCGAATTCTGGGTGACTGAGGCTGTAAACATGTTGTATTCTTAATGTTGTTGCAAAATAGCACCTCCGCAAGTGGTATCCTTGGGGACTGAATGCAAAAAGAGATTTATCTTCGAGCAAGCTACAGTGGAAACATATTGATTTGATGTCTTCTATGTTTTAGATGTTAGAAAACACCACCAATCAACAAAACAGGGTGGATTTGGAGTTATTTCAAGGTCCCCTCAAGTATGGTGCTGTACTTCTAGTTGGACACAAGAATGAACGTGTATATGCAACTTTATGTCTCCCTGAACTTTTTCCACGTGACAGTGGACAAGTCTGCATTAAGTTATCAGAACAGAAGGAGAAGATACTGTGTGTGGGAGTGCGTGTTGAATGTGCAGGTGTCATGAAATGTGATGGCGAGGCCTCCCCCGGCTCATGTTTTCCTTGGGCGTCTGTGCAGGTGTGAATGGAGAAATCTCAGGGAGGGCGAGGAGTGACTGGCCTTGTCACTTTGAGGCGCAGAATAAAGAACAACTTTAATGAATCAGCGTGTAGCAGGATGGAGAAAGCAGATGCACCGGCGCTATCAGCACCACTAAAACCATCCTCCCTTGGAACAGTGACGTTCTTATCACTTCTTTTTGAAACTGCTCTTTAATCATGGAGCTGTTTCTCATGGTCATGTCCACAGGGAGCTGCAGGCAAGGAAAGTTATTCTGTCTGACCCCTAAAATTATACTCAGGAGTCAGCATTTTTAAAAGTTTATCCTAGTCACCCATTACAGTCTGTCTTATATATCAATACATGTCAAGCTCGCGCTCGTAAATGTGATGAAACAATATGTTGTGTACGTATGTATTTAACTTGCTCGTTTGTTCAATTGCCTGTATTCTTTAGGTCAGTGCAGGTCAGTGAAGATTGTAGATGTTGCCTCAACTTTGGCACCAAGATACGGTTAAAAGCTTTCTGCTGACAGACAGAAGAAACTCATTTTGGTTATTTAGATGCTGTGACAACAATGCTAGCCGTGGAGGTTAATCTTGGAATAATGCGGGACTGTCAAAAAAAAGTCGGGAATAACAGGAGGTTGTCCTGCTCTTTCCATGCTGCCGGGAGTGCGCGGGTGCAGCACGCAGTATGGAACTGGAGCCAGGAGGCGATTAGCTTAGCCTAGCGTAAAGACTGGAAGCGTGGGGAAACAGCTTGGCTCTGCACAAAGTTCAGAAATACACCTACCGTGACACCTGTAAGATCACTAATTAACTGAAGAAGTTATTAAACAATCTTGTTTTTCCAGAAATGTAGAAAAATCACAAAATAAAAAAAGTTATATTGTATTTTTGAACTTTGGAGAGAAGCAGGCTAGCTATTTCCCCTAGCTCCCAGATTTTTAGCTAAATTAAGCTAATCACCCCCCAACTCCAGCTTCAGACTTAAAAAGGAGCAACGATAAAGACAGTCTAAAAATGACACTGGGTGGAGAGAGAACCCAGATCAGTGAGTGGAGACGCATGCCATGTCTCATACAGTAATGACCACTCTCCATGTTGCTGCCGCAACTTCATTTGTCACACAGGATAACATTTAGGCCAAAGGTTACTTTGTGACGGCTAATTACTGAGCAGGTTATATATACATTGGACTGTGTGTGTGTGTGTGTGTGTATACCATAGTTTGGCTGTGACAGTGACACTCCTTTTATAGAAAATGTTGAATTTGTTTTGGAAAGACAAAGCAGAGGTATAACTCTCCACAGCTTTATTTTTAGGGGACGTCCATGTGTACTGAATGCAGGCTCACAGTATACCCACACCATGCCATTCAAACATGCAGTGTGTGTGGACACTCAAATACAGGCCGTACACAAGAGGGCTCACGTTGCAGACACACCCACGCATTCACATTCCCACCTGCCCCCACACAAACCACCTCATACGAGCGCGCACACACACACACACACACATACGCAACATACCATGCAAGCCATCTCTCATTAGATCAGCGACCAACAAATAAATACAGGCAGGCATAACTGTGAGCTGCAGAAGCAGAGCTGGCAGATACACACTGCATGCAGAATGTGTGTGTGTGTGTGTGTGTGTGTGTGTGTGTGTGTGTGTGTGTGTTACTCGTCCCACCACACAGAGCTTTTATTGGCTAAACAGGAAAGACAGAATCAGTCAGAGAGGCATCGACAGCAGCCGGAGGGCGAGCCCAGCGCGCAGTCCATCTGTGTGTGTGTGTGCGTGTGTGTGTGCATTCTTACTACATGCATGTTCATTGACAGGGCCATCGGCAGGAATTGCAATCTGCGCCAATTACATTCTCAGCTCAGGTCCAGCCAGCTCCTCACATCTCCAGCCAGACGTTTTGGCTGCAGAGCGGGAAGCCATCATGGCACTGGAAGGCACTATGATTTATGTGATGTGACTCAGACTGATAACACCAGAGCCCCTGAGCAGACACACTCAGAGGGAAACTGTCAAGGTGGTGTTTATACTGATGCTCTCTCTGCTCTGCTATTGTTTGGGGAAAAACCTTTAGGACATGCAATGAAGTAGTTTGTTATTTCCTGTGCAGCGGCTTGTTAAGTTGATTATCTCCATCAATACCAGGGTTGGATCAATGCGATGATGAATGTTAAAGGTCATGTCTTCAAATTCAGACATCAAAAGATGATATTTGATAAACATAGCTGAGCATTTAAACTCTGGGACCATCCTCTGAAAGCCTAGAAAACTGTGGCATCCAGCCACGTTAGAGTCATTTCTGAGGAACCGTTTGGGTGTGATGCTGTTCCCACTCAGGCTGGTTGTCAGACTTAACTTCACCCAAGGCTTAACCAGTTTTATGATCAATCTGACCGACTGAAGCACGCTTTTTTGTTTTGTTTTGTTTTTTACGGTAATGATTGCGGACAGGATTCAAATCAAACTGCAGTTCCTTTCTAATTTATCACAATGTGACACACTGTGGGCTGCAGTTATTGCCGACATAAAATGTAACCCGAAAACCTTTGTCAATCCCAGGTGTTTGCACACTATTCCTCATGTGACTCCACATGAACTTGAAAAAAAATATTTGAATACAAATAACAAACTTGCAGCCTTGCAGCGAAAAGCAGCATTTTAACCATTGGCTCGCTTCAGGTAAATCTGACAAAAAAAGCGATGCGATAAACTAAATGTTCACAATGACAATGCGAGCATGCCGATGTGAGCGGGCGTTTCCCACGTGAGCCGTCTTGGTTCAGCACGTTCGCATGCTAACATTTGCGAATTCGCGGTGAAAACAAAATGCAGCCGACGGGCTGATGGGAATGTCATCAAGTGTTTCAAGTTGTCGCCTGGCGATGGTGCGAGATGAAAAGATAAGGGGTCGCCAGAGTTGTTCATTAATTCTGAGGCTGACGTGAAAAAACACTAAAACGTGAACCTCACGGTGGGCGCTAAAGGAACAGTCAGAGGATCACCAAAGGATAATGAATGTCTGTAAAACCAAACAGAAAAAAAAAAAATCACACTGAATTCTGGTTCCTTATTTTCTTGCTGTAAAATATTGTCACCTGTCTGAGGCCTAATGAGTCAGTTCTTAAACCTGGCTTTACTCCATCTGATCACAGTAGCTTTAGGTTAGCTGCCTCATTGAGGCCGGGCTTTCCACTTCAAGCCCTGCTGCAACACTTCAGTACTTTGCAATAAGTTTCATTCCAGCGCTAACATATACAACAACAAAGCAACGCAGTGCTGAACTGCTATGGAATTAACTGAGCAATGAATCTACATGTCACTCTGTTTTTATTTTTTTTATTTTTATTTTAAGTGTAGCTGATCAAACAGGTTGTTAGAGGTGCAGCAACATAATCATAGTTCCTGGGAGTGCCAGATGTGTCTTGTTTAGATCCAAACATCAGAGCGTGTTGTGTGGCTTTAGCATGCAGACTGCTATTGTCCCAATCGGCGTGGCTTGGTCATCAAACATTTTCTCAATAAATCTCTGTGTAGCTTCCTGTGCGGGAAAAGATCTGACTAAATGATTTAAGAGCTGAGGTTGCTGATCGTAATTGCTCTCTTAGTGACGTCTTGGGAGCGGAACCACAAACTATGACATTGCGGCACGTCCTCTTTACTGTTGGCCACAGGCACTGGTATTCTGCGCAGGGCTGTGGTCGGCTGGACCGATCGAGATAGGCCAAACCCAACCGCAGCGCTACATGTAGCTCCTTTTCAAACACACACACATCTCCTCAGATAAAGGCCACTGGAGCAGCCATGTGTGTTGAATTTGGACCATTCCTGGGGGTATCCTGTTCTTATCAGGGGTCAGATAAGCTCATTTCACAGGCCCTCACTTCTACTGGGCTACCAGCAGCACCCCGCTCTGACAAGAGCTGACCTCATCGACTTTTTCCTTAATGTTTGCGGTTGAATGAGGAGTCAAGATGGGGGGGGGTGGTAACGTTGACTGAATCTTTCTAGAAGCTACAGTAGCAAAATCAAACGCGGAGTCTTTAGACCTTTTGAAACGAACAAGACAACCTTGACATTCCTGATGGGGAGTATTCAGACTGCAGACTCACAGTCACAGTCCAGCATCAAGATTAAAATATGCCTTTGGTCAGTCGCCACAGAAGAAAGTGGTGTCTAAGCTGTGGAAATGTGTACGGCGAAAGACAGGAGAAGCACACAACCTCGTCTCGACAGCCGTGGTTGTTTTTGTGCGCCGACCATTAGGCTTAGTGCGCGGCTTCAGCGGGTTCTTTGAGCTAATTGTCTTGAACTTGGGAGGCCAGATGAGGGAGAGAGCACCAAAACCTAGTGTGGAGACTCACCTTGGCTTACCAGTCTGAGGGCCCCTTTTTCTACATGAAGCCTCCCGAGGACCCCCTTCCCGGCCCGCCCCACCCTGTCCAGGCCCTGCAGGCATCTCAGGCTGACAGCTCTTGAGCCAGATACTGGCAGTACAACAGAGCAGTCATAATTGGCCCCTATTCATTTCTCAGGGATAATCCTCACCTAGGTTGAGCCTTTTCTGTTCTTAGCGTTATTTTTTCGCTGATGTTTACACAAGGTATGTATCGGTTTCTTCTCCTCCTGAGGCTTTCGCTCCGGCTGTGGGGCTGCACACCCAGCATGTGTGTTTTAACGTGTGTCTGAGGGTTCTGCCCTTCCAGCGTGGCTGCGAGGGCTCAAGACCCGGAGTGACAAAGGCTCCGTGAATGTCTGACTCACAGACAACTGTCAGCGTTCAATGGGCTGGATTAAGACGGAGCGTAGAACCGAGCGCACCCTGACATGTTGACATGTTCTACTAAGTGCATTTCAAGGTGGATTTAGCTTGTTTGCTCCATTGTGGAGGGGGGGACAGAAGAGACACAATTGCTAAATGGGACTGACTATTCTTGAGATGGCGGGTGAACTTTACTCCCGCTGTCTGGGTTAGGACTGACACCGGCTTCATTCTCAGGGTGAGTGAGGCTGCTGTGGATCCTGAGGAGGTTCAGGGGTTTCAGAGAGCTCTGTCCTTAACCAAACAAACACAGTGGAATTTCTGCCATTGTTGGTGCAGACGGTTGAGTGACAGGGCTGCATAGCAGAGCTGCCTGTCAGCAGAAACAACTCTGGGGCAAAGTGTGACCCCCACCTTGAGACACTGCTTAATATTAAGACTGAGCCATAGAGCTTTTTTTTTTTTAAAGATAAACCTGTATAGATCCACGGGGGTGCACATTTACGTCGACACTGTCAGTGTTTGTCTGGATTAGATTTTTTTTTTTAGCTGGGATTTTCTAAGTATCTCTCAACATTTTGAGATGATGAATGATGAATATCGCCACTTAGCTTAATTTAGAACAAAGAGTGGAAGCGGGGAAACGGCTCGCCTGGTTCTGTCCATGGGTAACAAATTCCACATACCGGCAACTTTGATGCTCACGAATGAACACGCTACATCTCATTTGTTGTTGTTACTTTTGGACAGAGCCAGGCTAGCTGTTTGTTGTCTTTCTGCTATGCCAAGCTAAGTGACTACTGGCGGTAGTTGGTATTGATCCTCTCATCTAATTCTTGGCAAGAAAAGAAATAAGTGTATTTCCAAAAATGTTGAACTATTCCTTTAAGTGCTTACATTTATTTATTTTTACTGCATCCCACTGCTATTTTCTTTCTGTAACACAGCCATCAGTTCCATCTTCCCTCAGAAGGTATAAAAGTATATACATTGTTTTTACAGAATAAACGCAGTGAAAAGGAACTTTTTATACACACGTGTTATGTGAATGTGTACACGTTCATGCACAAAAACACAGGACACTCAGTCAGCGGGCATCATTACTTTAATGGTGACACTGTGCATTCCGATGTGTTATTACCCAACATGTATAAATTATGTATGACAAAGCTTTAATGGAAAATTACACTTCTCTATTTACAACTACTAAAGTTGGCGGCCAGGTGACATCAGACCTGCACTCCCCAGTTTTGGGTTTTAGTGCAGGTCATCATTAGCTGGCCGACCTGAAAGTTGAACCCTGACCCCCCCCCCGCCAAGGGGCACAGCTGAGGCTAACTGGTCAAGTCTTGGGCCTGGAGTGACTGAGCAACAACAATGAACAGGTATCATTGAAATGACACAGATGTTGTTAAGAAACATTTTTTTTGTGCGTGTGAGCGGCCATACTGTGCATAAAATAATAAGAGCGGATGAGAAAAAGCAGAGGGGAAGTGGAGGGTAAAAAGCAAACAGACATTACAGTCACACTGATGGCCTCAATAACTTCCCTCAGGTTGCCTTGGGCCCACCCTGGGGTCTCTGAAGTGGCTCGTTAAGCACAGGAACAACGACTCAATTACCCTGGGCAAACACACCGCTACCGCTCGGTGCTGTGTTGGTTGGCTGGTTGGTTGGCTCTGTCCGTTCTCTGGCCATCCTACCCCGCGCCCCCCCCCCCACACACACACACACCCCGAGGCCCCTGCCGTGCAGCGCTGCAGCATGTGAGCCCTCTGTGCTCCGAGTGATAGAGTCAAGCTGTTCCTGCTGAGCGGAGGTCAGGGTCCTTCAGTCAGCACCTCGGCCCTGAACAGAGCACACAGGAATCCCCCTTCCCTCCCTAACCAGGGCTGAAACTCAGCGCTCTCCCTCCTCTGGCCCAGGTCCAAATAAACCTGGTACCTCTCTCTCTCTCTCTTTTTCCTCTCTCCATCTCCTGGCACACTGTCACTCCCCTCATTGAAATCATTAATCAGACTGGGCAGATTAGCCTTCAAATAAAAATAAACTACGCCCAGCAGCCTCCTCTTAGGACCCCTGATTTCTGTAGCAACCCACTTTATTGACAGTCCTCTTCCTCCTCTACTTAATAAACCCAAGATGTCCAGTACAGCCAGCAGGTTGAACATTTGAGCAGAAACAGTGGGGGTCTATTACTGCTCTATTGATATAAACAACTTGCCTTATCTTCCGGGGTGATGACTCTTTAGGCCTAACCTGCCATCCATGTAAATACACAACAGATAACCCTTATCAGTTTGGCAAGAATAAAGCCAGTCTGCTTTCCAACTTCATCCAAAAGCACATATCTGTTGTAGGGATTAAAGGGATTAAATGTGCCACCTGAATGTATTCAGGCTTATGTTTTATCCAGTGACTACTTTATCCTGTCTTCCGTTCTTGGCTCAGAAAAAACAAGTGGAGAATTGGAGGGCAATAGTGCCACCTTTGGGTGAGGCTGGGTAGTACAGCTATAGCACTGTTACCAACAGGTAGAGCTGCCCTGTGCCCGAGCCGTGGCATCCACACAGCTTTTGACAGCCCATGTTTGTAGTGCCACTGTATCTTTCGTACATTGGCGTGGAGAAGGGCATGGGAGGAAAAGAAAGGGGGTCTGAGGTCTGCTGGGCCCTAAACAATCCAAGTCTCGGCTGGCTGACTGACAGGCGGCCCACCGACTGTTTGTGTGTGTCCATGGGAAATGGGGCGGTGTCGCTGTGGCGACGGCCCTGGGGCTATCCATCAGTGTCATGCGGGGCCGGGGGGTGGGGTGGGGTGGGGGTGTATGGTATGTGTCACCTCCAAGACTAATGGACAGGAAGTACAGCCGGAGAAACAACAATATTTGCAGAATATAGATTCAAAAAACTTTAGGGCTCAGTCCACGGTTCTCGTACGATTTCGACAAAACCCTGAGCGCAGGCCTTAATCCTGATTGATGAGCCTGTTTGTTTAAAGGACGCTCGCTTTGCGGCCAGGGCGATCACTAACCTGATCTATAGCCCCGTGCTTCAAGAGCATACACTCACAACATGGACGTATGTGGGATAATCATAGTCGGTTGGTTGTCACATGATGTGTCAGTGACGCTAACCTGGGAAGCCAGCGATGACCTGCATGACTGGACTACGAAGAATCCCAAAATGGGGTCCATTTTGGGGCAATATAGAAGGAGAGGGACAAGGAGAGAGAGCAGGATAAACCCAGGCTACTATCACAGAGGACCCCGTGTGCTCACTAGCGTTCAGTGGCCGAGGTGCTTAACCTCAGCAGCCGGTGACCGTGGCGTCCAAGCCGGAGCGCTTTGTGACGCTGGCCTTGATCACCTCCTCCGCACAGGTCGGGTGGATGCCTACTGTCTGCAGAAGGTGGGAATATGTTGCTCCACATCTAAGAAACATACAAACACACATAGAGGTCATACAAGGCGCGCTTACAACTGACTATAAAGTGTATCCGTGTTTCATTGAGGCGGTTCATCGTTCACATAACAGAAATAAACTGAAAGCATCAGCGCTGCGTGAGAAGAAGTCAAATCCTACGAAAATATTCCATTCTGCACACCTTGGTGACTTTGAGAGAGTTAAAACACATCAACTCAACTCGGCTCCAGAATTGTTCGGATGGTTGTTCCATGGGACACAAATGCTGTAAAAACACCCAACTTTACCTTAAACAAAATCTCGGATTTATTGAACTTACTGGAAGCCCAAAGCAAAGCCCTGCGTGACTTCTCCAGCGTTTGGACCGGTGAAGTGCAGACCCAGGATTTTCTGGTCTCCACCCCGCTCACATACCACCTGAGGAGGTAGAAAAACTGAATTTAAGCGAAGGAGGTGTTACACAGTGGTAACCACGCTGTACCCTGCACTTGTTTTGCTGCACATGGCTTCCTCGTCTGCCAGGCAACACGTTTTTGGAGAATTCTGATTATTTTGGTTGGTAGAGAAGGACAAGGTCTGCACTTCAATCCTACCTTTAAGTAGCACTGGCTGGCATCGCGCTCTGCGACAGTCCATTCCAGAGGCTTGTAGAAAGCATGGTAGACCTACACAGAAAACAGAGGACATAATGTATTATTACTGTGCGGTGATAGCCTCTGGTGGATCTTTGCTTTAACCAGCAGAGCTTACTCTCTGAACTCTCTTCCTAAGCACATTTTGCAAAGTGATGTATTCACTTTTTCTTAAAATGGCAACTGAAATAAAATAAGGACGGTAAACAAATAAGACTTTGCAGACAATAATGACGTGCATGCCTAATGAGACAATACGTTTTACAGGCAAATACAAAGCCCCTGAGTTACATACTGTATTTTGTTTAATGGTGACCACTTTCTGACGAGCACGGCATTCATACACACTGTATAAATATAAAAACATCCATGCTCGCTCACGATAGTGATTGATTTCAAACTCCTCACTGAAAACGTGTGCGCCGTGCGTTTGATTCTACGGGCGAACGTGCCGACACAAGTTGTGAGGGCCATGCAGCTGTTGGGGGGGGGGGGCGGTGCTACAGCTCCTCCTCAGATCTCAGCGCGCCTGTCATCGCCCCATACACACCTCAATCAGGCCTCCTGCTCGCCTGTCAGTCACAGCAAGGAGCCCCACCTCGCCGGCTAAACCATTTATCGGCGGCCCCGTGCAGGTGTTGGCTAGCATCTGGCACACAGCTCACGTACGCATGCATGCTTGCTGTTGCATTGTATGCGTGTGTCAATGTTTGTTTAGGGGTTATGGAACATTGTGTTTTTTATGCAGGTTGATGGCAGCAACAAGTCACTAACACTGCCTGAGTAACTTTCTTTGTGCATGTGTGGCGTGCGTTCATTCAGTTATTGGTGAAGAAACAAAACTTACAATAAAGGACAGTAACAGTCACAACTGTGGGCCGACGCTACACCAGTTCTGTGTTGTTATATTACAAATTGTAATTCCTTCTTCATATCATGAGATTTGTTGTTTAATTAACTCCACAGTAAGTTGAGGACTTTTAACATAAAAAATATGATTTCAGATCATTTTGTATTTCAAAATTAAAGTTGCAGTTTTCATCCAAACACTGCTATTTCCTTTATAACATATTATAAATTATATTGTGGGCCCTGGAGTTGCTACATGCCACTAACACTGCCAAGTTACGGATTCAGGTCTCGCTAAGGCCTCCTCGACTTAACGCAGGCTTTTCTGGAGTGGAATTAAAAAGCTATGAACATTCTGTTACCACTATATTTTCTATATAGTGGTAAAAGTACATTTATATTTATTGAAATGAGTCACTATGAAGGAACTAAATTGTATTTTAACTTGAACATTTTATTGGGCTTTTACTGAAAATACTATTATTATACATATTACACATCTTACCTCTATGCCGTCCTTTCCATGCCTCTTCTCGGCCTCCTCCTCCGATAGACCCACACAGCCGTACTCAAGGGGGGTGAAGACGGTGGTGGGCACCTGACACACACACACACACAGACACACAGACACACACACACACACACAGACACACAGACACACACACACAGAACTTCAAACTACAGCTTCAACAATTAGCCACTTAAATTGGCTAATTACATTCGGCAACCATTATAATAATGAAATATTTGTTTCAGGCACTTTTCAAGCCAAAATGCTAAACCATGTATTTTGGAGTAATGATTACTTCTGCTATGTATTTCCATACTATGGAGGGATCTCAAAAAGCCACACAGACACAAGCTGTGGAAAGATGGTCAGCCTCTGTGTGTGTGTGTGTGTGTGTGTGTGTGTCTTACGTTGTCATAGTCCATGAGCTCAGTGGTGTGACCAGCCAGTCTGCGGGCCAGAAGCTTTCCCGCTTTAATGGCCGTTGGGGTCAATTCAGGACGACCCTAAAACGAGAGACAATTGAATTAATTTCAGTATATCGAACACATAAGATCCAAGTCTAGTTCTTAAAGCTGCAAATCATTTAAAAAAAATGTGTTTAGATTAAACCATTTGGTCATCTGCAAAAACGTCTGACTACACACATTAATACTAATACTAATTAATACTAATATAGTGCAGAAATAGTGTGACTGACATAAGTGCTCAACATTTAAACCATTTGGCACGGTTAAAAACTTCTCTGATTCTGTGTTTTTGTCTTTATTGTTCTGGATGTCTGCCAAAACACACAAACACATAGTTACACACACACAGACACACACACACAGAACTGAATGGTGCAGGAAACAGCAGGGCTGCGGGGCAATTCTAAAGGCATGACTTAAACCTGTTAAATTACCACCAAACATCCTGTCGTCCAAAACATCTCGTGCACCTCTGCATGTATGTGGATGTGTGCTCTGGTATTCCAGTAACTGTCATTCGTCATTATAATGAATTTCTTGGCACGAAATTCTGAGAAGAAAAAAAACTAACGAAAAGAAAGCACCGGACAAATTGAGATATCAACCGTCCTGCTTTTGAAAAGAATAATAACAACAACAAAAAAAGCCTCCCTGGTGCTGTGAAAAGCTGACAGACAGATTGGAGTGAAGCATGACTCATCAAAGTGAACTGTCAATCAAAAAGAGTGTGTGTGTGTGTGTGTGTGTGTGTGTGTCTTGAGGCCTGGGAGGCAGGAAGGAAGCACACAGCTGGTTGTGGTGAAAAAACAACACTGACATTACATGCAGCAGATATAACTAGTATCAACATGGCTGCTTCAGCTCGGAACACACAGTGGCAACGCCAGTGATGACATGAAGACGGGCTAGAAGAGCCTCAGTCTTCTGCCAAGTACTGCTGGATTACAATGTGTCTTATAGTGTGTGCACAAATAAATGTCCTACCTTGAAGATAAGGATTATTATTTGGTGAAATGTACTGTAATACGCAATAACTGTGTTCACTTCTATATTTTGTCACCTCACACTTCATCAAAGGGTCAAAGCTCAGTTTGTGGCAAAGGGAAGAGTTACCGCTTCAACTTTTCTGTGCATTGAGTTTGAAGTTCAGAGGAAAGGAAAAGGAAACAATTCAACAAATCTTTAAGACTTTAATTCATGGTCAGGACCGATATCTTGGTGCTAGAAAACAGATGCAAGGAAAACTCATATTGGCGTTTATTTACCTCGTGTTGCGCATAAGCTGGAGGTCGACGTTTGTTTACCACCTATTACATCTCTGACTCTCTGAAGTGTCAACAAGATCTGCCCTGCACGGTTTATTCCAATCAGTTCATGACATGCAAATGGCAGCATTTTCTGTTACGGTGCAGAGGAAATTCTCCAGATCTGATATGTGCTTACATGGGTTTATGAAAGTTTAATTCCAGATTCCTCTCATACAGCTGACTGACTGTGATGGGTGTGGACTTTGGCACAGTGTTGATTTTTACGGTCTAAATGAATACTAATAAATACCATGACTGTTCTCAGGGCTGTTTCTGCCGCGCGGTGCCTACCTCGCCGATGTCACCAAAAGCGTAGATGTTTGGCACCGAGGTGGATTCGTCAGCGCCCACGGCTATTTTCCCTGTCTCCTTGTTGAGTTGCACACCAAGCTTGTCCAGACCCAGGGCTTTGGTTTCAGGGGCTCTGCCTGGGGTCAATGGAAGGAAACAACACGAGGAGAATATTACATTACAGCTCAGGAGAGTTAGACGTGTGGGAGAGGAGAGAGGCTCTCTGTACAGGGTTCATAACACATTCTGCTGAGGGTTTAAGGCCACCACTGCCTATCCCACGCAGAAAAGAATTACGGGAGATATCAAAAGCCTAGCAGATACTGCAAAGAGGGGGGTTATCTGTACAGCTGGAGCACGAAGTGAGAGGACTTACTAAAACAATAAGGTTCCCTGGTTCATCTTCATTGGTGACTATCTGTGCCAAACTGCAATGGAACCTCCCAAACTGGAGCTACCAAACATCATATTGTCTTGCATGATAAGAGCTTTCCCAACCTGGCGATAAGACTCTGGAGACAAATTGACAAAAATGTTAACTGCCACCAGTTCTGATCATCAATTTATTGTTTTCATTTATTTAGCAACTACAGTCATGCTAGCACCTCTGTGAAGCTTAGGCGCGGTGGTGCTTTGAGCTAAATGCTGACGTCAATACACTAGCATGGTCACAGTGACAATGCTAACATGCTTGTAAGTCATTAAGGTTCATCCTCTGGGAACCATGACTGTCCCTAGCAAATTTCACTGAAATCCATCCAATAGTTGTTGAGATATTTCAGTCCGAACAAAAGTGGTGGACGGACATTGTCATCCCTAGAGCCATGCCACTAGTATGGCTAAAAACATTTGCCGGTACCAGCCTCTCCAATGTGAGGATCTGCTGCTTTTCTCTGTGTCATGTCATTGTGAATTGAATTGAGTTGAACAGAATTCTAATATCTCTGGGTTTTGGACTGCTGGTTGGGGAAAACAAGGAATGAACTAATCAACAATTACCAGTACAACACCAATACAAATGATGCTCAAACCTAATTTGGAATTCTTGAATTAGAAAACAACAACATCTGGCCGGCTGAGGGGGAGAGCTCCAGAGGACGAGAAACTGATGAGCAGCTGGGAATCGGTCTCCCATCGACCCCAGGGACACCCCAAGGTGTGATTTCTGACACTTCCTGGGGGACAGCTGACTGATACTGTCGACACGGAGTCTCTATGGTGATGGTGCATGGACCACTCACCCCCCACCCCCCCTCCTCCTCTCCATAGCTCCTCACAACCTGCCTGGGTAGCATAATAAACACCCAGCCCTGAGCTACCCATGTAGATGCTATCGGACAGCAAAAATAACAAACCCCCGAGACCCCTTTTCCTGGCTGGAGCCGAAGAACAACGTCCTCCCCCTCTTCTCAGACCAGGGGGGCTACAGGGACCTGTCTAGTGCTCCACAGCATGGGTGGTTGAAGGCGATGGAGAGCACAGAGAAGGAAGAGAGGGGAAGTTAGGCAGGCATGACCAATTCCCAAGCAAGACCTCTAAATATTTTCTTGTCCTATACGTTCAAAACACTGGAGCAGTCTGCATACACATGTCATTCTCCAATGGGCCGAATTTCTCGTGAATTCCAGCTATTTACATTTTGCTGTCCAGCGAAAGTATTTATTTAAAAATACTATGTCTTCACTCTATCCGCTGCTGAAGGCCATGAGATGCGGGTGAAAGCTCCTGGAGAAATTAAGTATGTGGACCATAAGTTTTGTTTTGGGGGGGGCGTCTAACTATTAATTCCAGGGTCAAGAATGAACCTCAAATCTTGACCTTGAACACATTTATAAACAGTTAAACCTGCCTGTGAAGGATTTATACATGTATATAAACTGTTAATAAATGCTTTATAACACATTGTAATATTTGCTGGTGTGTATAAACCAATAAATATGATTACAGCTATGTTAGTGTATACATGTATTTATTACCTTTATACACCAGTTACAGTTGCTTCAAATATATTATTTGATAGTACATATACACTACAATAAAGTGTGTTAAACAATTTCTGAAATGTTTATATATAAAATGCTAAAAAGGGAGGGTTAAAATAAAGTGAGTTTCCATGGAGTTTGTGTTCCATAATGGTCTACATCCTGTCGAGGCTTTACCTCCCTGACAAGAATACATTTCTGCAGCTGAAAACTTAAATACTTGATATTTTCTGCTTTGAAAATATTGAATTTCAGCATCAGTTACAGCAAAAATATCAGCATTGGCCTACAAAAAAAAGCCATATCTGTAGAATCTGACTGGTAAGTATAGGCCCTCTCTTTACATATCTGGCCTTCCTGTCTGTAGCTCCAGTCAGTGCTGTACTGTAGCTCCATTGTATCACGAGGACACAACAACAGTGGCTGGCTGATAAGGGACTTGGTTGGAGCTGACACACACACACACACACACACACACACACACACACACACACACATAGTGGTCCAAAAGATAGGTCAATCAGAACAAAGCCTGTTGTGACATTAAGAGGAAGCTGCTAGGCTAATTAGCCACAACAACCCTTCACAAGTCGAAATGAGAGCTGAACGCTTATCTGATCAATCGAATGAACAAAGACAAAAGGGAGAGCAATGTGTGTGTGTGTGTGTGTGTGGGTGGGGTGGGGGGCTGTTTTTCTTGGGGGAATAGATCGTACAGGATGCCAAAAATTGATTCCGTGTTTTATTTCAGGCCAAGAAAGATTTTAAGATGCAAATCGATAAAGAGCTCTGTAGCTGTAGAAAAAACGCGCAGCGTCAAGTGCAATCCAGAAGATGTCGAGGGAAATGTCATGAAGACTCATCGCATTACTTTTATTCTCTAGACAGTTTGGTGTGTTTTAGTGTTGCCACTGTTCCATTCATTCTGTTCACTGATCACAACACGATTCTTCTCCTGTGAGCAAGATGGTATTTGAACTGTTTGGTTATTTCAAAGAAGAGATTTCTGCATTTGTGTTTCTGTCTGAGGCTCTCTTACTGGCTCAAAGTGGGCGGGGCTCAGTCAGAAAAAAGGTGATGTCATGTACCTCCGAGCACCAATCACACTTAAGCAACATTTGAATCAAAATGTGATGACAACTGTGGGGTTCTTTGCTCATGTCGTCAGCGCTGTCGATCAAATCTGATCAAATCAGGCCCACAGAGTAATCCTACAGGATTTAAAACCAAATGTTCAGGAGGTTTAAAAGGACTCAAGTACAGCTGTTGATTTTAAAATGGACTCAGCAAGATCGCCTCAGACCTTTAAACTCATACGGCGAGAGTTTAACTGTACACTGATGGAAGCTTAGAAGGAAAGGGGACAATGCCTTCAAAATACAATAGTTTTATATAATGCACTTGTTTGTTTCATCAAACACCTACGCTATGCCATGATAACGAAAATGCTAAACATTGAGAGTCACACCTTAATTTGATAGTAATATTGAATTGTGTTGTATATATTTTTAGATGTTCAGTTATATATATATATATATACTACTGTTCAGCCAGTATTTGGTTTTGAGTACTGCTACAGTATTTTGGAGCTGATATTAGGTGCCTCGCTGTAACCGTGTTCTTGCCTAAAGACCCATCTCTTTCATAGGAATTATATATAAGACAAATGTTATTTCCCAATTGCACTGCGATGTGGTGTTTGCAAACCCACATGTCAGATGTAATACAGACAGATTGAGAGACAGAAGAGCAACATCCAGCGATGTCATCAGTAACTTAGAACTGAGACAGGCAAATGTCCTCAAAAAAAAAGAAAAAAAGGACATGTTTTTAAATGGCATCCTTGAGTACTGTAGCGCGCAGTGAGGAGGAAGACTAATGTGCCCACTGACTACATACAGACAGGAAGAGTGGAAATGTCCTGTTTCCTGGTGTGTTTCTGCAGGCACACCTGGACAGGGGAGCGGCCATGAGGCCAGGAAGGAGCAGGGGAAAGGTGGAGGGAGGCAGGGCCGTGGAGAAGGATGTGGCAGACAGTGGTGATACTGTCCCCCGGTCCCCTCTGGCCTTTAATAACTCCACAGAGGCCTGGGACCCTGCCTGGCCCCTAGTGTAAGGTCACAGTTAAGGGAAGTGGCCTTGTACTCATAACTCCTGCATGCACACATCAAAGAGCAGAGGCCACGTTGTTACTGGTTCTCACTAAGCTGTATGGGAACGAAAGGTGTCATGGATATAGCTGGGGCCTCGCAAGGTTGGAGCTAGTAGCACTAACACAAGGATATGGCTGCTGGTGTTGTGACAATTCCGGGAAAACCTTTTAATATGCAGCTCTGTTTTGATATAAGATGGAGGACCGTGTGGTGATCAAGCTGCTGGTGCTGTTGGAATAACAAAAACAAACAAAATATTTGCTGCATTTAATATAAAATATCATGTGAACGAGGCTAAAAACAGGCTAAAATACTTAATAGTTTGGTGCATTGTGGATTAGAATCGAAAACAACTTGAATGTTTTGCTGGGTCCTAAAATGTCAAGTGCTTTTTTGAGTTAGGGTGAGAACTCTCACTCTGATGAATATAGGAAACACAAGGGTTGCAGCATCTCACGCACGTCAGAGTACCTACTGATGCATGCACTCAATGCAAATATCATTCTCACCAGCCGTCTCACGCTGAGACAATGTGGGAGTTGAGTCACAGGAGGAAAGAACGAACGTCATCTCAGCTGCGGGGTCACGCACATCCTTGTCGCTGTCACACGCATAGAGCAAGAGGGGACGCTCTCCCCCCTCTCCCTCCCACAGCACTCAACTAGAGCAACAGTCTGGTGAAGTAGGCACTGGAAAAGGCTGGTAGTCAGATTTTCAGAAGCACTGCCCCGTCTTTGAAACCGCTCAACACAAATAAACCCGGCGGCAGAGGCCCTGACGGATGTTCCCTTCCATTGTCACTCATGCTGCCGATGGGACGGGAGAAGTGAAATGATAGAACAGAGAATGGATGGATGAGAAAGAGGACGAGGAGGAGGAGGAGGAGGGCTGGCAGTAATGGCAGGCAGAGGGCCCGCGGGCAGGGATGGCAGTGACAGATGCGGGGCTGGTTTCCGCAGGGCTGGCACGGGCAGGAAGGCCCAGTGAGGGAGAACAAAGAGGGGAACGCGGTGACCCTGTGCCTGGGTACATCCTGCCCCGTCCTGGCCCTCTCCAGCCAGAGAGCCAAAGAGCCAGCGGCGGGTGATTAACACTTCCCCCGGCCAGTCCCATCACTCAGGCTTTATTACTTTGTTTTCAGCCTTGATTCCTCTGCTATCTGCTGACACTGCACTCTATTGAGGATGACAATGAAATTGATGGTGGCAGGGAGAAAAGTCACACCAGTGTTTTATTTCAGATATAAGTGTGGGAAACATGTAATCCCTAGAGAGGTTTTAAAATTTCATTATCAATTTGACCATTTTGCAATAGAGATTTTGTAAAAGTTCAGGCATTTTAATATCTGGTTTATAAAAACGAACATATGGTTGTAGAAAGGTGGCTTCATAATTTAAAGAAATGTACCCGACTAAAGGTTCAATCATCTGTCTGAACTAAATTCAGTCAAGTCTGGAGTCAGTCGAGACAAATCTGAGTCAAATCTCAAGCCATTCAAGACAAGTCCGAGTCAAGTGTCAGGTTAATTCGGGACAAGCTCAAGACAAGTCTCTATTCAACTGAGACAAGTCCAAGTCAAGTCTGAAGTCAATCGAAATAGGTCTAAAGCATGTCTATGCCTGCCACTGCCACTTCAGGGATGTTGTTCTCGACTTAAACCTGAAACCTCTGACCTCCGAGGGGGGGGGGGGGGTGCGAGGGGTTCCTTTACCATATTACTGAAATATTCCATTCACACACAGCGAAACGCACAGACTCACCAACTGCCCATAACACGGAGTCGTAGGTGTCCTTGTGTTCGTTGTTTGTGTGGGTGTCAGTCCAGGTCACCTGCAGGGCTCCTGTGGAGAGTTTGTCCACTCTCTTTGGGACACACTTCCACGCAAACTTGGTCCCATATGCCTCCATGTAGTCTGTCACTAGACCTGCCATTTGCTGCATGAACCCGAGAGAGAATAGCCGCCGTTAAACAAAAATCACTATCGTGATGTCCAGATTGTGCAGACTGTAGCACACGGAGCAGTACCTGATCAAACCCCCGGAGGGCGATGCTGCGAACCATCACTGTGGTGTCCAAGCCAATGCCAGTGAGGAAGCCTGCGCACTCCAGAGCCACATCTGAACAACACCACGCTGAGGATTACAGTGCTCGTCTTGATGTGTGACCATAACACATTAAAGGCACAACATGAAGGTAGCTTAAAAAGAAGGGAAACTCGCATATAAACAATGGTAAAGATGATGGTTAAACTGGAATCGGATCAGACTAAAGACTTGTGTGAGGAGTCTTCATGCAGTATTGCAGATATGGCACCTTGACTTTAAAACAAGCGTTACAAGAGTTACTCAGAAATACTATTTGAACTTTTTTTATTAAGTTAATAACTTCACTATTTCTCTACTGATTACCAGTGGACATAACACAGTAGCTCCATTTACAAGCTCTCCGGCCGACAAAGGATACAGCTGGCTCCAACCACAAGCCTGCAAAACACAAATAAAGAGAAGCTCTTGGCTGAACGAATAATACAATAAAAATACATTTCATCATTTGTGCAGCAGACTTTGGCCAAATAAAACAAAGCAAGTCCAAAGTTGAAAAGTGTTTACTTTAAATCCTAGAATTAGAGAGGTGATGAATTACTAAACGTCATAACCTCAGAGGGAGGTGAAGAGGTGTGAAGAAAATGTAGAAAACGGGGACGGTAAAAGCTATGTGTGTGTGTAGTGTCGGTGTATGTGTGTGTGTGTGGTCCAGGTGAATCACACTTCTAATGCAGCCCTGAGATCTGTGGCGTTGAGGAAGGCTAATTGCCAGCGTTTAGGCTAATCCCTGCAGATGGGGTGTGCCATGTTCAGGGCTCAAGCCACACATCAGCCGGCTGAGTGATGCCCGTCACCCGCATGGATGAGGCCCTTCTCTCCCTTGTTTTTACCTCTTCAACCCAGGCCTCCTTCCCTTAGGTCTGCTCCACCTGACAGCTCGGGCTGCCTGCGGCACATCCTGCCCCCTGTCCACGCTAAACGAACCACTAAAAGCCCCGGTGCCCATCTTCTCTACGTCTGTGTAATGCAGCGCTGCACTTAGCACGTATTGTGAAGTGGATTAAAGAAGATTAGGCAAAAAGCTTTAGCTCCACTCTACACTTTCATCACTGAGAAACTGTCTCCTTTCCCCTAGTCCTTCTTCCTTCTCATTGTACACTGGTCTGAAGTCTTTACAGCTGCTACATCTTTCAACTAAAAGATGATGCTATAGATGACATTTGGGGTGGGGGGGTGGGCATGCAGGCAAGAAACAGAAGCAGCGGCAGAGTAATAACATGAACGCATCTTTGTATCCTACAGGAAAGATATTATATTCTTCTTCAATGGAAAAAAATAAATCTGAAACACTGTTAATCAATGACTGAAAAGCCTCTCAAGCCGCCTGGCTGTGGAAAAACTGATGCCACCAAAGGCCACCCTACAGACATTCCCAAAAACATGGGGACGCTTCATGCATTATATTGTTTTGTGGAAAAATCAGTAAATATATTCAACCTCCCAAAAAAAGGTAATCCAGCTATCAACTGTCAAAACGATAAATGTGTGTGATAAAGGGAATCACTGTGAAAGGCGGCCTAGACTGTATTGAAGTAACAAACTGGACAAAGAGCCACACAACAAGTTACATGCACGTCACCATGGAATACTTCAGATCTGTGCACTGAAACTGTCAATGACCCCACTTTTAATTCCAAATATTTTTCTTGTTCCATGTTTGTCAGTAAAAGAAAAACTTCTGAAAGTGCTTCTGATAGGCACAAAGTATTACTCTGATACACTTAAGGCATATTGTACTTGAACAAACTGTAACACATCCAGTTACTGTCCTGAAGTGGACGACACTTAACTGGCCGATATAAAATTTTCATAAAAGGCATTTATTCTGGCATAAACTATGAACATTATAAATCCCTGTGAAAGCCTGTCGATTTAGAGCCTTTTATTTTGACAGGTACATAAAAACACGTCCACGTTCATATTTTCTACCTTTCCGAGGCTTCCTGGAGAGTTCTGAATGTGTTTTCTTGTGGAATTCATACGCTTTTCTATAAAGGAGAAAGTATATTGTATAGCAGTATACTGACTGTTTCATTTTACAAACTTTGCAAAAGCTTTACTTCCTCGAAGTGACTTTAAACAACTGTCTGGCAAATGTACTTACATTTTTACATTTCAGACCTGAATTTCTATTCAGCGGTATTTGTGTGGCAGAGCTGCTGTGTAGCTTGTAATGCTTGAGCGTACTGTTGAGACCTTGTTGGCTGGCATGGGACATTTTGTTACTCTGTTCATGGTGTTACACAGACACAGAGAGCATATATGCAAAAGAGACCCTGTGAATGTTTTGTTTTGGTGCAGTTGGTGGGAAGTTATACTGGAGCCATCTTGTGTTGCTGTGCAATAAAGTGCTGAAAGATATTCCTGGGAAGTGTGCGTCGTTGTCCACTATACAACACACACCTACATACTGCTCCAACTCATTCAAGTAGTGGCCTATCCCTAGACCAGTATCACAGTCCTGCTGGCACGTGCTCAGGGCCTCCTCCTGATAGCATGATGATGGCAGCCTGCGCTGGGCTTCAGCCTCCGGGGCCAAATCTGTCACTCAGGTGTGTATGTGCTCCAAGACCCATTAGACACCAATCACTCACCTGGACCCCCCTCACACACCAGCCCTGCCGGCAGAAACAGCCTCTCGGACCTCACCTGCACAGCTGACAGCTGACAGCATCTCCAGCTCCGGCAGGGTGAGTGCCCTTATGAGGACGCTAAGGCTAATGCTAACCCACAGCTAACCCCTTAACAGCCTGCGGGGAGGTAGAGGACTCCACTAACCATCACACTCTACATCAAAGGACTTCCTGAGCTCAAGTGGTCTCTCTGAATGGATAACTCTGCTTCACGTACAAAGGTGTTTTGTTGAATGGGTGAATGCTACAGGGGTAATTGTTTAAGGATGGTTACAGTGCGCTCATGTGGATGTAAATTATTTTGTATTGCCACCAAGTGGTCAAAGCGTGGAACTGCATACATTACTATACACATACTACATTGGAATACCATGCTTTTTAGATTAGAATTAAAAGTATAGAGGAACTGACGGTCCTAAAACAAGACAAAACAAATGGTATTAGGTGATGCATGCCCATCGGCAAAAATACACAAGCGCTGATTATCAACCAAAACAGACAAAAAGAATATAATTAAAAACAATTAAAAACTCCATGCCCCAGGTGCAGACTGCGTAGATACATATGAAGCTTAAATATCAGAATCATTATTTCCGCTCATCTGTCACCGCGAAGCAAACAACAACCACAAGGCAGGTACACCACAACCACTAGTCACCGTCTGCGCGCTATGCCAAGAGGAAACGTCAGGGAAAGACCAATTAACCAGGTGATGACAGGGGCTAAAAGGCTGGATTAAAGGGCTTGTTCTGTGAAGGTCAGGATGCACGCCGCTAATCTGAATCATGAGGCGAGGACAGGCTGACAGGAAGGGAGAAAAACAAACCGCGTGTCACTGATGAATGATTACAGTGCGTGGCAGTGGGACGTGTCGTGTCAGCGAGCGAGGCGGCGCGGTGAGTTAAAGCAAGGCATTAATACTGCAGAGGTTAGGGGTTCCGTTTCCCTTGTGGCTCATTGTATAGAGAACGACGCCAACAACCACACATACTAAAATGCAGGCATTCAAGAGGGATGTTATTATTGTGAAGCTGAGTAGAAGAAAAATCACCAAAATAAAAGCTGCATCATAAAATACAGATGTAGCATATAATCAGATGTAGAGGGCACTGACTAGTTAATATCTGCTTAATAATAAAATTTAATATACAGGAGTGTGTGTGTGTGTGTGTGTGTGTGTGTGTGTGTGTGTGTGTGTGTGTGTGTGTGTGTGTGTGTAGGTAGGTGGAGGGCGTCCTCACGTTTTCCCAGGCGTCTCTTTCAGCCAGAAGATGTCGTCACTGGTGATGCCGTGCTCCACTGCTCCAGGGACCTTCAATGAGAGTTAAAGCTGTGAACACAACTATCAGCAGATCTACCAATGATGCTCTCTAAAAACCTGCTTTATGTGTGTTAGGGCTTGCATGTGTGGCACTGCCTCCAAACCACATTCTGCATCACTTCGGCGGTTTTGGCTACTCTGTCTCCTTCTCATTTGTGTGTCTACCCGGTAACCAATCAGCCAAACAACACACACACTTGGCAGAGAAACACCCCGGGGGAACGACGAGAGCAGCGGTACGTACGTTGGTGGGGTACTTGGGCCGTCCGCCTGTGGCGATCACAATGTTCTTGGCGGTCAGGATCATCTGGGTGCGAGAGGAGGGGAAACGTGAAGTAACAGCCTTTGTTCATATCCGTCAAAAAACAAGGAAATGTCAAATGAAAGCAAGTGGTCTCCACAGTATTCTGCATTAAGGTGATGATGGAAACACTGAAACAAGTAACGGCAGCTCTCAGTAGGTATGGAGGTGTCCAGATAAGGAATATTATTAAGACATTAGGATTCCAAAGTTGATTGAATTTACAGGTAACGCTTCAATTTAATCATTGAATAATAATTATTATAAAAATAAAACACATAAAAACTTATTTAAATGCAGATTTAACAATGTACTAATGAGAAAAGGAGACATTATAAACATGTACAAAAGGGAACTGTATGCAAACATACAGCAGGATGCTATAATATCGCACGTTTTTTTATAGATCTTGTATAATAAGCTACATAAAAAAAGAATTAAAAACATGCTCTACAAGGTAATTCATACATTTTCAATTGCAGCCTCTGATGATCAGTTTGGGACTGACCAAAAGTATAAAGTAAATGTCTTAACATGAATCAGCAGCCCACCTCTTTCCCTGCTTTAGTTAGTCCTTTGACAGTGTGCTCATCCACCAGACTTCCTTTGAGGTTCAGATACTTCACCTTCCTGCAAAACAGAGGATAAACAGCTGGTTGCTCCTGGCGGTGCGTTAAGCTACTGGAGGAGTGCAGATCACGTACAGCAACTGGAACACCCATCATCACTTCTCTCACTCATATCCTGCTAATTCCCACTGCACACTCGCTACATTTCATCATTATTTAATCGGCTGAAATGCAAGGGAACTGTTGCAATGTTAACTTAAAAGGACACCAACAAAAGCATGATCTAGTTGCATGGAGGAGGAGATTATGGAATATTTGTTACTGGTTATGTTCTGCATTTGTTATTATTATTATTATTATAATACAGGGGTGGTTTCACAAGTTTCTGCGGACCTTTTGATACTTTTATTCTAAAGCTAAAATACACAACGAGAATCCACTATAATGTCATAAACACAGCCTCTGTTCCCCTTTAAGAAGCAAACACATTTTACAGTGCACAGGGGCCGAGGATGAGAGGCGAGAGCTGGCAGACTTTGCGCTTTAATTGTAATTTGATTGATTCGGACTTAATAAAAACAAGCTGTGCTGTTGCCATGCAGAGATTGTATTTGGCAAACACTTGATTGGAATCGATTGTTGGACGTTAAATGATTAGATGTTTCGCTTCAATCCACTTGATTTAATTTAAAGAGTGAATATTGGTTTTAATTTTCAAAACGAATTTGTTTAAAAATACCTTTCTGAATTCATTATTTAGCACGAGCATAACTAATTCTAATTTGTGCCTTGCAATGATACTCTTGGTCACACAAATCTCTTCACCCACAACTGCTACTTTAAATGTTCATGTGCCAACTGTTAAGTGCTACTTACACCAATAGAACTTAATTGCTGCAGGGAAATCTAGCTTAATTATTTCTGATTAAATATGGGACATTCATTTAACATCTGTGCCCCTTTATTGTTAGATTTGTAATTAATACACTTGTGTGAAATTACTGCTTTGCACTGTGTTTAACAATGTCTCTCAGCCGTTCTGAAAGCTGTTCTCAGGGCTAATTGTTAATTAAAAGGAAACTGAATCATATTAGAAGCATTACTTATAAGCTGAGTCGAAGCAAACAATATCACTGGATTGAAAAAACACTTAAGGTTAAGCTTGGGCACGTTCACATAAAGGTTAACACCTGTTTGCCCTCCAGCCAGCCACTCAATCAACATGTGGTCGCTGACTATCAATCCTTCAGCTGTGTACCAACAGAAATGTACAGCCTTCAGCAATATCTCATGTCATAAAAATAAGAGCAAAAAGTTAAAGTAGAATAGACATGAATATAAATATGCATATATGAATAAATTATTTTATGGACATTCTTTTAGTAATGAAAAAATATACAAGAATAGACACCTTTATTCTTGTAAAATTTAGAGTCTAAATGTTTACATCGACTACACTGGGACATAAAAACTCTCCACTGAAATGTCTTAATAAGTCCGGATAAAACAAGCAGATCTGGTGTCACTCACTTGTCCTGGAGCTGAACTCTGTGACCCCAGTTCAGAGACCTGACGTGGTTCTGAACGGCCTCTGCCATGGTGGCCCTGGAAAACACACCAGAGGGTAATAATGTAAACAGACCTGGCCACTGCATTCCTGACCAAACTGACACTGCACAGAAAAAAAAAGTGCTTCATGCAGTGCCTGCGGTCACAAGCAGGCACTTTGGTTGGCTCACAAGGATAGCGGAACAATGGGAACTAATGCCCAAACACCACCACCATATATTCATATTTTTTGCTTATTCTTTGGCCATCTGGGAACCATGAATGCACAGTTTTGGTTTTGGCTGCTTTTCTTTTGACATTTTTTTTTCTTAAAGGATTCTCTTGTTCCCTTATGAATTGTGTTCATAAAAGGTCACCCAAAAAGGAAATAAATGAAGTGACCAAGAACAGAATTTGTGTATTTGTTCTACTGCGATTTCACCACTAGATGGTGCCGTTTGGCTTCTCATAATCTGTTGATTACTTCTCCCTTAAACTGATAAGAGGTTTCCCCTGACCTACCAGTCATGGCAGATTGGCCCTGAGATCTGCCAGCCATACTTCTTTGCATCCTTGACTGCAGCGCCAAGTAGAGCAGTCTGGTGCATGAGCTTCTTAGGAATGCAGCCAACGTTGACACATGTGCCCCCGAGACCCCACTTGGTACCTGTTTGGAAAAGCATTTCACGATGGTGTCTTCAAATCTTCAAACAACAAGTAGTAGCTTTTGTACAACAGGCCCAGAACAATGTATTTTCACCTTTCACAGACGGCTCCACGTAATCTAACACAGCCACTTTCTGTCCCAACTGTGCCGCTGTGAATATATGGAAAGCGTATTAATATTATTGGACAGAAATCACTGTGTAAAGCATGGATGGAATAACAAGACACTTCAAAAGACCTCACCTTCTTTGGAACAGGCAAGGCCTCCTGAACCACCACCAATAACCACCAGGTCATAGTCATACCTCCCTGTGTGAGCACATTGGATGATGAATAGTAGCCACAGTAGAACTGATGTAAATAGCATAGATACGATCCTATTAGTGTTACATTTACCTCACATATTACAGTATTTTATGCCATATAACAAACTGGGCTAACACACTAAACCCCCACCATCCAAACCCTCGGCCAATGTCATTTGCGTTTTCGCATTAAGGCGGCTTATTGACATGGATGTGGTCTGGGTGTCCGAGGACACGAGCTGAATGTCAGTTAGAGTCATTAACGTGAATAAAAACATTTTTTAAAAAAGAGCCACAGGGCTTCATTTACAGCAGCGCGCCAACAGAAACACCTCCGACCGTTAAGCTAACTCCCTTCTGTTCACCGTTTCTACACAAATAACATATGAACGACATATTGTGTTACCCGTCAGGTTTCTTGTCAAAACATGCAAGAAGTTAGTCCCTTTCCACCGGTGTCTGCCCCTACAGAGGGCAGCCATGTTGTTGTTACGAAAGGACCCTGTCCGGGTATGAGATGGCCAGAGAAGTGCCTGAAAAGAAATGGGTCGCACGCAATCGACTCAAACTGTAATTAAACTTTTTTTTTTTTTTAATGGCCTATTAAATAAAATATGTCCATGAATAATATATTGTTCATTTTGCATCAAAAAATAATTTCTCAGTAAATATGACGGGATAACCCTGAGATGTGATGTAATTGTGTATGTACATAATACGCCTGTAGGACATGGCCACCATGAAAATGGTCCCTTCTGTTACACTGGCAGGCCTCACAGTTTCCCATATAGTGCGTGTAAATAATACTAAGGAAATGTAGGCTGTAAACATCAGCTAATGTGCTTGAAAATGATTATAGAAGCTAATTGGTTTCTGAGTATGCCACCTCACATATGGTAACATCCTAATGTCAGCTGTTACAAAGGCCTGTGGGATACAGGATGCAATGTTTATTAATATTCTCACTCACAGTGGTAAACAGCAGTAACCGCTTTTGAAAGTCAAACATTGTAACTCCCAAGTTTACATATGTTTCACACAAAAATCTACACCCATAATAATTTCACCAAGACAGGAAATGGAGAGGAGGCTTTTGAAGACATTTTTCCAAACGCACCCCCACTCTTACGTCACTGCCTTTCATGAGGATTTCCTAATTGTCGCTTGTTGGCTCAAAGTCATATTACCTAACATTTTGTCTGGCAGGTCTTGTACTTCCCTCTTTCAAGACTAAAAATAGAACCAACTGAAATAAAGGTCCTCACACCAGTGAAAGTGCAGGTTGCCGGAGGGAATTTAGTGGCTTGTTCAGGGATAATTCATTAGGTCTAATGCTTTCAAACACTGAGGCTTGAACCCCGGCCATCTGGTTTACTGACACTGCCCTGTTATGACACCACCCCCACTACCTCATATACACTACATCATATTGTCCGAGTGGATTACTCAACCTACACCCACAAAAAAAAAAAAAAAGAAGAACATAAACGAATTGAGGAAAATAGTTCTTAACAACTTAGAGTGCATGTATCATGAGCTTTAAATCATTTTGGATTGAACCCTTTAAAGGGTCTGTCCACCTGAATGCTGAGAAGACATATCTTGTCACTTGCCCGTACGGCCATGCAGAGAGCTTTGGTTTACATTGTACAGGTTTTAACATATCTGCTTCCGCCTCAACACATTGGAGGTGAACCGGATAGTGTTTGTGGTGGTCACAGCATTGGAAAAAATAAATGTAAAAATTCAGCAGCAACGTCTTTTTTCCAGAAAGTGTCCTCCCCATTACTCCACAGTCAACACTGATCATAAGGACTATTTCCTTGGTAAAAACAAAAACAAAAACTGTGAGCACCACAAATGAAATTCCATTTTCGTAATTTGGGTGAGCTGACCCTTACAAAACTCTGGGGTGTGTTGTAAAGAGCATTTTAGCCTCTAGGGGCTGCTATCATGACTTTGGACCTTGAGCGTAACTGGAAATTAATAACATAATATAAAAAGACACAGAGTCGAGCAGCATCTTCTTTCCAGGCATGATTTATTGAAAACACACCAAATTTATACTCTACAAACCAGTATTTTTCCGTTATGTTTAACAAGCGTAATATTTGCCTCTGGGTATTAGTAAAATTAACATAATACATTCTGTCACTGTGGCATCGCTTCTGCTCGCTACGAAAGCATCAACAACTTTACTCCTCTAGGAAATCAAAACCATTATTCGAATGAGTCTATCTCTTTAAAAGTTTATAATACAACGTAATACAAGGCAGAAACCCACCAACAGTCTAAACTACTTGGGGTTTGGGGTGGGGGTGGGTGGGGGTGCAGGATGAATGAAGGAGTGAGTTGAGTGGAGGAAGAAGGGAGGAAAGATGACACAGGAGGAGAAGGGGGGAGAGGTGAACAGACGGGATGGAGAGATGACAGTTGAAAGGGAGGAATAAAGTTATATAAAACACACTTATCTTTATCTACCATGGAAAAGGTTAAGGCACATGATAGGTACAAACACATCTGCTACTGAGTAGTACAGTTACTTTATTTTGACGGTCTTGAATCAGTTATATCTACACAGGTAGGTTCGTTTGATTCGATGTGTGTCCGAGTCCTGCATTTATTCTACAGCACAGTTTGCTTGGCTCTTTGTTTTGTAAATGCACAAACGAGCTACACATCCACAAAACCAACACCCCCCCCCCCCCCCCATTTATGAATGCATGTAAATACAACTCCAGATCCTTTGGTTGTGGTACTGCAAAGTGCAGTCGGGAATAGACAGTCATGTGGGTCTTTGTTGCAAGGGTTCAGTATTGTCCAATGAAAGCACGCACTTCTGAGGACACACAAAAGGGATGCTGGGTATCATTATAACTTTTTTTTTTTTTTTTAACCTCTGAAATTAAAATTTATACAGTAAGTTGTTTTGTTTTTTTTGTAGTTTATTGATTTTTACCACAACGTACATCTTTGTAAACACTGTGTAAAATATGCAAGCTTTATAAAGTCACACACGCCACAAAGAAAAATCAGACTTCAATGCAGGCACATGCCGTTCGCCTTGATGACGCATGAGTGATACCAACTTGGGATTCTCTTTCTGTCTCCCGTCCACGCTGAGACAGGAGACAGACTGAGGCTGGAGAGGACGCTGTACACACTATCACTGGATTCTGTGTGCGGTCTCACCGAGCAAGAGAAACATGGCAATATGATTCTGTATCTCTCTGCTTTTCTACATCTCCACTGCCCACCCTAAAGCATTGTAAAAATATATACTATATGACCAAACTTGATGTTTTGTTTTGTACAGTGTGATGCAACTCTTCTATTTTGCCTCAAACATCCGGATCCACTCGTCCACCTGAACTCTCTTCCTGCACACGAATGAATTAGTTAATATCCAAATGACACCACAAAAAAAACTGGCACTTGGAAAGAATAGAATATAAACATCTGTACAGTTTTTCTTCATGCTCACGACTGAATATGTCTCTTTAAGATGCGCCGGTGAAGGAGGGTTTCAGGGTAACTTGGTCTGAATGCATCGGGAAGAAAAATGAAGGGACTCTTAGTAACATTGCCATCTCTTGTCTGTTCTATAACCTCTGTCTGACCTCTGACCCCTTCACCACGCCCTCTCTTTTGAAGATGCAGGGGCTGTCAGACAACAGGGAATTCATCGCCTTTAGAAAGAACACTGCAGATAAACTTGTTTTCTGTAACTTTTCTTTTGACAAATACAAAATATAAATAGGTGGTCGTCGGCGTAACTTGACAATATTTGACACACATTTAAGTTACGTGGTTATTTCTTGTTTACAAACATGGTGAGCCTTTATCAAATGAGATGTGCTTTCCAAACAATGTGATATTAATATACAACTAAGAAGTCTGTCTTTTTTGTCGTGTTTTTTCCTTAATTTTTCCATTTTTTTTCCTTTTGACCCTTATATACATTTATATAAAACCCAACAAAAATAAAAAATGCTTTTAGATCTATCCTTTCAACAAGAAGAACAATCTTCTGCTTCTCTTCTCAGAAACACAAATCACCTATAAACAAAATGCCTTACATCCTCTTTAATACACATCTCTGACAACCGGCCAGGATACTCGTGAAACTGCATTGCTACACAACCTGAGTGGTTACACAAGTAACCACAGCTCTGTGAGTGAGGGTCAACATGCCACTTGGCTCATACACAGAAAGTGTCCTTTCCGTTTTTAGCGTGAACAGAAACTGTTACTCCATCGTGTACACAATATCTCACTTTCCATTCTCCAGACCACAACTTGCAGACTCCTCACTTCATAAAATGGACATCAATCTGTCAACCACTTTTGATTTAAAAGCATCTCAGTGCACTTATTTTATTTCATTTTTTGTTGTTGAAAAAACACAGTGAACCAAATGGATCGTAAGTGTATGTGCGCAGGCTGCTGGGAGTACATGTTTATCCACTATGCTATAGCTCTTCTCAGGCTCGGCTTCTCTCCTTTCACTTTTCCTTCCTCGTGTCCGTCCCACCAATCTGAAAACAAACATCCTGTGACCTTCAAACACACCAGCCCATACCTGTTCACATCAAAATACCAAAGCTTGATCACAAACTGAAAGGAAAATGCTCTCAAACCCACGAAATTGAGGCATGAGCTTCTTCCAGATGTGAAAACTGAAATGAAAAAAACATCCATTTCCTCTCCTACAGGTTTCTTTCTGACACACTTCTCGACTCCTTTTCCATTCACTTCCTTCACCTCGCCTTTTCCGCCCTTCATACGTCCAGTCCTTCACCAGCACCGGCCTCTGTCCGTTTCTCGTCACCGGCAGAGCTCAACAAGAGTCAACACTGTAAAATTCACATGATGTCCAGTGGGAATGTAGATATGAGAAAGTAGTAGGAATAGTCACTTTTTATTCTTTTTTTTCAACACTTTTTTTTTCTTTTTCTGAAAAGCAAGAGAACGCTGGCTGCTGCTGGGTAGTCGCTGTTGTGATTATTATCTTTTTTTAAATCCTCTTTTCTGTACAAAGTCCAACTCCAAAGATGAGTTCCACGTGAAATGGCAGTGGTGATATGAGAGATCCTCCTCTAGCTGGGGCGTTTGCACTGTCGTGTTTTAAGCCTGAAGCACGTGGACAAGAGAGAGACATATCAGGAGGACCATCCATACAGTTTTACACAAATTAAAGAGTTTCACTCCAAAATGCTACATAGCCACTGTAAAGAAAAAAAAAAAAAAAAAAAGACATCCATCATGACGAATAATAACTTAAAAACAATACAGTGATTTAAAGGATAAGGTGGAATTATTTCGATGCTTTTTGTTGCTGTCAAATTCCATGATGTTGCTCTGGTTTCACAATTGGCGTGCTTTTAAGTGGACCTCTATGGTACAGAGGAATACGATATACCACTTTTGGTTTTGGTCCTTGCATGGGACTTGTTGACAAGAACAAGAACAATTAAAAACATCACCAGCCTTTTCCTTAAACATTCCATACTAAAATGTTTTGGGGGTTTTTTTACAGTAGGAGCCACATTTTTGCAATCAATGTTGGGTTGTGAATTTAGAATGAAACTCTCCAGTTGTGCTTTTATGTCGGACAGCAACAATCAGCTGGCATTTTCACAGTACTTGACGAAAACAAACACTTCCTGTCAGTCAAGATGGCAGAATGGAGGCAAGAGACGGATGCATCACTGACTTACCTGATGGTTCTTAATAGCTCATGTAACATTTGTTTTGACTAAAATCACAACGAATGCCACGCATCATACCACTGCATGGCTCAATAGCTATCCTGCGATGTGTTTCCTATGATAATGCAATGGATGGAGATGAGAGGAATGAACGGGTGCCACCTACAGAGACGACTAAGGCAAGAACGTGACGATGAGGAGGACGGGGAAGTCCGACAAGAGGCCTCTTGCAAAAGGAGAGTGCAACAGCAGTGAGGAGGAGGCAGGAGGAGATACATGCTGGCGGAAGAGGGATGACAACTACGGAAGCTCACCCAGATCAGCTTGCAGCTTTGCGAAAGTCATTCAGTGGGACAATAAATAGTGGATCAGCCATTACTAATTTAGATGTCTTCCCTTGTGACGTGTGACAAACTGTTGCCTCACAGCTGAGGACATGAAAACATGGAGAAGACAGGAGAAATTTAGCTGCTCTTGGATGCAGGGGGATGTTCTAACAGTATTTCTAATGGAGGTTTCAACAGAAAGCCTTGATTAGATTTCAGAGGTTTGCAGTTGCAGCTCTATTCACTGGAACTGATGAAAGCTTTCTGCTGAAATACACTGGATTCTCTCCGCTAAGAAAGACATTTCAGGGAACCTCTCAACCACATAGAGAAGCTGAATTTCTTTCTTTCTGTAACCTACATGGGAATATGCCCATCTACGTTACATAATAAGGCACTTAGTAATCATTTATGCCATGAATTTTTAAACACAAAATATTCAAATCAACCAATTCAGACCTCCAAATGCGTGTAAACTGAATTCATGCGAGCTCACTGCCCATTACATCTCTGCCTTTGACATATTATATGTGAGTCGATAATGTGAGGATTTGTGTGTGCATACATTATATGTGTTTGCTTCCATCATCAACTTATCAACTTGCATGAATTATTTATCTGAAGTCGTCTTGCTTTGACGGAAGAAATGGTGTGTACGACGAATGTGGTCAGAGAGGAGATTATGTGCGCATAGTTTTTTTTTATCTTTCTGCCTACTGCTTTTCATTAAGGGATAACTGAGTCCCTGAAGGATCCACCTGAAGTGCAGAAGAATGACTCCCCTTCATCATTTACCACCAATTTCAGCATATGCGGTGAGGCTAGGCGTACATTTCAATCAGACAGGTGCTGCTGAATTGTAAACAGAGACCACCGCCTGTGTACAGGCTTCTCATTTCTACACTTCTAACAGCAAAACCGACAGTTTCCAGCGAGAAATGAGAAGCCTGCTATTGTCTGCCTTGCAAGAAATGAAATCATGCTAAAAGACTGAGGCTAAAGCTTCATGTTCCAGGAAACAGTGAGCACCGTCGCAGGTTGATGATTCACGTAGAAGGCATGGGAATAAAGAAACAGCTTGTTTTTGTATAACAGTGTAGAAGTTAATTAACAGTTAATGTGACGCTATCTAGGGCAGCTGGAATACAACAAAGAGGAGGACAGCACCCGTGACCAGCTTCCACACAGTGAAATGAGATAAAGTGGAGTGCGCAAGTCGAGGGCCAAGTCTTTTTTAAACTGTAACCCCCACAAACTAGTCGGCTGGCAGTGCTAAGACTGCAGCGTACGTTAGCAGATAAACACACGGCAGTCCTCACACTTTATCTCTTGCGGCTTTGACTTTAAAAGCCACGACACTGCAGTCTTTAAGGGCAGAGTGTCACTCTTATCACAGACCCACGCAAACTGCTTCAACATGTGGAGAACGCCAAAGCTTGATAGGCCTTCTATGCCTAGTTACGGTTGCTAAGGCTATGACTGAACAATTGCTGTTCGGCGAACGGCCAACGGTCAATTAAAGCATAACAAATGAGGCTTAAATTGAAATCCACCCTGGCACATCGACCTCAAGTTGTGGTTGTATTTCGGTGTGTGCAACGTGAGAGCCTGTGTGAATACGAAGAATTCAAATACAACGTATGAATTTATGAAATTCAACATAAAATCGAAACCATTTTGAAATCGTTTTCAATTGAGCTGCAAGTGGATTGTGTAAATTGCCATGTAAAGAACAAGGTGACTTCTCCAGCTGACTGGTCTGGGTGCAGGGTGACAGCGGGTCTGCATGGCACAGTGTGAGGGTGAAAGGAACACAGGCGGAAAACAATGAACAAACAGGGAATGAAAAGGATGCTACAATCCGACCCAAGACGTGAAGGTCGTCATTTTTAATTGTGCTTTTATTTTTCAGACCTACCATGCATGCATTTAGACCCAGGAGTCAACAGGCTGGGGCTTAACATCACAAGCGTCCACCAGACTGACCGCAGGCCTGTTACTCCTGATATAGTGTTTCCTATTTGTGTCATTCTGTGGCCACAGGAGGACGGGTTAAAAAACAAAAACAAAAAAAAAACACAGCAAAACAAAAAGAGGTCAATACATTTCACAAACACACTCACACGCGCACACACACACACACACACACACACACACATGCATCCAGGATCAGAGAAACCAGTGTTAGTTCCCTGCCTTAAGGAAAGCTTGGAAAGAAGTCAGAGTGATTACAAAACAGCATACCAAACCATGCAAATGAAAGAGGGAGAGAGCAGTTTCAACAGCCAAGTTGCATTCAAAGCGGGCAGAACACCTCTGGGAAGTACAGACGGCAGACTTAGAAGACAGCTTTGGAGTAACGCTAGAAGGCCTGTACGCTCGGAAGACAAACACGGCTGTTTGCTGCGATTACTCCTGCAATGTGCCCTTTCAAGATGTGACAGTATGACTGTGGCTCTAACTGCCTTAGTAGTTGACCTAAATACGATGACGAGTAGGTGTCAACCAAAATGGATTATTGAAGCCTGAGGTCAGCTTTGAGCACTGAAGCTGCCAATAGCTGCTATTCTGCGCCGCTATACTTTGCTGCTATATTAGCTACTTTATTTGATCTTTAAACCGGACAGAATTTGCACTTGTTTTGGTGGAAAAGCCTATAAGTTACCGTGCCACTCTAAAATCTGCCACTAAAAACCACACAAAGTTGTGTTACAAAGCAGGTTTCAATTAGGGTTCTACAAATGGACACCCTGAAGAGTAAAATCCTCTTGCGCAAAACTGATGATCTCCCTGATTTTAAGTTTTATGTATTCATAAGCTGTGTACGGAGAGCTTGCTCGTTTCTAAAATAGATTTGTAATAATTCTTAAAAAGTACACTTCCTTCTTAGCTCTGAATCTGAAACGTTTTTCTCAATGCAGACAGCTATATTGACACAATGTCAACGTAGGAAAGACATTGCTTGAAATCCAAATCAACACTGAAAATGAAAGCTGTGAGAGCAACTTAACACCAGATGAAAATCTCGTTTACGGAGATCTCCAGTGGTTTCACGTCGACGCGCGCTCCAGGGTGTGGTCAGTGCACCGTGACATCACTGTTGGGTGTGGTTACGGCTGCGACAGAGCACACGCCTGACCAGCCAAAGGTCAGAGATGCAACAAACGTTCCCCTTTAAGCAAAACAAATCACTGTAGCGGCGCCTTTAACTTTAAGAAGAAAATAAATTCTGAAATGCAACCAGAAAACTGGGTAAATTATCTATTTTCATTTCATTTGAATAAAACATGAATAACTACATACCAACAGTGAAATAATGTGTTGACGTAAACCAGATAAAAAGACAAACGCCACAGATTATTAACAGGACTATTAACTCTGCTCCAGACTTAATTGCCACCCTGACAGTGCCTCGTAAAAGATTCATTAGGAGTTAGTTGTAACCTGCCTGGAGAAGCAGATATATGACCATACGTGCAGTCCTATTGCATTCATTTTAAAATCCCACAGGGAAAATCCCTTTCATCCAGCACTGAAGTGGATCAAAAATAAACTACAAAAAGTACTTGAGAGTCATCTGACACAGGTCGGACACCCTCTGAGGCCATTATCCTGTGGCTCCTCTTTGAGGCTGGATGGCCAATCAACTCAAACAACAAACAAACTTTGGCTGCAGCGTGAAGCGGCAGTATAATCAGCGGGCGACCACTTGATAATGCAGCAGTCTGTTCATTGCCAAGGCAAGGGTCGCCCCCACGAGGAGCGCTTGTTGGCGGTTCTTTTAATCAGTCTCAGATTAATGACTTTACAGACACCAAAAGCTTACGCTCAATTAACTGGCGGCTCGCAGATCTGAGGCTGTCCACAGCGCTGAGCTGTGGCGGGGGGCAATATTAACAGAGAGCGACAACTTCCAGCCTCTTTAGAGAATCGATAGGATTAAGAGCTTCTAATGAGGACCACCACAGAAAACGCGAAGAGAGAGAGGGAAAGAGAGAGACACAGAGGGAGAGAACATGTGATAACATTTCAATGAGACATCATTATTTCACCCTCGACGCCCCGATCCCCCCGAGAGACCAGAGGAGGTCTGCCTGTACCTTTAATGGCTCCCGTTCTGTCAGGTCCACTGAGCCGTCGCCTGCTTTGTATTTGCAGTCCTTGTCCCTCTGGTCAATGGTGGAGTAACCATCTAAAGTCAGGTCAGAGTACAACGATCAGCTAATTCGCTCTCCGCCCCCGTTGAAATAAAAACAGTGCCAGATAATTGATAGTGTCGTTTGAACCTGTGTGGAGTGACGGACTGAGAGGTTTTTCTGTCCTGGAACACTTACGAGAGACCCAGGAAGTTGTTGGACGCAGAAAAGTAGACTAAACATGCCTCCACATTGTGCTTGTCTAAACTTTCTATTTACCACCACAGCAGGTTTAAAACAAACTAGATGAAATACCTACAAGTGGTATTTGACCCTGTCCTCATAACTTAATAATGAATAATAAATAAATAACATCAGAGTAAGAAGTCATCCCTAAACGTTCTTCACCTTGACCTCCTGTCATAGCAAATCATTAGGAGAGCTCCAGAGATTTCCTAACCCGTTAGGAGTCGCCGAAAGACGGTGCCCATGTTGCTGTTTTTCTGCATTTCACATTTTACCACTTCAATATTTCAAACTGCAAAAAAAAACAACAACAAAAAAAAGAAAAACTACCATACGTCATCATAAGTTCTGCTTAACAGCTGTGAGTGTTGTAAAACAGTAAGATCACATTCTCTCCTGGGAGTGCTTCTCCTTGTTGAAAGTCAATGTAGGAAGCTTCATACACGCCCTACTTTGTAGTAGGAGTGTTTTTAGTCCTAGTTTATCTTTCCGCACAATTCCTTGGAGGGCTTCTTAGACGCTTGATAAATAAGGTTTGGAGGAAAACCAGCATGCTATACCCTGAGGGGGGTTACTCCTTCATGACAAAAATTCTTATTCTATCTATCTATCACCCCCAAGAGTCACAAAATTCTTGATTTCACCGACGTAAAAAAGTATCAAAGTTGCAGTTCTATATTTTTAACACCAGCAGGATTATTGACTTTGAAAGAAGTGCAGCAGAAGAAATCCGCCCTATGACATACATTATACATTAAGAGTGCATTTATTGAAGGAAACACCCACATATGTTGGGGTTGAGCTTCTAATGAAGGCCCAGCTTTGTACAAACATCTTGTTAAGAGAGGGGTCTTGCATACAGCATCAAAGAGCGTCATGTCTGAAGCTCTGTCATGATCATGCCGGGATCAGAGTGTTCAGTGGTTTGAATGCTCAGATTAAAAATAACATCTTGGCAACGTGTGAAGAGCTAGTGGAAGAGAAGTCGAATCAAATGAGACACTATCGGACACTGGAGAGATGATGAGCGGAGAGCTAGCTCCTGTTTGGCGAAGGACGATCATGCAGAGTCTGGCTCTTACCTGGACCCAGCTCATCCATAGGTATCATATCACCACTGCCACATTTCCTGGTGCCTGAAAAGCATTCATATGCCATTTGTACAAAAGAGGCACACACACAAACTGAGTCACTGAGCCAAAACGCTGCTGCTCTTCAGGATAATGGTTCTCGGCCAGTGATTGAATAATGCAGAACTGAGAGTGGGTAGGCATGAGGGCCGCGATTCATGTGCATGTATGGATGCAAAACAAAAAAGGGAGGGCACAAGGCCAAAAATCAGGACATTAAACTGCTGCTATGCTATTGACTCCTCTGTCAAAGAGATGTTTGTTGTTGGGCCAATGTACTGCACAAGTCCCCCGCCCTCCCCCACATATACTGCTGCTGTTATAGAAAACCTATCCCAGTTTTTTGATTGTGGACACAGCTATAGACACATTCTTAAGGGTGGGGAAATTTTCATTATCTCCGACCCTATTACGTCAATTTAAAACCCACGATGAAAATAAAAAAAAAAGAGTCCAGCATCTGTAATACGGACATTTCTTTAGAACTGTTTTGAGGGTTGAAGGTTTTGGTTCAACAGCAGCAGTATGCTGTTCAGAGCTCCGTCTCCCCTTTCATGTGCTTTACTTTTGACCCCTATGAACGGCATTATTGCGACACGTAACACACCACAGCTTCACCACAAAGAGGATGAGAGTAGTAATGTGGCAAGCACAGCGCTTCAATATAGCTATGAGAAAAAGAAAAAAAAAAGAGAGACATGTCCTCAGCAAAGTGGACACTCACAATCACACGCTGTTTTCAAGTGACTGTTAGTATTTACTCTGAACCTGCTTTGAGGACTATACGGGTGGGACGCTTCATGTCAGGACTAATTTGACAAATAAAATACAGTTAAGTAACAGTTTCTATACTTTATATATTTATTAACTGTGTTATGCAGGGCTTCTTAAAGGAAGAATCTAGTGACATTCTATATTTTTCTTATTGTCAATAAATCCCATGAAAAGACAAAAACTACCAATGAATTGATGCTACTAAGTATTGTCTGTGTAGCAAAAGTCTGATATATCTTATTGCTCTATTTTGTGTCCAAAAACTATTAAAAACACATCACTGAACAACATCATTGTACTGGGTGACATGTTACCTCATTACGATAAACATGGGCACTGTTTGAGTCAATCCCATTGACACCATCCTGCTGCTGAAAATCCTCATTAGAGCCAAATGGGACTAAATGTGTATTCATCCGTGACAGAAAATAGTCCCCAAAAAATAAACTATTTACTTCACTTTGAGTAACATTTGCAAACATTTAAGTGGCCAGCTATTTTAGGAGATTCTTTAACCTTTTTTTTAAAAATGGAAGTCAATGTTCATAACCTGTTTTTAAAGATTTACTTCTTCAGTAGGAACCGATGGGCTTGGGGCTGAGTGCCAAAGACAAGGTAGGGAAGTCTAAAAGAGATACGAACTCGAAGGTTTTTGGTCTTTTCATGGGATTTGTTGACAGTAACAAAAATCTATAATATCGCCAGCCTCCTCCTTTAAATTCCCCCATGTGGTCTTAAGTCTCTAGTGAATTAAATCATAGTGACATTTAATAGTCAATTTGCTGAGGACCATCTACCTTATCCCACCCACTTGGTCCTCTAAACAGGCGGAAACAGCAACAAGTACAAACAGACGGACACTTTAACTGACCTTGGTTCTTCTCCATCAGGGGTAGAGTCGTGTCGTCATAGCCTGGCTTACCATTCTTGGTTGCTTTAGGGGTGGTTGTCACTGTGGGCTGAGAGAAGAAGCAGAGCAAGCAGCATGTGAACATAGCATCGTAAAGCTCACGCAGGCACATGCAAAACTCTCTTTACGCTGGGTTAGGATTGGAAAGACTGATTCTTAACATTTTACAAGCACTAAAACAAATCTTAGAAGGTGTCGTCAGTATCAACTGTCCGCGTATATCAACAGAATATGAAGACTGTGTGAAAGGGTTAGTAATGCTCTGATGTTTGTAATATCTGTAATATGAAGCAATACGAAGGATAACTTCCACATGGTGACAGTTCTGTACCTGGAAGTGGCTCTTGTTCCAGCCGTCCTTGGTCAAAGCGTTCCTCAGCTCCTTATAACTCCAGACTGTCTGCAGCACGTGGGACGCCGCCTTGGTTTCACGAGCCGATTGGCTGAGGGGAGGAGGAAATAGGTGAAGAAATAACGACAGCAATTCAAGTCAGAAACACCATCTAACCCCCAAAAACAGTGATGGCCGGGCATGCTGGCACACCGCTGCTGCAATCAATCTCTTCATTCAAAGGCGTTGAGTCCCCTGAGCAGCTCCGGGGTCTAGTTTTTAATTCACAGCCAGATGAGTGCACATTTCCTTTCATTAGCTACCTCTGAGCCACCAGTATTAATTACACGTGGGTGGGGGCCCTCATTTCAAAGGAAGCTAATCTCATGAGGCTGAGAGGAAACACAGCTATTTGGTCTGTGAATGAACTATGTATGTTCAATGCTAGTTAGAGTGACTCTCCGTATGATCAATACTTCGCCGCACAAGGACGAGCCTTTGAAAAGTGCTCTTGATCTTAAATTGAAAATGCGGCGTGGACGCACTTCATTTTGGAATGGTTGACACTGTGGTAACGTAAGGCACCTGTTGAATATCTGCCTTAAGAACTGTTAGTTGTCATTATCAAGTTGTTGAGGAGAGCGCCGGCATTAAGTGGATGACTACTTGTATAAGCAGTAGCTTCAGAGGTAACCCCTATAACAATGCCCTCCACTTCTACAAGCCTGTTAATTAATGTGTGGTGGGTGGTGCGAGGTGGTGTCTGTGGGCTTGTAAGAGTATCGTATTGTGGTAGCCAAGCTTGGGCCATTAGAGACGCATGATATTATCCTCCACGAATACTAATATAAAGGCTCATGATGCAAATTGCATTCGAGGTCATACTGTAATCATTACATGTATAATGTCTCCATGGTATACCCACACTTCTTAGTTTACATACGCTGAACACAGTGAGTATTTGGATAACATTGGGTATACATTGGGGGCTGCCTCTGTGGAAAAATAGCCTAATTAATACGTGAACTCCTCAACAAAATGAATTTAATAGTTATTCCTTACATGTTTTAAAGCCATATTAATGACATTCACGGTACGATATGTGATGCACTGCATCGATGAAGTCTTACCTGGTCCTGTTGATGGCGACCAGCTTCTCGATGGCCTGGGCCTGGATGAGGGAGCGGGCGTTTTCGGAACTGTCAGTGACGATCTCGTGGATGGTGTTGAGGATGGCGACCACAGTGTCCTCCTCCAGGTTTTTGGCAGGCCGCTGCTGGCCGCTGGGCAGGTTGCTCACCAAGTCCCGCATGGCATAACTTCCTGTGAGGTGAAGTGTTTTTTTGTTTAAGGTTAACCAGTGTACATGTGAATATTGTAACCCTAACCCTAAGACAAGAAAGATCCCACTATATTTGAGTTCATTTGAAACAAATATGAAACAAATCTGCTTTTTGATTAGATCTCAAATCAGTGTGTGCGGTATTGCTCATGGTTTGTACCGATCAGGTCCTTGTTGCGGCGGTCAATGGACAGGTTGCGCAGGGCGATGGCCACAGCTCGGACCACCTTGTCAGAGTCGGAGCGCAGCAGCTCCACCAGGATGGGAAGGCCTTTCTCCTTACGCACCGTGGCTCGGATGTAGTTGGACCACTGGGAGGGCAGACGGAGGGCATGGCGTGACTGCTTTTTATAATTCCGACCTTTAACCTTACTAGGCTAGGCTGAGTGAGCACACGCTGTCAGCCACATCCTGTTTGACATTCATGCAGACCTGCACATTCCCACCTGGGAGATGCCCAGCATGAACACACATCTTTTCTCAGGACCACTGGGAAAGCTCCGCTGGAGGAGTCCAGGTCACCTCCATGACACCAGTCAAGGGAGGGGAGGCCATTTTTGATATATGCCTTCCTGCCCACACACACACTTGTACACACACTCAATCATCCACTCACTAACTACAAGATGGCTCAGCACCGCTCCTTGGGCTTGACTAATGCACAACATTACACAGTGGGGCTCTGAATGGACATGTGATATAATTTGTCTTAATTTAAACATCAGTGGATTTTACTTCTCATTTTTTTTTTTTGTAACATGAAACATTAAGTTTGACATAAAAGGGTTTTCTCTTCTAAGCACTAGTACCCCAAGAGATGTAATTAAGCAGAGGACAAGCCCAGCTGAACCACCAGGTGGCAGTAGTAAGCCTTGAGAAACAGGTGAATCCAGTGGCACAGAACTAAGCAGTAGCAAAGTATGAGGAGGATTTTAAGAAGAAGCTCTGATATCCTCCCAGGGAGCAGGGACATGCTTTGTCCAGCCACCAGATGTGACAGTGTGACGGGTTAGCGGCTCCACGGGTTCCTGAGCCTTGCCGGGCATTCTGATCAGCTTCAACACGGAAAGAAAATACGCTACAGGAAAGAAGGATTTCTCCTCCAAATGTTCACCTTAGCTGAAATCACTACTACTGAATTATTAACACTAAATGTGAGACTCAGGGCTGCTGGATGTTAACTCATGAAACAAAAGAAAGAAATGAAAAGAGTTCAGGTGTTTTTTTTTTCCCCCACTGGAGGTAGAAAGGCTCGGTGCTGCAGATGAATTCAGAGCACTGAAGGATGTGTTTACAGTCTGACACACGGGTGCTAAGAGGAGCTGGAAAACATAAGTGACCGCTCTTGCCCGAGGTGCTGCGCGTAAACTGGCATCTGACAACTAGCCTTCCCGGCTGATAATTCACTGCTGCCTGCAAGCCAGACAGCCTCTCAGCAGCTCCACGGCCGCTCTAACTGGACTAAATGTCTGATCCTGGCTGAAGAGCTACTCATATCATTATCAGAAGCATCGGAGAGGGATGAAAGTTTGGTGTGTATAAGTTATCTAACCCTTATCTAGTTGGCCAAGAAAAGTATCACTTAAAAGATCGTGTTTGAGCTACCTGCTGCCTGATTCAATTGTGTCTCAGTCTTGTTTATGTCAGGTTACACGTTGCTATATGGTTTCAGGAGACAGTGCATCTGCACCTTGTTAAAGTGACCCTAAGCACCTCTGGGGGCAGGTCTTGTTTCCTTCTAAGCCCATCAGAATCTGTATTTTTGCTCCAATCGCAATCCAGGTCAATAAAGTTGCTAAAATGCCATATATAAAAAAAAATAAAAATGAGACAGAATAAGAAAATCAATAAGACAGACAGAACATAGTGTCTACTTGTCGTTCCCTTCCCAACCCTGGACTCACGGTCCACTGTCCAGCGCTGAGGTTTTGCAGAGCCCCGGCAGCGGCCTCCAGGGTGTTGTAGTTCTGGCTCTCCGTCAGCAGAGATAGGTAGAGCCTCACCACTTCCGGCTGATACAGCAGCTCAAAGCCTGCAGGGAAATACAGAGACACACACACACACACACACACACACACACAGACGCTGGTTAGACTCCCTGGGAAGACAGACGGGCCAATTAGGCTGTGAGAAGGTGCCGGCAGTACAGTGCTGAGGTTTATCTCGGACCATAGGGAGAGTTCTTTGGCAGGGAGAAACAGGAAAGAAGCTTGGGTTCACCATATTGCACAATACCTCTGGTAACAGCATACATAGGACGGGAAATTCAAGTCCTAGCTGTCTACTTGGTTACACAAAGACACGCTGGAGCATTGCTTGGTATCTTTCCTCTTAGTAGTACTGAAGCATTATGATTGAAAACACTCCAGTGTTATAAATGAGGCCAACACAAGAAGGAGAAATTATTGATTGAGTATTTGAGAGGGAGGTTTATCTCGCTAGCACATAACACATTCCACCACAGTCAATCATTAGGCCTCCCTCTGATGGAAACGTAATTACATTATCAGCTATTAGACAGCACCGGCACGGGGAGAGGCAGAGGCGTCGAATCACATCAAATCAAATTTATTCATGCAGGGTTTTTCTTATTTTGCACCAACAGGTTCGTCAGTGAGTGCTTTGCAAGGGATCAACGAGACACGAGACGATTCAATTAAAAGGTAGAGATTTCTTCTGTCAAGGTCATTTTTGAGCTGTTCATAATAGGGATCTGCACAGGAAGTGGAGAGATCTCGGCAGATTTTGATGGCTTGAGCCAAATCAATTCTTTGACTATTGTGATGACCCTGAAGGCAACCTTTGATGACTACATACTTGTTCTGCTGCATGCATGCTTGGCTGTCACATTGACACTCTATGTGTATAAATAGTGCAAAGCAAATGTCTTAAGAGTGAGGAATCAAAACAAAGCCAGGAGTAAGGCCATAGCGCTTCAACAGGGGGGCACACTGCTATTACTCACCAAGGCTTTAACAGACCTCTGCAGTCCGGATCACAAGTTAGCTAATGCTAACTGGCGGCATTACAGAAATGCCATTTCACCAGCAGCTTCCTTCCTATCCTCTACAAAAGCACACGAGCAGCTTTCAAATTCTTCGTCTATCCCTCCGGGCTCAAATTAAAGAAAATATAACTACTTCTTCCCATGTCTTCTGAGGCCAGTATTTCCAAGGTTCTATTTGAAAACCCCTGTATTATGTGGGCAGGGATATATAGTAACCCTATTTGATTGATGCGCAAGGGCTGACAAGGCCCTCAGTACATTTTTGAGCTGTAGAAAAAGAGAATGTTTCTGTAATATGAGTGTGACCTGGGCCCAAGTGTAAAAGCATGAATCAAAACCCTTAGGAGGGCATTTTAAGGTAACATCGCCTTCTTTTTTTTGACTTACTTTTTTTCAGTAGAAGAAAAGGAAACAGTGAAAGAGGGAAGAGTGTCATTTGTGTGCTTGTGAGGTACAACGGAAACACACAAACTGACATTTGTGCCTCTAAATCCACATCTCATACCCGTAATTTGCAGAGAGCGGAAGCCTGGGCGCGCTCTGAGATTGCCAGATTCAGACACAGCTACATAGTTGTTAACACTCAAAACGCAGGGTTTTCATCCCTGCGGCGTTTCCCACCCTGAGATCACCGCCAAGCCCGCTCCAGAATGTGTGTGGGAGGGACTGCCAGGTCGGGAGCATGGTACTGTAGGTGCTGCTTGAGAAATCTCGAACTTATTTTCAGAGAAGCAGCAGAAGCAGGAGCCGCCACGCACAAGACCCTGGTTATAAGCATGTGCTAAAGTATGAATCACACTTTTCTTGGGGGCAACGCAAGAGGGGAGCGTCTGCAAACCAGACACTCAGCAACATTCTGCATGCTCCTCATATTTCTGGGCCTACTGGGTGCACACTCAGCAAACTGGAGACCATCTTGCAGGCAGCCCTGTTGACAGACACTCCATCTCCAAGGCAGACTCTCTCTGCACAAAATGTCAGCCATGTTGAACCTCTGTTGCCAAGTTCGCCTGCACTCTAAGACTGTGCCTTTTCATGAAAGCATTTCTGTCACATAATCTGCAAATCCACATTTCCTCCTTCTTGTAATTCCTGGGGTCTTGGTCTGGCAACCAACTGAAGCGACTTATGAAATTGTCGTTTTGCAAATGAAGGACTCAAGACAAAAAAAAAAAAAAAAGACATGTGCTGTTCAACAAAGGAAGATGAGAAAGGAGGGAAATTCACTGAGCCTTTGAACTAATTCTTTTATCCTGAGTGGAATTTCTCGCTGTTGAGCCAGAGAATATCTCTGCCAGAGGTTTCATCAGCCTCCTTAGCGGGGGCTTAATGTCAGCACCAAGCGCTGTAGGTCTCTCCCAGCAGCACTGGCCAGGTCGAGCTCTGTTGGCAACCGTATATTCTAGTGTTGTTGTTGTCATCAGTCATCCCCTGCTAGCCTTTTCGCCTGCTAGTTGTCAGTTTGTTAGGCAGAATTACCATTCAGAGGGGGAGATGAGCTGTCAGTGTGACGTGACCTTGGCTTTGCTCAGGGCAACCCGCAGCCCTACATTCTGCGACAGACTGCAAACATGATGAGATTACTTAAATGTGGATGTATCCAGTGGTGTAGTGTGGAGTGTATGACGGTGCACTTCTTTTTTTAGTTAGCACAGACCACTGAGTATACCCTGTTTTCAAGCATCCATGGGGCATACAGCCAGTAATAGCCACACATATGGTACAGGCTCAGGCACCAGTGTGGAGAAAGATTTCTGTACTGAAAAGATTGTGTGTGTTGACAAAATGTGTTTAAACGTGCTATAATCAATGTTTTGATATGGCTCAAATGACGTGTAATGTGAAAGGGACAAACTCACAGGGAATTATCACCCGACTCTGCAGGTCTCTTCAGCTCTACGGCGCATTTTAGCTTCTTTCAGCTCATTGTTTGATTTTCCGGGCCGCAACTTTACTGGGTTTGGTTCACTCTCACCGCTCTCATCAGTGTCGTTCCAGCTTTTTACAACTAAAAAGCTCTGATAAACCTACGCTACCTGGCCAGCACCAAACACCGGACGGACAAAGCTAGCAGCTAGCTGGTGAAGAACTTTGCCACTAAAGAGCCAGATGTTTCCCTCAGGAGTAGGTGGAGACAAGGCCAAAGCAAAAAACGCGTCTCCAAACGAATGCTAATGTTGCTCCGTATCTGCTGGATGCATAAACAGGAAAGAAAAGTTCTTGCAAAGAAGTTTGCTATGTCAACTTCAAAGCTGATTATGTGTCAAAGCACTCATTGTGTACTACATACATGCTACATGTATATTACTGTATTATATATGTTAATATTGGATTGTCACTGATGTGTAAGCAGCATTTAATCGAGGTGGAGCGCTTTCTATTAACTACTTTACATAACGTATAACAACTGATTTATAACAAACAATTTATAGGTTGATCACAATGTTTTGTATGAAAGACATGAATCTGACACTTAGAGAGAGTAAAAAAGTACAAAATTACTAGTGCCAAAGATTTTTACTTCAGGATGGTATTTGAGGAAAAAGTAAAAAAAACCAAAAACAACTTTTACGTACCACCACTGTCAGGCACGTGTACACAAAGCTGCCAATGACCTCATCCACCTAACACACACACACCAAGTCAACGATACAAAAATAGAAAAACATCTATAAATGAATATTATATGGTGCCAACTCCCAGTGAGCTGAGCCCAGCGTGTCTATTTCCCCTGCTTGTCTGTTGGAGTGGCAAACATCACACACAACTGTGGCCCCCTTACAAGACTCCTGCTGAGCTCTGCTTCATCACCCGTGCTGAGGGACAAACACACACACACACACACACACACACACACACACACACACACACACACACACACACACAAAGACACAGACACCCGGCTTTGCCTCTACGCAAATACAAATTGGCACCGCCGGCAACGCACGCACAAAGTGCTCAGGAGATCTACGCTCATCCTCACAACGAGGTGAGAGGGGAGGAGCAGCACGTTACTTTTCAAAGCAGAAGACGACGGTGTCAACTCCTGCAATTGAGGCGAAGCTCAATTAGCGCCCGGGCACTGAAGAGAAGGGGCTCTGTGGCGCTGCAGTGCGTGAAAACTGTGTTAGAAACAAAGTTAAGTTGAAGTGATTGAGTGATGCTCAGTGCAGAGTTATAGCATTCATTTGGTTCAAGTAGCTGCGCTATTGGCTGCGATTAAAGTCTAGGTGTAGCGGTGTGACAGGCTGGTAAATGATAATGGATTAACTGATGGGTGAGGAAGGGACATACACACACATACATGTATGTGAACATAATGAAGACTCTCACACTCCTCAACACCTCACTGACTCAATTCTCTCGGTCATCTGCCTTCCTCTAGGATAGTTGGCTGCATTCGTGCAGAACACTCTGCAAACACACACACACACACACCAGTCCACAAACACACTAAGCCCTCGCCCGGGCATGTCAAAAAGTGATGTTCATCGATCCAGTCTGTGTACAGGGTCTCTTCCTCCTTCTACACAAGCTCCATTTATTTACTGTTCCATTTCCAGCACACTTACAACACACAGCACTTCCATCGCAACAGGGGGACATAATGGCGTATCACTTTCTACAACTCATGGGGGAGTTTTACAGCGCTGTGAAAGAGAGAGATGGAGGAAGATAAAGAGAGTGGCAGATGGAAAAATAGAAAACAAGCAGCAGAAAGCACAAAGAAATCCCTCCTGTCTGTCGTCCTCAGTCAATTCTCTGTAAAGGCGGGTTTTTTCTCCTGTGTAGTCATTCTAGCCTCACAGGTACACAGGTCATAACGCACAAACTTTGACCTTTGCACTCCTGGTTAATTTAACTATTGGTTCATTGAAATTCTGGTGACGTCCAACACTGTAGGAGAAGGTGCTTTCTGTCTCTCAGTGCTGACCACAGGGTCACATTCTACCCCTATGAAACACATGCATAAATAAATGAGGCCATTCCAGTGGGGAAGCCTGAAGTCGCCCAGTCTCCAGTCTCATTCCACATCTGAAACTCATGCACATTTAACCCCGTCAGCTCCATTTTTACGTAAGACTGTCTTTATATAAGCACATGCTGGCACATAGGAGAGTGCTCCAGTGCTAATGAAGACTTTCGCAGGGCAGAGCCACAGTGGGGCGATGGCTAAAACAGCACATCATTAAAAGTAGTATGCCACCGGTATAATAATCGCCGGGACTCGCTCAGGTTCATTAAAAACCAAAAGGTGAGTGGTGGAGCCACGTAAACAAAACAAGTAAACTGGCAGGGTTCCCAGGGGCACAACAAATGCCTTCAACAGTTCTGCCTCGAGTCATATAGTGTTTGCAAATTATGCTTCATTCTATTTTTTTCTATTCTATTTACGCTGCTTGAAGGAGCACCAGATGGATGGAGTTGACAGACTGTGTCAGTATTCAAATGCATGACGCTTAATTATGATTGGACAGGGCATAATGCATGTGAATCATCTGGAAATACACACAAACCAGCTCTGGAGTCTCATTGGGCCACATTATGTTTCTTATCTACATATAAGAAGGACAAACAGTGAATGCTCTGATGACGGCTTTATTTGTCAAATTGCCAATAAAATGACCACAAATTGATCAAGACATGACCCTTTTTATTACTACTGCAGTGTTCCATTTCTTTCTTTTGGGGCAGCAATTATACACAAACTGTCATTGAATGGTTTCAATTGAGGAACGCATGCCAATAAATCAGTTTAGGTCGTAACATACTTGTTAAGAATGGATGGCAGTATATTTGGGTACAATTGATCTTTACTGACGATTCTACTAGAGGAGGTGACATGCATTGAAAAGTGAGTATTGACAGGGGGATGAAACATTCTCATTCCATCTGTGTTCTGGAGAGGCATCTTAATGTGAGGCGTGAATGTAATCAGGCCTGGACACGAGATGCATGTGAATGCCGGGTATAAATCACAGAAAAGTACACTTAATTGACTTTGAAATTCTCTTTCCGCTGCTCTTTCTGGTGGAGCGAACCATCGTGTAAATCTGCTACTCCACGCAGGTTGCACTGAAAACAAAACACTCTTTTGCAAATACCGTTTGACCCATGTCCGGTTCAGTTGATTTAAAACACGCAAGTGTCCTCAACCTGAGCCGGAGGGAGAACATGTGATGGAGGCTCACATTCCCTTTCTCTCCACAGCCCTCCCGTCAGACTTGGAGCCGACCGGAGCCAAAACGGAGTGCACTGCCATGCTGCAAAGGCCGTTCACCCCCCGGTCACCCCTTCAGACTGACAGGTTCCAGGAGCTGAAGCTTCATTTTCTCCTCGTACCCGGTTGGCCCCTGCCCCAGATTGGCATCTCTATGGGCAGCCCCAGGCCACCACACATTAGCATACCCACACGGTGGTTTGGCCTTAGTTTGTTGGATGTTGACAAAGAGAGGCAGAAGGTGGCAATTGGCCCATCTCTTGGACAGCTACCCATCAGCTTTGGGCCACAAAGATGTCCTGGTGTGATGGGGTGATTTAAGAGAGGGTAGAGGGAGTTGGGGAAAGATAGATATCGCCGAAGGCACAAGGCGAATATGTAGCACAGACCCCTCCATCCATCCCTCCCTCCCTCCCTCCCTCTTTGCCATTTCACAACAGGGGTCCTGCTCCAGCGCTACCAAAAGTCTAGTCCATGAAAGCTCGTTCCCTACCATTTAGCACAATAGGACCCCATTCAGCAAGCTGCTACTGCAGTGACAGGGGAGTACTTCCTCTTTCCTGTGTTGATAGGCCAGCAAAGTCCTGCTGTGGGCCTTTAGTCCAGAGAGGACACATCAACACCGGTAGCAAAAACCCGCTGACAAAGTGACACCAAATTGTCTGAAACGTCCAAGCACTCCTTTAACGAAATCCATCGGAAATGCTCCGTCTCACCCCCGCTGAAACCCCTGAACTTTAGACAGAAACACAGAGCCAGTGGCTCTTGAGCTCTTGAGCAATAGTTGTATTACGTTTTCTGCGGCTCGCTCAAGAATGTGCCTCGCAGCTATCTGGCCTCTCAGTGGATCAACAGTGGTAATGCTCTGGTTGTTTGTTTCCAATGTTCCTCCTGCTAATGTAATAGTGTTTCAGGGCCTGAGGTGAAGGTGTTAGTTTATATTAGAATCTCTGTCAGGTGGAGATATTATTTCCCTTCGGATGAAAAACATATTGACAAGATATGTCACTTTGCGAGTATGAAAAAGCCTTTAATAACAATTTGCCGCAACAAAAGGCTTTCAAAGTTAATGTCTAATGTGTAGACATAGTTGCCTGTCAAAGATACAAGTTCTCTCTCTCTGTTTTACACTGTTAACAGTGCTGCTACCTCCATGTTGTCCACAGGTAAAAGCAGCATGTCATGGATCCATGTGCTTTTAGTGGTGGAAATAATAACAGAATGGACTGAGGGAGAAAAGCATAAATTCCATTTTCAAAGTTGAATTTACCACTTTGTTGGGCCAGTCATGTGCAGCAAATCTGAATTACGATATGTGTCACAGCACTTGAACACAGCGCTGTAACCAAACAGTTTAGAGTCTTTTAAAAGTGAAAGTATAGCTTATAATACTCAATATGATCATGATAAGTGTGCATCCTGCTGGTATTTATTCATTTATTTTTTTCACAGCTAGCACCACCATCACTGAATCGTTGTCACGCCGTGTTCACATTATGTGGGAGTCATCGTAATGCAGGGGTGATTTCAGCACCCACATTAAACCAACTACATGAAGATAGAGGGAGAGAGGAAAAAGAAAAAAAGCATGTGAGAGAGAAAGGAGAGTTTGACGTCATTTCTGTGCAATTATCTGGTTTATCAGTCAAGTGGATGGAACTACACTGCCGCCATCTTGAGCTGTCGGATGATGTGAACCCTTGCAGGTCGTAAACACGCTGCTATTTCCTATTGCTACCTTCCATCCCTAATGATGTGAATGCAGCTTTAGAGCTGGTCTTATACTGGCGTGCACTCAACCATGAAGCTGATGCTGCCAGACGACTCTGCATCCACCACACCGCACATACACTAACACACAGATACATGTCTGGATTACGCTATTAAGTTGGCTGCAGATGGAGAACAGATACAGAGGAGCCTGCTGCTGTGCTGAGAACATTTATTTTCTCTCCCCGTTTCTCTTTTCTCTCTTCCGTCTCTCCTTTCTCGCCTTCTCCCACCAGCTTTCTCTACTTTCCTCTCAGCCTGTCCCTCTCATAACCTCCAGTGTCTCCTCCACGAACACAAAAAGCAGCAGACAGGCCAAAACTGCTCTACCTATTGATGTAGACAATGCGTGGAGATGAAAGGGTACATGATGGTAGCGCTGGGGTTGCTATGGAAACCCCTCTCCAACGCCACTAACAAATCTGTTCAGTCGACGCTCATGTCAGACAGTTGGGCGAGCAGCAGTGACACAGGGAAAAGGCACAAACTGCTTATCACGTAACACAGCAACGTGGACATTTCGGTGATGCGCTTCATTCAGAAGTGATGTGTTGAAGACAGTGACTGGCAACCAAAGTAGCTTTAAATGGAGACCTTTCGCAACCTCACCTACAATTCCCATAATTCCACAGAGACTGGCCAAAATGCTAGCCTGAGGGCTGCAATTAGTGGCCGAGCCCCTGCTTATGCTCCATGTACGTTTGTGTTTAGCAGCAGCAGCTCCCTCAGACGCTCAAGTGCTTCAGATTGGGGAGGCGTGTGTATCTGCTTTGGAGAGTATTAGTGTGTATGACTGTGTGCGTGTGTGTGTGTGTGTGAGAGTAGAAAGTGTTTCAGCATCACCTTGAGTGCCTGCTGTCTTTACCCAGGCAAGTCACGTCCTCAGCCAGACACAAACGAAACTAGAAACTCAGGCAACACCAAGAGTCAGCCAGAGAGAAAGCGATAGAGGGGACGAAAAAAGGTAGACAGAGCAAGAGATAAAGATAAAGAGGAGAGGGGGGGGGGCAGAGAGAAGCTTTGGGGGGCGGCGGACAACGTTTCCCATTTCCTGTTTGGCAGTTTTAGTCGCTCACCTGAGCCTGAAAAGCTGAAAAACAAGCTTAAGTTGTCAGGGCGGTGTTGTGCTTTCACCAATTCCAACGTGCCGCCGATTCCCAACATGCTACATCTGCCTACATCTGACAGGGATTTCACAGGGAAATTGTGCATCAACCGAGGACAGAGGAGGAGGAGGAGGAGGAGGAGAATAGGGGGAATGAGAAACAGAGAGGAAGAGAGGAGGAACAAACAAGAGTGACAGAGGAGGAAAGGAAAGCAGGTGAGCAGGGAGTCGGGAGGAACGGAATAATATAGTAGAAGGCGTAAAGGGGGCTGGATGGATACAGATGGAGGAAGTCGTGACTGAGTGGATTTGAGCTATGAATGTTGTATGGTGGATGGGACAGCTGTCTGGTAAATAGCCCACAGAGATGTGTGGATCATGTCAGGGCTACAAGACAGTAATAAGAGGGAAATAAAAAACAAGAAGCCATCTACAGCCTACCTTAAGAAAAAGTGATGCACTGCAGCACAAGCTAAACGATGTACTCGGCAGTTTGGGATGGGGGTTTTGAGTTTGGGTGTCCATCCTTCGGGAATAAGCCTAGATAATCCTGTGGACTGCTGGTGTGTGTGTGTGTGTGTGTGTCTGGGGGGGGTTAATGGAGATATGGCAGTGACTGGAACGAGGACTGAAGATAGAGGCCTTAGACTGAAGCAGATGTGGAGTAAGGGGATGGAGTGGGGTGGGGGCAGGGGGGGTTGGGGGCTGATCGTGGCCTGAGCCTGTGGTCCGGATGATGGAAAGGAATAAGGCTTACACACAAACACAGACTAGGGTTGCACTAATGTCTATCCTTGGATGTTTGGATGGCAACAAATAGAAACTAAAACTAAAATAATAAGTAAAGTATTTGATATTAAAGGCGGTGTGCATTAAGGATTAATAAGAGCAAAACTCTGCGTTCGAAGAGCTTGGAAGGCGCTGTCTTTGTCAGTCTTTCCAAAAACACAAGAGCAAAAGTGTAATGGATTACTTGTCATGTTTATCTCCTGTAAAGTAAGCCGCAATCACTAGCGTGTCCTGCTAACGAGCTCACTGCTTACAGTGGTGACTGCGCAGGACTCCAAAGCCAGGCAGCACATTATTAACTAACTACAATAGTAACTAGTTTGTATTTCTTTATTTATGTTTATGTTTCATGTCCTCTAAATGGTGAATGTTTTGTCTCAGGAGGTCCTCTTTAGTTGAGGTTTAGTGGTTCGACTTGTGTTTCGTCTCCCAGCGTGTGTTTTCCACCTGTATTCTGTCTACAGTATTTAAAGCCTCACACAGCTCCATCCAATTCATTGAAGAAAAAACAAAAACTGTGGGTGTGCAGGACCGTGTTTTGCTTGGGTTGTTTTGTTCGCGCGAAATTTTGGAGGCAATCATTTCTGTAATTCAACGGCGATGGTAAACATCGACGCCGTTATGTGACAAATTGAGGAGGAGGTGAGGAGTTGCCGAGTGTTGATGTACAAGCTATGCACCCCAATAAATCAAGACCAAATATGAGGAAATTACACACGACGTCTATTCAGACTAATCAAAAGGTGGGCCGAGCAGCGGCCCCTACACGAGCGCACCCTCTGTCTGCGGCTTCAGCCTGCATCTGGAATGCGCGATGACGGCTGTGATGGTGTTTGACGGTGGAGGGATTTCCTTTGTCTGGGTCGGTGTCAGCGCCCATCTCTCATTTAACGCTCCCTCCAGCCACCCCCCCCGCGTGAAATGGCACGCTCAAGTGTGATGGATACTCCAGATTAACTCTCGCCTTGGAGGATGACAGTCTATGCTTTTCTCCCCATATACACACACAGGCACATAGCTGATGCTGTGGTCAGTTTTCCCAGGTAATACTCTCTCTCTCTCTGCAACACCCTGACAAACAACACCACCTCTAATAGCCACATAATACCACCCTCACTGTCAGAGTTTGACTGAGCATTTGTGTGCGTAAATGAGTTTGTGTGTGTGTGTGACTGTGTTTGTGGACAGCTGTATGAATTAGGATTTGTGTGTGTGTGTGTGTGTGTGTGTGTGTGTGTGCTTTTGTGTGCTTATAAGAGTCAAATGAAAGGCAGCTAGGATGAGATGAGCTGCCCCCGCCGGCTTAAATGAGCCCATCGTCAAATCAAATGCACATTAAAATCCAAAATACTTGTGATTATAGACCAGTCAAACAGATTGGCTGTGGATGCAGAAAAACTCACCACCAAAACAGCGTTTCATGTCGCCCTCTTCCCACTCACTCCTCTCGCTCCCTTACATAAATAGAAGCTTACATCTTTCTCCTTAGACTGTTTATACTTCGCCTTCTTCTCCTCATCTCTTTCATGGCTGTCCTATAGTCACAGGAATATTGTAAAAGCACTGAGACCTTGGCCTTTCCACTCTGCGGCTTACTTGCTTGCAAGGAGTGCACACATTTTACGTCCCGTAGAATATATAAGCGTCAGTTAAATCCCTAAAACATAATCTAAAGCTTCATGCTTGCCTGATATACCATGCAACTCTGACTCTCAGTGTAAAACCTCAGCAGAGGGACAGTTCGATTGGACGCCTGCCGGTGCCTGAACTCGTCTCTGCTCCACCTGACCCTCTCCTTCGATTGTATGCAAGGACAGCGGTCCTCAGGGTGCATTTAGGCGCTCCTGTTTACAACAGTCTAGACTGTTTACGACCAATATTGCATTTACTGTTTACCAGTAACAGCACAGTGGCAAATTCTTGAGGGGGGGTGGCGTTTTTTTCCCCTCACTAAGCCTCTGTTGTAGCACTAGCAATGCCAGTCAGAGCGCCATTAATCTGCTTTTAATTAGATTAAAGCGTCTCTTGCAGAAACAGGAAGCAGCGCTCTTGTGCCTCAAACGGGGCCAAACAAAGGCTCCAATTGGCAAGTAAATCTCACCACGCTTCCTCCTACTTCCCTGGAATCGTCGTTGTCTCATAATTATCACTTTGCTCCAACTGCTCAGGTTCGGCGAGATGGGGGAGGCGAACGACATGGTTAATCATCTGAAGAGCCTGATGTTGCCGGCTTCCCGGCACTTTTTAGCATCCCCACCGAGCCTCGTAGGAGGGGGAGCAGTGATCGGGGCTACTGAGATTTTTGGGGGTAAAGAAAGTTTAAAGAACTTGCTTTGCTGCTGTGCTGTTAAGTTTATGCACGGCCACAAGAGTGAGGGGAATTAGAGGTGCCCCGCTATCCTTTGCCAAACACAGGTGGATAAACGCTGCCATGCATCAAACACACACACTAATCTGCAAGGACTTCATTCCACTAATGATGTGTAGAGCAGCCACTCTCCACGAGACCTCCTAGGAATAGTATTATTATGCAAACTCTTTGTATTTCCAACAAAACACAAGGTGGTCCCACTTAAATAAAACCTCTCGCTCCCCTCATTTGTTTTTCACTCCTCCTCGCCTTATTATGACTCCTTTTCATCACCGCCTGTGTGAAACGGCGGATGAGAAGACGGTGGGCAGCTGGAGGGGGGTGGGGGTGGGGGGGGTTACAGTTGCTTAAATGTCAGCTGCGAGCCGCCGGCTATTGACATAATTAGCCCTTTTTTCCGTTGTTGTGCTTAGTTTTATTATCAACAACAAAGGAGGGAAAGTGATTGGCATGTGAGGAGTGTCAGGCCAGCTGAGCAGGCTCAGGTGGCACTCCAAACAGCTGGTGGTTTAATCTCAGGTGAGGTGGTGAGGGTGGGGTGAATGGGCCGTTTAGCTTCTGGAGCGTGCTTTTAACATGTTGGCATACAGTATAACCACATGACGTCATACTTCACAGACAAATATATTCCGATATAGTTCTTTCTCCATCCAGTGAAAGCTAGGTACGGTATGTCCTTCCACCATTACCAGGCACAAAGAAGACAATTAGGTCTGGTTACTTAAAATGACATCAAGGTAAGAGGACTCATTTGCACTTGACATTTCCAGAATCTTGTGTCCAGATCCAGACATCTAGATGCAATTTACTACACTTTTGTTTACACTTAACCACTTATACGGCCAGATTTGATTGCCTCCAACTTGCTGTTCCCACCAGAGGGTGGTGGCACCTGACGCTGTTTGGTAGCTGCCAGAAATGATCAGAAGTAGAAAAATACAGTTTAGCTAGCTAGCTAACAACTCAAACAAACACATAGGTGGGCGACAACGACTGAAGTTCCGCTGGCCATCATGGGCACTCAACTCGAGGCCGCTCTCTCACCGATAGAGATCATTGTGCTGCCCCGTTCAATGGCTGATCAAGGGTCAGATTAAAACTACATATCCATGTAAAGCCTACTGTGCGATCACAAGTTTCAAAATCGCCGGAGTTGCTTTTCTGACCGACACTTCAGTGTGACAGGGAGAAAGGGGACTCATTTCTGTTTCATTTCAAGAAGCCACTTTTACAGTTGGACAGAGTTGAGATTACTTGTGAAACCTGCAACGATGGATGAATCCACATCTTTTCAACATCTGGCTAGAATGCTCCTTGGCTGCAATTCCACTTGACTTGTTTTTTGATATCAGACAGCTATCCAATCTGCCCAGGATACATGAAGTGGGTGTAAAAGGGGCAACATAACATCCGTGCCTTCACTCCCAGGCGTCACTCATCTCCTGCTGCCACTAGGGGCACACCCGTGCAAAGTTGTTCAGTGCAGGAAACTAATCACATACAGCATGATTATATCTGACGTTTTGGTTGTAGGTTTTAGTTTGTATTTATTCATCCTTTATTTGACTAGAGAGTCTCCTGAGATACAATATCTCTTTTAGTTTGTTTGTTTCCCATACAGCTTTGCCTCTCCATTTGAAGGTTAGGACAGAAATGGAACTAAAATATAGAACCAATTAGTTACTCATCGCACCTCGTGATACACTGGCCTCCTTTTCTTAGAGGAAGATAAGATTTCTCTCTGGACGTGACGACATCCAGTATAAAAAAAAAAAAACGGTAGAGGCGATGCAACACACTGTATATTTGGCATAAGGAAGGTGTAATGCCGAGGGAAATGTAATGACCGAGGCTACAAAGGGATGGAAAGTGATATAAGGTGCCAGACGGTCTGGATCCAACCCTGTGAGTGGTACGCTTACGTGTCAAGATAGCAGAGAAGCAGAGAGCGAGAAAGTATGTGTGAACGTGCATGAGTGTGTGTCTGTACATGTTAGTAAGTGCTACATGTTTATGTGCATGCTTTTTGTTTGTGTGCGTGACATTCCATTCTCCGTGCGTCCGGGGTGCAGACGCTCGCGAAATAGCCGCCGTGATTCGGAGGTCTCACTTCGCTGTGAAATGTGGCGTCAGGAAGTGAGGAAGAGGAGGTGGAGGAGGGACGCAAGTGGAGCAATTGAGCCTCGTGTTTATTCTGGACAACAGGACTCAAGGACTCAGCAAGGCCAGGAGTCAGCATTCGCTATCTGGGTGTTAAATTCCGGAGAGCGACTACATAAGACTTGGAATTATTCATGATATTCGGTTTTAACTTGGGGTGTAAAATAGATTCAGAGCAGGCCAAAACTTTCCCTCCCGTTGGAATTGTGTTACTCTGACTCTGAGATGCTTTATTTTGAAAAATGGATCTTCTTGGACATATTTGCTCACTGCAGCAGGAAGTTCATCGTGCCCTTGGGCGAGACGATTGTTTTTCTTGCCATAGCTTATGAGCCATGATGATATTGCGGGGAGGATTAGAAGAATCCGATTCACGCCGAAGATATTAAGTGTAATATTTCTCCTCCATGTGCGGTGACAACAGCAGGCAAACAATGAAAGTGTAGCTCCGTTTTCCTTAATTCAATTGAGCCTCTGACTTCTCAGACTTCAAGAGCCGAGATGCATCAGAGGCAGAGATGACTCCGATAGCAAAACAGTCAGTGTTCATTATACTACAAATAGAGATCTCCAGTGGGATGATATCAAAGAGGGTTATACAATGCAATACACAACAACTCGCACTAGTGTTGTTTGTCAACGCTAAGACCTCTCCGCACATTAAATCCTCAGCTTGCAAGACAAAGCAGCGAGGCACGCTACACAGCTGCAGTCTTGGTAAACTCCGCCGTTTTCTCAATTGCTCGCCGTGCGTTTGCGAGGCGAGGGGGAGCACAATAAATCTCCCGGGGATGCAGAGAGCAACCCGAAGTGGCAGAGAGCAAGAGAAATGAGAATCAGTAAGCGAGGTAGAGAGAAAGAGAGAGCGAGAGAGAGAGAGAGAGAGAGAGCTCATGGAAAGCACGGATGCCTTTCAAACTCAAGGCTTTTATTGCTTAGTCAGATTGCCATTATTGTCAGATATGACCAACGCAGACCACCTAATGCAGTTGTGATCAATCGGCCTCACTGAAAACTACAAGCAGTTTGACAAAAAGACGCATCACGGTGGGAATAAGCTCTGCCAGAGGACTCGTTCACCCACAAAGTTTCCAATAACTTCCTCATATAAAGAATATGCTAGTGGGGAGCGCGCTGGCCAAGAGGTAAAAGGTAAAAGGCAATCAGGAGTTCACTGGTGTGGATTTTTCAAGTACTTTTGATTAACATCACTATAATGCAGCATCAAGGGTAGGTTGATATATGAACTTAACGTGGTAAGAAAGGAACCTTTCTACCCACAACTCACATTTCATTTTTTTTATCTTAGCAATGTCAGAGACAAGGGCTCTGAGGATGGCAAGGTGGGTTGCCGGTCCACCACTTTGGTCCGGACTGAAATATAAGCTCCATAATGTATTGCCGTTCAATTTTGTACAGACATTCATGGTTCCCAGAGGATGTGTCCCAATGACTTTGGTGATCCCTTGACTTGACTAGCCCCACCACGAGGGTGACGTTTTGAGTGAACTGTCTCGACAACTACCGGATGGATCTCGTCGTCACATTCGGTACAAACGTTCATGCTCCCCACAGGATGAATTTGAATACCTCTGATGATCTCCTGACTTGTTATCTAACGCATCAGGTCGAATATTTGATTTGTCCAGTCTTTTAGTTTCATATTTCCATCTGCTTCAGCTATTCACTGTTGTAGTGCTAATTAGCAAATACATGCACGCTACCACGCCAAACGGTAAACAATAACAATCCTATTTTTGTCATTGTGGGTGCAGCTTCACAGAGCTGGCTGTTAAGGCTCTTAAGGCTAAGTTATGGTTGCTGCATCAATGTGCAAGATCAAAAAAGAAAATACAAAAGATACAAGATGATGCTGAATGAGTACACCCTGCAGTCTGATCTCGCTGATGAAATGTACACGCTGTCTGCTGGAGACACGTTCAAACATGTGTTTACAGTACGTCGGCTTGTTGCAGACAACAATTAAAGTCATTTTAACCCTTCTGAAAAAAGCTTTCACAAGCTGAGGTGTTTTGTACATACATCAAGAAAAAAGACTAAAGCCCGCCTTCCTCATCTGTCAAGGTCAAATGATTCCCGTCCTAGTGTTGCCGGGATCTGAGCGCTTGCACTCATTTACTTTGGCTGCTGGAGCTCATTAAAAACACACCCACATGCTCGGAGAGGATACGAGGCTCTTTTTGCTCTCCTGCATCGTGACACCGCTCTGACAATACAGTGGAGAGAGAGAGAGAGAGCGAGAGAGAGAGAGAGAGAGCAGATGAAGAGGGGAGGGGAAGAAGAGATGAAGGCTGCATAAAAGGTAAAAGCGAATTAATTTGTGTTTCTCTCAGGACAGCCAACAACTGTTTCTGCATTCTCTCAACCTCCTCAGGTTGGAGGAAACCTCAGCAAAAAGGAAAACCTCATCATTTGTACTGAAGCTTTTTCTTTTTTTTCCCTTCTTCCCTTTTTCTTGTACCTCCACTCACAGAGAAATGGAGGCAGGATGTGTGCACGCGCTCATCACACACCACCTCCTCCCCTCACCTGACCTTTCTCCTGTCTAAAGGCTTGCGCTGGGGTTTCAATTAACTGCTGGGAAAACGTTTCATAATCTCAGGGGCTGCCGCACTCACCGGCTCTTTAATGAAATGCGTCTCTTCACACTTCTTAATTACTTTTGTTACAGCCAGCGTGCTCTCTCTTTGTCTGCCTCTGTTCTGGGCGACATGAATGCCAGTATCTCCGGACTTCTCAGATGACGAACGTGCCTGCAACAGGTGGTGCAACTGCATGGACAGAATAACTCACTTAATCAATTAGGGCGGACAAAGTGGCGACAAAATCAACTAGAAGGACAAATCACAACAACTGAGACACTGGCAACACAGCATTGATTTTTGAGATATAGTCAACTGAGTTTTTAATAAGTGCAGCCATTGATATTTGGCTTATATGAATATGCAGGCTTCGTCTGCATGTGGGTCTGGATTCACGCTCATAGGCCTTCAACCTTCAGTCATGCTGACTTAATTTGTTGCTTCTGGGGTGTCAGACTGTCCTACCACATCTAAATGACAAAATAGTTTTTTTTCAGTCCCTTCTAAAACTAAAACTACTTGGCTAAGTCTAGGGAAAGATAAAAGAAGGTCATGGTTAAAAGAAACTTAACACTGGCTGTTGATAGGAGACATTAGGCGAACCACAGTCCCCGGGGCTGAAGTCGGACTTCGTGGTTAAAAGAAACCAATGTTGCATGTGAAATGACGACAAGACTGCAAGAAGTCACTGTAAAATAGAAATAGTCCAACACATAACCCCCCTATAAAACTACAAATTGACGAATTACAAATCTATTGATTGGTGAGGTTCCAGTCTTAATGCTACACTAAGCTAATTGTCTCCTAGCTGTAGCTTCATATTTACTGTACGGACATGAGAGTGCTGTCGATCTTTTCATCTAACTCTGCAAGAAAGTGAACAAGTTTATTTCCAAAAATGTCACGCTATTTCTTTAAGAAGCTGCAAAAATGGCTGAAAAATCATCATAGGTCTGGGTTTCAAAACACAGTAGTGCTCCTTCACATGTTTTATAGCCCTCACATTTACTGTTCAGTCTCACTGTTCTCAATAGCTTCAATTCCAGGCACAGCAGGCAGCTGTACGCTACCTGCCCAGCACCAAACGTCAGACACACACAGTTAGGGACTAGATGGTGAATTTGGTGGAGCAGCTCAAGAGACAGATATTTATTCTCGGGAGATCTTGGAGACCAAAACAGAGCTAAAAGGAGAGAAAATATTGGACTTACATTCACCAGGTGGCCAGAAACATGACTCCCAAATAAATTCTGGCATTGCTCAGTGACTGCTGGATGTGTAAATAAGCAAGCGTTGCCTGTTTGTTCTCCACAACAACTTTATATGGTGATAATATGTCAATGTTGTTCCTCTGCCCTCATTAGGCAGAAAAGAAAAAAAAAATCAATCATCTTTAAAGATATTCATAGCTCTCTCCAATTAAAAGACTACTGGCTTCAACCTTCAAAACGCATCAAGCTGCACTGCGTTCAAAACAGTTGGGAAACTACATATACCCGTCAGGTACGGTTCTCTTGCCTTGTTCTTTTGCTATTTCCTTTCCTTTTCACACACACACACACACACACACACACACACACACACACACACAAAGAAAAAGATTAATCATTGCCCACTGCCAGGTCCAGCCTGGTCCGGTGTTGACCTCTCTCTGTCTGACATCAGATCAGGTCCGGGATACACATGTAATCTCCCATATCTCCCTTAGCCATTGCCACCGAACGCGAGCTGCTCTCTCTCTCTCTCTCTCTCTCTCTCTCTCTCTCTCTCTCTCTCTGCAAACTCTCCACAGATGACCAGGGGGATGTGGTGGCCGAGGGTGGAGTGCGTGCCTGAACCCACCCAAACATACATTTTCATAGACAAACAAACAAACAAACAAACAAGGCACCCGGGCGACTTTTGTGGTCTCGCAGTCTCACCTCTGATGTTTCCCGAAGAGGAAAAAGTGACAAATGAGCTTTAAAAGTCAATGTGGGTTTTTGCTCTAGTGATTGAGCTTATTATCCATGCACCTCGCTGCTGTTACTGGCCTGTGTGAGCTAATAAACGTCAAATGTGATTTGCCGAGCGCTCTCTCCAACGTGAACCCCCCCCACCCCCACACACACACACACACACACACACATTTCAACTGTGTTTGACATTTAGGCCTATAATGATAATTGCTTTCTCCAGATTCAAAACTCCGAAGGGTGTTGTTATCACATTGTGTAACGTAATCGCACCACAATTGTAACCGCTATAGATCCACGGTTGCAGCATGCCAGCTTGGCTTTTACCCATGAAAAACCCGGTGAGTGGAAAATATTAATTACCATCCTTGGAGCTCATCAGCTCTCCTTTACTTTAGGAGTGATAAAAAAAGAAAAAAAAACAGGCAAAATCGGCTTAACTTGGAAAAGCACAGCAATTAATGGTGATCTAGTTTAATGAGAGCCCACTTTGCTGTGCTAATGTGGCTAATTAACAGTCAAACAGGAAGTGGTATTGACTTTGAGTGCCTGCCACTAGACATTGATGAAGGTGCTGATGTGTAAATACCACATAGGGGTGTGTAACAAGTGCAGGCAAATTCCACAGGCACCACTAGACAGATGGACAGCCGCACACACACATACCTTTCCACAGAGGAAGGTATTATACGGACGCACACACAAGCAAACGCGCGTTCTATTACCGCCCGGATGCACTGATGTGTGCCGCATGCTAATTTGCTTTTATGACTGTTACAACTGCCTGTCAGAGCCAAGAAGCAAAAGCAAACAGAGAATGAGTGCACGTACACACAGTTTGAGAGCACCAGTTGCACCTCCACATGGTGAGTTTGCCAGGTTACGTTACGTCATATCACTGATGACTGATGTTGTAACACAGTACTTATAGACATGGTAGATAGGCAGGAGAAGCATGCCAGCGGGGTACACAAACCAGGAGCGGAGAGGAGGATTTGTCCGTTTATCTGTCACTGTTCTCTGAATAAAAGCACACTTCCTTGAACTTCCTGACCAACGATAAGGGCCTCAGACAGCCACATCTTTCCCACAGCAGCATTCAACTTTTCAAGTAACGGCAAAAAAAACTTTTTCTATCCAGCTTTGCGTGCTGCTGACATATAATTTCTGCAACATAGGTCCAAGGCTGCAGATACTGCACTATGGCTTTTAAGGTCTGTTAGAGTTAGGTAATAAGAGTTAGGTAATAAGATGACACATGCCCTGAGATGATAGAAATGTGTCAACCATCAACGGGTTTCTATGCTGTTTATACCAAGGTAGCTAGTCATGCCTAATCTTTCCAAGGTGGCTAACCCAAATCAATAAGCAGGCCCTCTTTGTGGTAGGATTAGATTTATGGGATTTTAGAATCAATGGGATGTAGTACCTTGATTTGTCAGGGATTTAAATCACTAGATTAGCCACAGACTTTCCTATCTAGTTAGTTTATCAACTGCCCAACTGGGGCTGCAGCTAACAATTGTCTTCATTACAGGATACCATGACTTTTTGGGCATACGCTTGCTAACTTTCTTGTAGAGAGTTAGTTGAGAAGACTGACGCCGCTCTCATCTCTGTACGGTTAATAGGAAGCTAATGCCAGCTGCTGGCTAGCTTAGCTTAGCACAAAGACTGGAAACAGGGGGAAAGAGCTAGCCTGGCTCTGTCCAAAAGGGACAAAATCCAACTACCAATCCTGTTTGTTTCTGTACAAAAACCGAAGCTTAAGAAATGTGCTGCTTTGTGAGGGGTTATATGCCTAACTATCTCCAACTACCAACTAATCGATTCATCATTTGGTCTATAAAATGGGAGATAAGCTCAATGTGACTTCATCGAATGTCTTGTTTTGTCCAACTAACAGTCTAAAACACAAAGAAATTACAAATGAAAAGCTAGAACCAGAAAATGATGCATTTCTGCTCGAAAAATGCCTCAAATGATTAATGGATTATCCAAAACGTAGCCATTCTGCCCATCGACTACTTGTTTAGTTAAGTCCTTGTTATTGAATTGTTGAAGTATTTAACAAAAAGATGGCTTACACAGTCGATGCTCTCATGAGCTGCCAACAATCGACCGTCACACTAAAAAACAAAGCTAAATTAACAGACCACCTCTGTCTCTGTTGACCAACACAGTTCTTTTCAGACTTGCATTCTCACTCGGGAGCCAAAGTGTTAACAGGGCGATGCTTTGGTTGACAGAAGAGGCCTACCTTTTGACGGCTCTGCGCGCTTGGGCAGATCCAACGTGTCGTAGTTTTTGTCGTTCTCACCGTTTTTTCTGCCTGGGCGGAGGAGAGAGGAGGGAAGACCATGTCAGTGTCACATCCTCAGACAACTGGATTATAAAGGACAGTGTTGTTGACGCCAGCGTTAGACCGATATGGGTTTGGAAGGCTGATACATGTATATTTTTGGACTGAAGCTGCAAATAGCTTATATGCAGCGTCTTTAAATTGAACCGTTTTCATAACAACCGCATTCTTTTTATGGTAAAAGAGCCTCTCCATCTCTGAACTGACATATCGGCCTAATCCAGGTCTACACAACCACCCACAAAAGAAAAGTTTGCATGTATACACAGTACACAGAGCTAGAAGCATGATATGTTCAAACACACACATCAATTCCACCCTGTCTGCTGTTGGCTTTAACACCAGTGTGTTCACAAAGATGGATTGGCATATATACCAAGACCACACACACACACACACACAACTGCATACACCTTCTTTCCACAGCCACATACATTCACTCTCCCACTGTAACAGCATTACTTCCTGAGCAGGCAAACACCTTGAATAATGCAGCGGAAGAGGGGGAAATGAGTAGGAGGGGTGCGGGTGATTGCAGCTCTGCCAGCTAATGGTCATCTCACATGCACATGGACATGCCCATGGGACAGTGCAGAGACGCAGAGACAAAAAGGCTCCTCAACTAGATGGAGGTGAAATTTCCGGTCACTGCAACAAGCTCATACATTTAAGCTAAAAAGCCTAAATCAATGGGAAACAGTGTAGTCAGTGCCGTCTCCTCCAGTATAATGTATGTAATGACTTGTTAACAGTGCAATTCATATATAAATGATCAAAATTACACAAATGATGGGAATCAATCTGAATTATGAGTTATTATTATGAATTATAAGTGCTTTTAGACCGCAAGCAGTTACCTCCACCACCAACAGTGGCACCACGATAGGAGGGAGGCAAACTAATGAAAAGGAGAGGCTGTCCGCACATTACACGCCAAAAGAGATGGACAGCGGCAACCCGTACTGTATGACACAGGTTGTTGGAAGGACGGGTGGTTAGTAGCCACGGCGACAGAACTGTGCCCCGCCACCCATTCAAAATACAGAACACAAGCGCTGCTGTCTGACAGCACCTCAAAGGAATAGCCCGACACTTTGGGAAACACACTTACTTACTGACTTGTCGAGGGTTTCATGATAATATCAGTATCGCTCTTGTGGAAAACATGTATTCAAACTGAAAAAAAGGCTTTAGGAGGTGCTCCTAGCATATTTTAAAAGTTTGGACAGAGCCAGGCTTGCTGTTTCCACCACTTCCAATCTTTACAGAAGCTACGCTAATTGACTTCTGGATCTAGCTTCATAGTTAATGCACAGACATGAGAGTGGTATCAGTTCTTCTCATCTAAGAATATAGGAGTATTTCCCAAAACCTCAGAATATTCCTTTAGGACCTTTTTTTATTAGAGTATTTCTTGGGTCTAACAATGACAGCCAAATTTTTGCAGGGAAACCCCCAAATTTTAACATCCTGGCAGCGCCACTGCAAATCTGTTTCAGTATCAATAATCCATTTCAATCAAAGCCTCTACACACACACACACACACACACACACACACACACACTAACAGGGTCTGCAGCAGAGCTTGACACTTATGCTTCAACACAACAGAAAGGGATCAGAGGTGAAGTTGGATACAGTTAGTAGCAGTTTGTCACAGCTGTTGGGATTAGTTTTATCTCGAGTCTAACGGGCTGTACACCTCAGTTCAATCATAGATTCAGACAAAACCCCGTGTTGGGGATAGACTTCAGGTTTTAATTTCCATTCTGCGTCTTTGACTCTTTTGATCAGTCAAGCTCTACTTTACATCCTGACAGACACTGACGGACTTACCTCTTTCCCCCAAGTGTTGGCTTTACCTTCCACCAATCTTAGAGGACCAAGGAACAACTAACAATCTAACAAAGTAAGCTTGGGAGGCGTGGAGTCTATAATACTGTGCATACTGTGTATGGTGAAGGAATGCACGGTGAATGAGTGAAACACCCCAATTATCTGAAGTCCTTCAAGGAAAACTCAGGTTTTTGGAGGACACCCAAAACTACTTCTAACTATATTCTATAGCCGGGGGGGGGGGGGGCGGTATGGAGAGGAGGAGAGCTGAAGTGAGAAGGGTTGAAGGGGGGACACTCACCTTGATTAAACCATTCCTCTATAGTTAGCCAAGGAAGCAGCAGCAATGCCAAAAAAACACAAAGCAGGGAGAAGAGAGAGGTATGGTGAAAAAGACGTGTGTCAAGGAGCTGTGCAATAGATGTGAGCAGTTTCCACAAACAGAAGTCATCTTTTACTGAACAGGAAAGGTGAAAGAGTGAAGGCGAAGGAGGAAAAGAGAAACATAGGAGAGAGCAAAGAGCACTTTTGAGGTAGGAAAGAGGCTGGGAGGGGAGCCATTAGCAGTCCATAGGTGTTCTCTGGGAAGCAAGTTCAAAGAGTTGGCATCAGTGGGGTGGCTTTTTAGAGAGAAAGGGAGAGGGAGAGAGACACAGTCAAATAGCCAGAGAAGTGTGAAGCATAAAGGAAAATAGGAAAGGATATGAAGACAAGCTAGCAGGCGGGAAAGAAAAATAATGAAAAGGGAAGAGAGGAAAAGACTCAGAAAGAAAGGAATCAGCTTCCACAGTCAGATAGCAGGGCAGCGTAGACACAGTCACAGTAAACAATATACACAAAAACTGCAGAAACTGCCAGCGCCTGTACAAGTGCTTCATTAAAATCTCTGCGTGAGAAGAACAGAAATGTGCCCAAAGAGATGGAAGTAACAGCCAAGAATCAGAGGGTTTATTAGCTAAAACAAAGCTTCGGCTGCTACGCGCGTGTTGATCATAATGGTGTATTTTATGCAGAATGTGACATTAAACTAAAGAGGAGGCCAAACTTAGCCCACTTAAGGTAACAAATTACCAAGCATATTGCAGACAGTGTTGCTTAACTACCCGCCTCCATGCTCCTTTATAGCTGCGTTTAATGTTTCTGTACCTGAGCCCCGCTTAGTCAAAGAACACCTTCAGGGTATGCAGCAGCAAAACACATCTCATTATTCAATGTGTGTGTGTGTGTGTGTGTGTACATGGAAGTATTCATGTGGTTAATTGGCGTCTTTATAAATCTGTGTACATGTAAGCTAGTGTGTTGTCCTGACCCCTGAACTACAAAGATCCTCCAGTGAGTCGTTAGAAGTCGAGGGTCACTGGCCGGTGGTCACACCTCATTGGCTGACTGATTAATGGCAGCCATTATTGTTGTACAGCAGGGAGATAACAGTGTCGTTTAGCTAACAGCCTGGGAGGATGCTGATTAAGACGCCGCTAACAGCACGTGCGCACATGGCACATCTGTTAAGGAGAGTCAATAATGACAAAAAGCTCTCCTGATGCGGCAGACGGCGCCATGATAGACGTCCATTACTGAAGTGGCGCAACACGTATGTCTCGTCATAGTCTTGTATGGAAGCTGCTGAGAGGTTACTGTGACAGTAAATATAGAACTGATGGCCTTCACTTGTTGTTTACCTGATTTGCATTAAGTGTCCCCATATGAGATGTCTTTACTTACTGTTTTATGTATTTTAAAGAGCATTTCAATCTGGTATACAAACCAAACGCCACCGAGAACGCTGAAAGTGGAGTTGTTTAATGTAGTTGATAAAAAAAAAAAAATTTGCTATTTGTTTTCTGGCTCAGTCACCGAATGAGCAAACAGTTGAACAAATTCATGTCAAATTTAAACCCTGTTTTCACGAGAATGTCGAGAAGGGAAGGAGAGAATTGCATTTGGGACATCCAAAATATATCGCGTATTAATATGTTAGATGTGACCGATTACGTCACGTTTTCTAACATGTTGTTGTCAGAGGGGACTTGTATGAGCCCAGCGCTCGTCTACAACCAACAATGAACTGAAGAACTGAAACACGAAAAACAAAGGAGACGGGAACAACAAAGGGAAGAATGGTATCTCTGCGATCCAGCTGTTTGAATCACTGCTCTGTTCTCTGGTTTGCTCTTTTTTACATCCAACTGATTTCATGAGAAAAATAATGCAAAAGAAGGCAAAAACAGGTGAAAACAATAGTGAGGAATATGAAAACATGACACGCAGCTCCTGCCAATCATTTAAGCAAGACGTACTTCACTTCAATTTTCCCAATTGTTGTCCTAAAAGTTGCCTGTTATGCAAAAAAAAATCACAATCATTTATCTTAATGTTCTACGATTATTAGTCTTTCTTTTGGAATTCCTCAAATTTATCAGTGATCATATTTTTATCTGTCTCCCTCCTTCCTCCTTCTCACCTTTGGCCTTCTTGCCTCCGAAGCAGCCGGCATCATCCTTTTTCTTCCTCTGGGGTCCCGCTGAGCCAGGGGCCTGTAGTGTTGAGGGGTCCTGGAACTTTTCGGCCCCCGGCACCTCTTTGTGGACGTGGTAGGACAGGTTCCTCATAATACAAACACAGTTCTCCACAGACTGAGGGGGGACAAAGACGGAGAAGTTATTATCTACAATCCTGTACAGTTGTGTTTTAGCGGGCGAGTCAAACGTCGTCCTACCTTGTTGTCCATGTCTTTCTTCCCGACAGCTGACTGGAGAGCGTGCAGCAGGGCGTCCACCAATCCCTCGCATTCCCTCAGTCTGCGCCGAGCCTCGGCCCCGTCCGAGCTCACATTTCTTTAGGAAAAAAGACACACACACACACACACACACACACACACACACTCTGTCAGTAAGCATGAGAGAGGCATGTAGAGGAGCATCAACCAGATATGACTACACTGTTGTCAGGACATGCAGCTGCTCTGAACTTGCTGTGAAACCTGCAGAAATAGGATTCACAATACAGCTCTTCTGCAACAGCAGCAGCTGCAATGATTCAAATCAGATGCATTGTATTATTTACAATTCAGACTTCTTATAAGTATATACAGCACAACATACTAAGATTTTATTGATGTTTTTTAATTGTAGTTGCCATAATATTTGAGGCAATGGTCAGTATCTTAAATCTGAACACTTTTATCACATACAACTCCCAAAATCTGAGAGGGAGCACACTACAATTCTCCATTTGCAAGATTTACTACAAGCATTACTACAACTACTATTACTACTACGTTCTGCATAGTTGCAAGGAATCTTGAAAGTTCTTCTTCCTAAGTTTATTTTGTCATTGCAATCATTGAAAATATAGCTCAATGAAATGTCAGGAACCGGATATAAAAAACCAACACAACATAAAAACAGCAAGACACAAAATAAAGGATGTGAGTTGTTGTTTTTTGGTATTCTGTTTTGTTTTTCATCAGTATGCATCATTACTGTCATCTCAGATTTAATGACTCCCACAGGAAGACGTTTACAGGCTGGATGACAATGACTGACAGATGTGTGACAGTTCAAAAAGCCCAATATGAGCGAACCAATTCCAGTCTAACCCAACAATGTGATCTTCTGGGTTTGCATGTGATCTATGGCCTTTATCCTCCCTGTCTGCCTCGCGAGTAAATGTAATAAAGCTCGACGGCTTTATGAATAATCTTAGGAAAATGATTAATATAAATTACAAAGGAAAATGCCATCCATGCTACGTCAGCCAGCGCCAGGAGCACAGCTCCTATAAGCACAGCAGCAGAGCTGGTGCAGTCTTAGCGCGGCTGTCTGACTGACTGTGAAAGGCGAGGCTTTAAAGAGGGTTAAGGGATAGCTGGGGCTCCCCGCTCCTCACCAGGGACTTCATTTATGAGGGCTTCCAACCCACATAATCCCATTAGCCGACCCCCAGTTAGTCCTGTGGAAGAGTGGCAGCCTTGTGGAGGTAAGCAGCGCTGCTTTATAGTGCTGTGTGGACTGAAACGCATATCACATCCAACACTGCTACACATGAGGAGACTCCAGTTTAACAAGAAAGGACACAGCTGCATATTGTGCTGCATTTGAATTGTTTTTATTCATTTACAAGTCACAATGGATGTACACCTCCACCTATTGACCTCCACAATGAGAAGAACTCCATACACACAAGCACATCATCTGCCTTACAGCTTGTCATCTTCACGGCCAGCGTCTGAGTATCTCTGCCATCTGTCTATGGAGTGAAGACCCACAGAACCGACCTGCAGTTTGTGCTAACTGAAACTAATCCTTGGTAGAGACCAGGCAGGCAGCACCGGGCCATCTGGACCCGCTCATAAAACCAAAGCCGTCCGTCTTCAGCTGTCAGAGGATGGTCACCACCTCCCCTGTAAACGGATCCAGAGGAGCGCCGGCCTCGAAAATTTATTTGACAGGAGTGTGTTTCAGGGCAGACAGACAGAAGAGTTTTCTGTTTCATTTCCAGGAGTCTTTCAGGGAGCAGTTGTCTTGGTGGGAGGTTTATGGACGGTGCATCTGTCAGTGGAGGGACGGTGCTGTTGTCACTGGTCAGGTTATCTGGTGGTGTTGTTGTGTTACTGCACTTTCTCCCCATACAAGCGACCATATCCATTATCACTTTAGATCATTTTAAACCATGGCACCCCTTCAGAGATTCTTTTCATTTCTTCCCCCTCCTTCAGCAGCAGATTGATTTTCGGCCCATGGCATCGCTGACATCATGTTTACTGTCATATTTTGATGGTTAAAGCACACAATGACAAAATACCAAAATACAATGACACTGCAGTTCTAAGAGAAAGAGTGCTGAAATTAAAGAAAAGATCTCCTGCAAAGCGCAAGGCCTTTTATTATTAATCAGGAAATAATTAGCTTTGTGAAAAATAATGTTTTTCAGACATGGTGGCTACCCTCTTGTCATTCTTTTTTAATGGCAGGGGGAAAAAGGGGACAGCACAATGCATCAGCAGCATTCTGAAAGTATTCAGGCCATCAAATTGTACATGTATACCATTTTGGTGGCATTTCCCAAAACAGGACAATTTGTCCCTTTTCTGGTCTCATTATGTCTGTCCCAGTGACAGAGCTGAGAGGAGTATTTTAATATTAGAGGCTAAAGAATAAGTAGGTGTGCATTCAGACGTCTGTCCGTGTCCGCAGAGACACTGACAGCCTGCCACTGTGATCTGGATGTGTCTTCAGTGTGTCTGCTTTATCAGATGAAGTGTGGGTGTGAAGGTCACTCAGAGTCATGTGGCCATCAGAGGACAATAGAGCAGCTGGGACGAATAGACTGGAGCAGGACTGACGGAGACTGATGGAGATGGATGGAGACATGGCTGACCTCTGCTATCGCCCTGCAAGGTCAATGGCAACACCGCGGGACCATATGTGCACCCTGGGGTTGGGTATCCTTTAGGTTTTATTGATTCTGATTTAATTTCTGATTCAGCTCGTGGATGCCGCCTCTTATTTAATCCTTGTTAAAATTCTAAGAAAATAAACTAAAATATGTTAAAAGCCAAAGCCGATTTTGGCTGATAGAAACTCACACAGGCCTTCTTCACTGAAGACATTTTGACATGTCACAGTAGGAAAAGCACAAGTCTAAATAATAAAATGAAGTCTGAATTCCATTTAGCTGCTTCACTTTCTGGGTCCCGGTATTGTGCATGATGGCTCACTGTCACACTGTCGTGGCTTACTGGGGCACTTGAATAGAACAGAGCCATCGCTACTGTTAACAGGAGGCTTGTTATTCCGTCTGAAATGGTGTTCATGTGGGCCTTTTGCTGTTTGGGAGGTGGGGGTTATGCTGCTCTAAAATCAGCAACGTCATTTTCAGTTGACACAGAAGCTGGGAAGTCGTCGCTGGGACAGGTTGTCATATTGATCAAAGAAATATGAGTTGTAACCTCGACTTGTAAAGTCGACTTACAGCTGCTTCGATCTCATCCATGCTTCTCGCCATTTTTGTGGCAATTTTCCTGTCACCATTTCTCTGCCGCCAGTGTTAATCCTGCCTACAAGGCTTTGATCAGCCTTTTCAGTTTGGAAAACACAGTCAACAGCACAACACCAGAGGTGATTCATTTTAGTTTTAAGGTGAAAAAAAGGCCAAAGGTCTACAGCTATGCTAGCACCTCTGTGAGGCTGCACTTCTGCACAGCCGTGCTTTGAGTAAATGCTAACATGCTCACAATGATAATTCTTACTTTAACAAGTGTAATGGTTGACGCTTAGCTTAGCGTGTTAGCATGCTAACATTTGCCAATTTAACACAAAGAACAGTTGAGGCTGATGAGAATGTCTTTAGCTTTGCAGGTATTTTCATCATAAACCAAAGTATCAAAGTGTTGAACAAAGTGGAATTGTGATCTGATGATGGCGCAATGAAAAGTTACAGGGTCTCATCAAAGTTATTACAATACTGAGGCCAACGTGAACGTCGGAACCAAGTTTTATGACAATCCATCCACCTCATGGGGGCACCAGATGAAAATTCAGGGGATCACCAAAGTCATTAGGACTCATTGTCTGGGGACCATGAATGCCTGCGCCAATCCATCAAGTACATGTTGAGATACTTCACTGGACAAGTGAAAACTTTAACCTGCTGGTAGCGCTGGATGAAAACTCAGGGGATCATCCTCACGATTATGGTTCATCGTCTGGGCAACCTGGATGTTTGTACCAACCGAACGTACCAACATCGCCTTCCCCTGAGAAACATGCTGCTAGCAAAGCTAACAAGACCAACATAAACGCAGTCTGTCTTGCCATGACAGACTTCCCTGAATCTTTCTATTGTTTTGTTATAATTAGCCACACTAGTATACATGTGCAAGCACTGACGCACATGGAAGGCCAGCAGCTGACTGTAGAACTGCAAAGCACTTTTCCATTTCCATTCTTGTACTGGGACCAGTTCTAATTCAGAACCAAATCTTGATACGCAACCCTGGTGTGCACCCCCACCCCCAACATGACCAACACACACACACACACACACGTTTCCCCTTCACTGAGCCCACAGCGTAAACACTGTAAATAAGCCGGCCCCTATCGACAGAGGAGGCCGTTATAATAAAGCTATCCGCAGCTTTATTGAGGTGTAAGCTGCGTCTCTGTTGGTGTGAGTAAACAGATTCTCCCTGGCATCAGCACTTCTCCCCAGCGCACAAAACCCTGCGTCTAGGCAACTGTGGGCTTGGTCCCAGTTACCATGGAGACGAATTCTCGTCAGCAGTGCCTGCATCGAGGGTCAAGGGAGTGAGAGCGACGGGGAGATATTGTGATATGTGACAGCACTGAGATACGTGGCATCAGAGATGATGAGGTTGGGATATAGTGAAAGACATACAGTACACACACACACACACACACACAAACAGAAAGACAGAGTATGACGGATGATGACAGAAATCAGGAGAAAGACAATGAGAAACAGTGAGAGGCTTCCTTGACTTCTTTATGACTTTCCTCGGCTATAACAGAGCGCTCTCATTTATTCCCTCTTGGTTCGTTAATGCTGCTCTTCAACTCAGCAGAAAATGTTCTAAAATCTCCGGCAGGTCTCCACATTTCTACAGCCCGAGAAAACTGTCTGGAACCATCTAATGCAAAGCAATAATGTGTGAAATACATTCTGGTACTTTCTGTCTGAGCTGGATTTGGATGTTATATTGTTCTGGATGTCAACCAGCACGTCGCAGCGTCTACTCCCGGAGACGTTCTGCCCCGGATTACAGTCTAGACGGGCTTGGCCGGTCCGGGAGGAGACAGCACAGCCAGGCGTGATAACCCACATACACACTCTCTTTCTTTCTCAATTTACTACAGGCTGTCATCCTGAGTTGAAGCCAAAATGACAGATTCAGCAGGGAAGGCAGAAGAGAGGAGATACTTGGAGAGGGGGGGACTACTTGGAAGTTAATAACAGGAATTCAAGATCGTTGCACTCAAGTTGTCACCCTCACTTGATGACAGCATGTAAGAGAGTGAGGCAGAGAGGTTTTCTGCAGTTTTTCAGGTGCACTTGATTTTTGCCTGACACTTAAATTGCATTCGATTTGAATAATAGGTATTCAAGCTGACGCTCTTTCCCACAGAACGTGCCGAATCCATAATTTCAAAAACAGGGAAGCTTTTGGATAACTCTGACGTAGAGCTGCAACTAACCCTTATTTTCATCGTCGATTCAGTTGCCAATTATTTTCTAGATTGATCGCTTCACAAAATGTCAGAAAACTGTGAAAAATGTCGCTTACAATTTCTTAAAACATTTCAAATAGCTTGTTTTATCCGACTGACGGTCTGAAACCCAAATATACTCCGTTTACTGTCATTCATAACAAAGCTGGCACTAGGGGATGTTTATCTTTACTTGAAACGGTTAATCAACTATCAAGCTGAAAAAACAGATTTACTTTCTGTCGATCGGCTGATTGATTAATTGACTAATCGTTTCAGCTCCACTCTGATGTATTGATTGTAAACCTATCAAAGACTTTGGCCATAGTTCTTTCTCCTTTGACTGCTCATTGCTATGTCCATAAAGCCAATCACGCAACACTATATGCTAATGCTGTCACACAACCACATGAGTGCAAAATATTGATTTCATTTGCGTTAGCCTTGGCTAACAGGTAGGAAGCGTAGGTAGGTCATGTGACAACGGAAAAAGAAAGACTTGTCAGTAAGAACACATGTTGTCTGGCTGAAACACAACATAAGTGACCACAGACAGTTTGGGTCTGGGCCTCATCAACATAGCAGAAGAAAGATGAAATATTCCAATGAAGATAAACCTGTGACCATTGCTTCCTTGGTGCTGTCGCTATAGGTTCATACAGTGATAGACAGAACATTCAGTGATTAACAAAGAGCACAATAACCTTCAAACCAAGGTCGTTGCAAAGTGACTTAACCACTGACACATTATAAACTAAACAGGAGAAAGAAAAAGGGTTTTGTGTTCTTTTGGTGTTCCTGAGTTTTAGAAAACAATCTGAAAACACCAGCGTGGATATGACCCTGTGTTATTGTGGACAATGTTTGACTACAGGTCAAACTTAAAATGGATTCAGCACCTTCCAGTGATAGTCATGACTATCAGGTTTACGCCAAACAATCATCCTGTAGCTTTCTTTCATCAGCACTGGGACTGGTTTGCAAAGACCATCAAAGCCTGAACAATTGTTATGTCGCCTTCCACTTTATGTGTATATAAGGGGGTTCAGTAAGGGCACATTCAAGCTATTATCTCAGACTAGAGCCCCCCCCCCAAGCCCCCCGGGGACTGGAGCAGACCTTCGGTTCTGAAAACAAACGGACCAGAAAGGGTCAGCGGTGTGGCTGTGTGAGTCACCCCACATGGAAATGGAGACGTTTACATCACTGTGGATGACTGACCTAAGAACAGCTCGAGGTTTCAGTTGCAGTCACTGAAAACAGTCAAAGCAGAGCAGCATGACTCAGTCATTCCCGGTTCATGTGTGATTATTTAATTGCAACTTGTCAATGAGTAGCATTAGCTGCAAACTAAGCCTCAGGGTGAGCCCATATTAGAATGACATGAGACGAATAGAGAAACATTTACAAACGATTTCCCGATATGGACTGGAGAGACATCTTAAGTGGTAACACACTGTGCTGCACCTGTATGTGGTCAAAAGTGACAGACCAAAGTCCCCCAGCAACGCTCCTGCAGACAGATATCCAACATACTTCACATACACACAGAACACAGCATCTGCCGCATCATAAATTCTCCCAGTAACCAAGGAAGTTACATCTGACCATGGCCCAGGGTCAACAAGAGCACACATGTAGTCTCATATATGTCACACCTGTCCCCAGCTACAACTGGCATCTTAGGAAAAAAAACAAACTTTCAAGGCCCTGGACGTGCAAAGGGTCCCCTTACATAAAATCCAGGATGATCTCTAAAAGACAAAAGACAGCTTCCAGGATTCCGTTTAACAGAAGCAAGCCAAACAATCGTTGCTACTAAATTTTCATGTTCAATATTCAGAAGTATGTTTTGAACTTCTTGTTTAAATTGCAGATTTTCTTGATTTTTCCCACTTCAGACTTTATAATCAGGGGATATTTAGTGTAGGGCTGCACATTTATCACCGCCTAATCTGTGGATTATTTTCTTCAATCAATCCCTTAATCAATTTGGCTGTAAAATGTCAGAAAATTGTGAAAAAATGCCCATTTTAATTTCCCAGAGCCCAAGGTAAAATCTTCAAATGGCTTGCTGTAGCCGATCATGAGTCCAAAATCCATTACTATCACATATAACAAAGAAAAGCATCAAATCCTCACATTTTAGAAGCTGAAACCAGCAAGTGGTTGGTATTTTTGCTTGAAAAATCACTGAAATGATTGAGAGACTATCAACCCTAACCCTACCTGAGGCAGCCGGAGGTGTTCTTGAAGACGGTGGTCCACTCTGCGTCGCGGGGCTTTGAGTCCTCGTTTGGCTCGTGCTCCCACCCCGAGTGGGGGATGATGACCTCGTTGGTCAGGGTCTGCATGCCGTGGTTGATGATGACCATCTTCAGGGGTTCATAGGACGACAGATTCCACAGGGTTCCTGCGGGTTGGGAGGCGGGGGGCAGAGGAGAGAGAAATTAAAAGACATGTCAAGAGGACAGCGATAAGGGGAAAGACACAGGTAATTTGGAAAGAGGATTATGGGGAGGAAAATGGAGGCTATAGGAGGAATAAGAAGAGGAGGGATGAGGAAAGAGGAATGGATAGGAGGACAGATATATAGAGAGAAAGAAATTAAAAGAGAGGGAGAAGGAGGGAGGTTAGGAAAAATGAAAGAAACTGACAAAAGGATGGGGGGGGGGTGCAATGTAACGACAACTGTATGGCAGGCAAACATACTGTAGTGCAGACTTCATTGCAATCAAAACCACATTTACTGTAGATTGGCTGAAAAATCACATTTGAAAAAAAAAAAAAAGAAAAGAAAATTGGTTGTTCATTAGCCAGTGATAATATCAGTCGGCCACATCGCAATGTATAACTGTAATAGTTGTATTATTCTCCTATGAGGGCTTAGCTGACTACCACTATGTTGTAATCAAGTCTTTTGAAGACGTATCACAGTGATCTTTCTATGATATTCTCATAATATTGCTACAGGAAAAGTGATGTTACATTTACCTTATGATACCTTATGTCATTTTTTAACTTGAGAAGCATCACTAATGGCGTAATATACCACTTGGACCTTAAAGCACACATATTCTGTAGATACTGTGTGTGTGTGTGTGTGTACAGGACGAATGTAAATGAACTACTCTAGCACACAGATGGTGTGTACCCATAACCTCCCTCCATTTCCAATCCAAGCAGGAGAAAGAGCTTTTTCTATTTACCTGCACATCTCTACAACAGGCAGCCTATCTTCAACTTCTGCAAAAAGAGGTAAACTAAATTGAGCTGGGTATGTTGCATCCTGAGGTCTCACAAAAGAGAGGCAGGCAGGCAGGCAGGCAGGCAGGCAGGCAGACAAAGCACAGAGGAGGACATTTTTGGCAGCGTAGCCAGGCAGCCAACCCCACAAAAATAAAATGCTGTGTTAAAGCATCAGCATCAGATGGGTTTTCACTCAAGACACATGGAAGCTCTGGAGCGAGGCAGAACTCTGGTTTGAGGAGAACAAAAATGTTACACCAAAAAGGAAAAAAAAAAACTCTGAAGTCCATGTTTGACTGAGTTTCTGTTTTTATTAACCCATCTCCCAGGCCTCCCTCTGTCTCCGTCTCTCATCATTTATCGCCGTCTTTCCTGTCTCCTTTTAAATTCAGGCATTTAGCTGACATTCTTATCTGAAGCGACTTACAACGAGTGATTTGTTAGTCCAAAGCAGGGGCTTACAACGTCGACGCTATTGGCATCATTAAAAGTATGTAGCAAAGTAGCAATGTACCTATGGAAGCACAGATAACTATCACCAGATTACTTTGATACTGAAGAACACTTAAAAACGTGATGGTTGTCAGGCAAATTCCGGAGTTATAAGGAGCTGATTTATGAACATTTATTTGTTTATCCTCAAAGAGTCCAACTGAATCTAAAAATATGCGTGTCAAGTCTCAATGTTCAGATTCGATTTGAGTAATGACTCCGAGAAGTACTAGTTTGGACTTAAATTGCAGTAAACGGGCGCTAAAGGATTTAATGTGCCTTAATTGGCTCCATGAGCCGTGTGTCAAAGCCAGTACTGCTGGCAGTGCTGGCGGACGTCTCTCCCTCAACACACCCGCCTTCAACTCTCCTGTGCTGTGGGAGGGGGGGGGGGGGGGGTCCAAAGGAACAACAACCAGCAAGAGCAGTACGTTTAAATACACACACATTCACACGCGGAGATGCTCAGAGACGCGTGCACTTTGCATATATGAATGCAGTGAAACCCAGACACCCAGACACAGCCTGTGACTCCCTCTTGCCCCACAACAACAGACCATCAGCAGAGCAGTGAAACTGTCACACTTCCTCGCCCTGTTCTTCGAAACGGTTTCTGTACATTTTCCAGATGGTCAATATTTCCTCTGTTAAATCATGCCCTCCGCACACAGGGGGGAAAAAACTGTCTCGGCAGACAGGCCCGCGCTAAAAATAAATCCAGTCCTTCTGGTGTGGTTGTGCCTGGAGAAAACTGGTTTCCTTCACCGACACAGTGAAAAAAGGAGGAAAAAAAAGAAAACCTCATTAGACCAATCCACATACTGTGTTCTTGTGATATTTCAAGTTTGAGGGCGGCCCCATGACCTTTGTCACTTCAGCCCCTCTCCGTCACATCTCTATGGTAACTGCATTACCTAACCAAGCAACCCGACACTGCACCTCTATTCTCTCTGTGGTTACAGTTGTTGACCAGACTGGCTTCAGAGGCTACCAGGCAACCAGTATCTTACTGGGAAGCTATTAGATGTGTAAGCTGAGGCGCGGCTCCGCTCGGGGGGCCACTTTCACACACAAATCAGGACATCGCATCGAACACGCACATTAAAGCCTCAAGCCAACTTTATATAATCCTGCGTGCTTAACAGATCATGTTTATGGGACTTTTGAAGTGTCCAGTGCAGCGAGAAGACTGAACGTGTTGGACAGTGTGGATGACCTGCTGTAATTTGACTAAATTCTTTTATTCCTCACAGATCCCTGTAGACCCAGGTCTATGACCATCAATAACATCATCAAACTATGCACTTGATTCACAGAGCTTGTTGGGAACACACCATGTCCTGAGAGTAAACATTGCCTGACAGTCTCATTTCAGGGCAATATTCTGGTAATTACATCGTTGAATGAAGGCTGGTTTCATTTTGTGCTTCATGTGTTTACTGTAAATTTCATACCTCGACAAATTCAAAATTGATTTTTCTTTTTACAGGCACTTTCATGGTGCGTTAAACTTGAACGGAAAGGAGCTGAGATGTCATTCAAACATATGGATGTTCTGCAATCAGCATAATTGAAGCTCTGATTGAAGAAATTACACCAGTATTAGTTACATGCTTGTTTTCTTGTCTTTATTGCATATTGTTATCTACCCATGGTTCAACCCAGGCGTGTGTGTGTGTGTGTGTGTGTGTGTGTGTGTAGGCGTTGAGTCAGTGGTTCAGGTTGTAGCTTATTCTACCTTCAAGTGCCCCTTTATTTCCTGCCACATTTACATGCTTTTGGTTTGATAATAATAAAGTGGACCCTGTAACTTTTACTCGAGACATCAGCAACCCAGGTATCACAGAAACCTCCGCATTGCGCATTGTCAACGGTTCACGTGGGCCATTAATAAATGAAAATGTAAGTGTAGCACAGTATTAGCACATGCATTTAAATTTAAACATTTGCATGTAGGCAGGAGCGAGAGAGCCAAAGCTACACTATTGAGAATTATGAGTTGATTGCTAGTGAATGACCCAAAAGTTAACAAGATGGGATGTTTTGGTCCAAAGGAAGCCATTTTAAAATCTGAAGGGGGGTTGTTTGGTCTTTTATGCCTACATCTATAATTTGTGGTGATTATTTGACTGCTGGCGCTCACATACTAATGTTTTAGCCAAACATCCGCTCCTTCCCTGCTGCACATTTTGTCCACTCTCTTTTTAAAAGGGTCAATTTTGTCATTTACTTCAACCACATGCATGAGAGCTTATGAGAGGAAGTATCTGCATCCAGGCATGAATCACATTAAAAACAAATGTGGTCTGGTGGTGTGTGTGTGTGTGTGTGTGTGTGTGTGTGTGTGTGTGTGTGTGTGTGTGTGTGTGTGTGCGTGTACTCCGGTATGATGACAGCTAGCTAACATTCATGCCTGCCTGCCAGGCTGACAGCTTGATTACCTCCACTGTTGTGTCATTAGCATCAGCAACATTCAACATGCAGCCAACACATGTGGAGCAATGTGAGCTTAAGGAAGACAAGCAGAGAAGACAGAAAGCTTCTGACTGAGGTGTCTTGGTCATACACTGCACGGGAAATGTTTAGTACTTAGGAGCTGAGGAGGAAGAAGCAAACAGTACATTAATAATCCACAAAATAAATCCTCCTCACTCATTTGTATGATAAAAAGTTTAACATTCAAGCCCGATGTAAAATCCATTTGTGTACGCCCTGCTATCAGATTAATGGCGCGTGATGCCTCTAATTTACGCTCTGCACGCTATTGTTTCTACACCATCGTAAAACAGGTTCAACAGCCCATATTCAACATGGCTGGGAATGTATTTCTGTATGTAAAACGTAAAATATACCAGCATCTATCTTTTTGTCCAGCACATAAGCAAAAAAGCCATTTGCAAAAAAAACAAACAAGCTCAGTTTATAGCTCAGTTATAAACCTCAATGTTTCAAAGTAAAGAGAGATACCTGAGCCTTGATGCAAAAAGTACCGTGCAACCATGCAGACTTTTTCTGTCACCCTCCAGGTGTTCGACAACACTTCCAGTATACCAGCTGAAACACTGCTCGGGCCGGTGGAATCAGTCGGATCGACACAGATCACATATGCCAGAGGGGTGGGAAAAGGTATGTCTTTGCCGTGGCTGTGATCCATCAAGTATGACAGGCATACAGCCCACAGACACAATGTTATTTACGATGACAGAGTGCTGTGGAAGTGACGATCTCCATCCCACGTCCACTGTTTCAGGCCAGTGGCTTTATATCAGGTTTAGTCCGCTTGCTGTCCTCTGTCAGCTTGTCAGAGGTGGGCGTGTTGGGGACCTCTGAGAGGCAGACATCATGCAATTGTGACGTCAAAGGCTCCTTAAACATCTTACTTTCAGGACTGTGATTGGATTCGTTAGATCACGTCAAAATCTGATTTTAAAAAGCATCAAGAACACATGCAGTCTAACCACATTTATCTTTCAGTCAGAAAATGGAGACTATTGCAGTTGCTTTAGTTTACTGTCCATACAGAAAGGAATGTCAGCTGTCAAACAGATAAACAGCAGCCAAATGTTTAAACTGATGAAACAACAGCGACCGTCAGTGAAAGGGATGCAGAGCTGCTTGGGAACTGAGGAACTTTCATTTTGCTATAAATATCTTCAAGCCGGGGGTTAAACACAAGGATGTCGGGATCCTGTCCAAACCTTTCTGACATGACCACAAGATCCACAATGACACTCCTCTGTCAGCAGATAATAATCAAAATACAGAGGACAAATATTATACCATCACCATAACACCAGCAAAGGATATCATTTAGGTTATATTTCTAGATGCACAGCTACTGAGCTTCACTCATATTTAATATAGACCTTTTGTAGGCTATGCATGTGAGCTGGATCAGGCAGAAAAAGTCAAACAAGAGTTGATTTAAAAATAACATTGGTTTAGGGAAAATTTAGGTCAGGAAGTGAAACTCTGATTCTGCACCTAGGTGATTCCAGAAATGAAAAAGTGTCTAAGTTGTGGAGGAGGAGGATCAGAGACCTGGATAATATTAGAATCAAGTAGAAAGGGAGCTGAATGAAGGTTACTGTGTGCTCCATGTAAACATGGAATCATATCCTGAATATGATAATAACAAGCATGTAACCAGCGCTGGGCAGGAACGGATTACTTAGTAACTGTGATCACTTTTTCAGTGACGAGTAACGTTATATCTACTTGTTGATGTCAGCGTCTTCTCTCTATGCCTTCAGAGGACAGGCTGCTGAAGGCGGGGGGACGCGGCTGACCTCGACCAAAAGAGGAGAAATGCAACTCCCAGTGACTCTAAAGTTGTCCTATTTACAAGAAGTACGCTCCCCATTAATAGAGACGTGTTGGTGAATCTGCTTGTTCCGAAATAAAAATGATTTCCTTGGTTTTCTTAGCATTCGATTTACTGAAACTGACCTGACACCGACCAACGAACTCATCAACCCAAACAAACGCACCTCTTCTTCACACAACGATGCTGTCAAGGCTGCCTGCCATTATTTTGAGCAGCAGGATGAAGAAAAACTTTTAGCTCTGATTTCTGGAAGTGTTACAGTGATACAGTGATACATCTTAATACGGGATGGTAAGATCCAGGATGTTAATGCCCAGTGGAAAAGGGAGTCACAAGTTCAATTGTACTGTAATATACAATTCCAAGACTTTCCCATGACCGTCCATAATTAACTCAAACTGCTTTCAAGATCTAAAAATGATATTCCTTTCTGGTTTATTAATGCTGTTTATCTGCTAACAAAGGGGCCAACAGTCAGAGACCATCGAGAAAGCAGCATGGAATGAAATGAAAGTTGTAAAATACATTGTGATTTATCCCCGTAAATAGAACTCATTCAGCTATAAAAATAGATCCCAAGTCTTATATACATACGCTATGCTTCAAATTCCTTCAACAGGAAAAAGCTCATGAAGAAAAACATTGCAATCTGATACGTATGTAACAACAATCTTTCACTACGTTTGGGTTTCCCCATAAACCTGTGATTTGCCTTTGTTTCCTTTGTTTTAAATCCAATCCAGCCGCAGGGCAAGTGGAACATGAACATTATCACCTGACGGTTTTCATTTGTCAGAGCTTGACATAACCCAACAATACTAACATCCAAATGTGTATTTGTCAAAGTAAAGGACAACATGGGAAGCAAAGGAGACGATTTGTGAGTATTAACCAAATGTTACCTCCTGTTTCTCTATTGACTCCTTTTCCTTTCCTCTCCATCCCCCCTCTCTCTGAAACTGGGACCAGGATTGGGAATGGGACTGGAGCTGAGGCTAGGGCTAATTAAATGTTCCAGGCACCACTGGCAGGCATGTTGCTCTTCCAGCAGGGCTATTAACTTAGTTCTGTCCATTACCACTCTCCTCCTCCTCCTCCCTCCCTCCTGTCCTTCTCCTCCTCACCCCTTGTGCCATCCATCACACTCTCAGTGGTGAAGAAGGAGGGAGACACAGTTTAGAAAAAAGTGAGAGGGCATGCGAAAGACACGAGAGGAGGAAGACGAGGAGGAGGAGGAGGCTTCAGTAAGTGGACTCACTCTTTTGTCTGCTATGGCAAACGTCCACTAAAGAAAGGGAAGTGGAAGGTGTGTGTGTGTGTGTGTGTGTGTGTGTCAGGCAGGGTGCTGAGGTCGATTCCCAGAGAGCAGTTAATGAAATGAGGTAGGAAGGGCAAGGCAAAAAGCACACATACACACACACACACACACACACACACACACACACACACACACACACACACAGCACATGCCCATGATGAACTCAGCAGGTTGTCTCATGAATCACGGTGGGGGGCCTCAGGTATGTTGCCCTTCTCGGAAATGACTTCACCGTACTCGACATCATCGCAAGAACCATGTCCATGGGGTTTAGTCGCACGCACGTGTATGTGAACATGTGTGTGTGTCCCGTGTAACAGCACACCGAGGACCACACTGTATAAACGCCAAATGCCCAAACTACCCTGCTGTTGAAAATCAGATGCGGCAGTTTGTTTGATCACACAATTACTGTCAACTCACTGCTCAGTGCTACGCTAGTTACCTATAGTAACGCTTTGATCCAGCTCATTTCTAATGCAGCCCTGCATCCACGTGTTGGATTGACGATGACAGACCTTTTCCACGGCACACATTTTGACTCATAACATGTAAATGGAATGCGGCCATTATTAGTTAATGTTCTTAATTGCACCTGTGCTTTTCTATATGCTACAGTACCAGTACTAGTTTGGTTTTTACGGCCAGCAACTGAACTGTTTTGGCTCAGTCTCACCGCTCTCAACGACCCCATTACCAGCTGCAGCACGTAGCTATGTAGCAACGCCCTGATAAAACCACTGTGCACTACCTGCATTGACCAAACAGAAAAAAGTTAGCGACTAGCGGGTGAACATGGTGGAGCATTTTGCGGCTAAAGAGCTTACTTTCATTGAGTAGCCACGAACACGGCGCCTGTAAATAGGCAACTTTTTGATAACACATTAGCCATAGCAGCGTTATTAGATGATAAGTCTGTGTTTACAGCTTACTGCGTTGCCCCCAAGCTGTCCAAAAATCAATTGATGCAGGTTTAAGAGAATTTTAATTAAGTTCAAAAACACTGGAAGACATAGTTTTTGCAGGTTGCTTTAACCCCACAGTTGACCATTCTTCATTAGTTCTCGGAAGCCCAAAAAATGAAGGGCACTTAGAAAAAACATTTAGGTGCTTCAGACCAAAACGTCCACTAAAATAGTTCTGTATACATTATGTTAAACCCAGACAAAGCCCCACAAAATCTTGGCACAGACACACACGCTTGTCTAGACATCATCTCTCTTCTAGCTGAAAGGCCTGCCAACTTGCCCTATATGCATTTTTCATTCAAACGACAAAAGCGTGCAGCGAGCACCTGCCTGAGTGTCAGTCCACAACACTCAGACGTCTCCTGCAGGGAAAACAGGAGACAAATCCGCTTAATAATCTACATTTCCAGGGTGGGAATTGCTGGAGGGCACAAACAGCCCAGAGCCTACCGGGAGGGGAAATAGAATTGCTCTGAACGGTACAAAGCTCTAAAAATATGAACGACTGGTCTGTCTGTCTTGTGTGTTGGAAAATAAAATCACTTGGTTCCTTCCACGTCACCCGTTTCCCCCCACAGAAAACAGAGCTCTCTGTGGTTTTACAGGGACAGCAGAAACTCCAACAGCAAACTCTTAAAACACATGGACTAAGAAAAGGGGCCTATATTTAAAACCCATATTTAATTGTAGAAAAACACGGCCAATTCTAGCCACACAGGCTGAGGCTGTAAGCTGAGCTTGCATTGTGACTGTTTTCACCGGGGCCAGAGCACTGGCAATGGAAACCTAAAGCTGAGGGGGGGGGGGGAGAGAGAGAGAGAGAGAGAGAGAGAGAGAGAGAGAGAGAGAAAATCAGAAAGAGTGTAGATAATGAATGAAGGGGAGAAAAAAATTAGATTTGCGAGGGATGGTGGATAATGAGTGAGAGAAAAAAAAAAACCCTCCCTCCATTCTGTCCTCCTTGTCTTGTGGTGCAGGGTTATTTTTAGCTACGATGGGGAGCAACACACTGCTGTAAAGGCAATCATTTCTGCTGCGGCACAGTCATCGCTCACCGCGACATCTCTGTCACAGTAAAGGAAAGCTACACACACACACACACACACACTTGTACATGCATGCACACTACAGTTCAACAAACATGTTTACTAAAGGACCAGTATGACTATCAATACCTCAATATCTTGAATTGACATTCACTCTTGAGGGCCACAGCCTCGCCAATCTTCACAGCATGACATCCAGCCACAAACCATTGACAGCTGCCAAAACGCAGCTTGAAAACATAATTTCTTCCCTAAACTGTAAAACTACCGAACAAGTAATCCCCTTTGTGTCTCGGGTGGTGCATATACTGTACATTTACACTTGGCGGCTACTTCGCAAAGGTCAAGTATCTCACTTTAAAGTGGTTCTCCTTTTTCACACGCGTGCGCTGAAAACAAAAGCTCCTTCTCAGATGGCAAAGCGTGCATACCAGCCAAAGTGTGCCAGGTCAAACCAATCATGTTGGGGATTAGCTGAGCACTTCGAAAGACACACACACACACCACTGTATTCCCCAGCTGTGACACTTACCAGGTCAAGGAAAAGAAACCCTATCATGGCATTTGAATCAATACCTCCTCTTAGAGGAATTAAAACACATTTCATTATACAATGCATAGCTCTTTCCTTCTAAAATCAATGTTTATATGCCACATGCTCCTCTACGGAGAATCACTCCACTTTCTATCTGTCTCTCTCTGCTTACAGTACAATGTGATAAGGCTAAAGTAATCAAATATCACAATGTTTGTTCTGATTTCTGACTCTAACTGTGATCCTGGTCACCATTCATTGAAAGAAAATGGCTCTATAACTGACTAATTAGCTCATTAACGTTTGTTACTCTTTTCACAAGTGGTAAGAAGGGCCAAGACAATACACTCAAAATGTGTCTTCATTAGAATTAAAAGAATGGCGGAATAATTACAGCTTTGAATGCGTTGTTATCTCCCCTCACTGGTATATAGGGAGTTACACTATCCAATGATAATTCAGCAAGTACTGTATCTTTCCATATGGAACGCCTGTGGGCTCAAACTTATCAAATAATGTAAGGCGCCTAAGATGAGAAAATGGCACACTGTGAATACTGCTGCAAACGTGTGACGTGTGGAAAACACAAAAAAAACTGTGCTTCTTAATATAGTATGACTCAGCCCCGCATTACTATGCAGAGTGTGGGGTTATGGCAGGCAACTCAGTATATTCCTGGATGGAATATATATATAAGCGATGGGGAACGTATGCAGCCAGTGATTGGAAAGGACTGGCATACAAAGGCGCTATCATATCAGCTTAAAAGTCTTCAAAGCAGCACTTTTATACGTACTACACGTGAAAGAGAGTTGAGACTAATTAGGCGGACAGAAAGAGGGATCCTACAGTTAGTGGAGAAGGCAGCCAACAGGCTTGGCTGCGACAGTGCTATGAGGGTGGCTTTTTACATAATATAAGAATCCTTTACCTATGGATACGCAATCAGACATATCCTTAGCACAAATAATTTCATCCACATGACAGATGGAAAATATGAATGTATGTGTCACTCATGAAATGCTCTGTTTTGCTGTAGAACTGGGTGATGTGGTTAAGACAACAGAAATCACAATATTAGTCGAATATGTTTCTGACATTGATGTGTCACATTATCGAAAATGACGCCGAACTCTCGTGTGTAAAACAAGAACACGACACAATTCCAAGACAAATTATTGGCCAGCCATGCTTTCCGGTGCAACATCTGTTGTATCATTTCATCCAATCAGAAAATGTTTTTTTATGTGGCGATGTGGGAGTAAAGTGGATTAACAAGAAGTCAGACCACAATCACCTGCTTGGATTGTTTTAACTTGATGTTGATCACACATGAAACAGGTGGTTTTGTTTCCTGATGACAAGGTACTTTTAATAATGAGTCGTATTGATTAACAGTTCGATAAGGATAACGTTACAGTGCTTGTGAACCTCATCACATTACTTTGAGAAATGTTCATTCTTACCGGTGATGAGCTCTCGAACTTCCATGTCATTGGTCTTCCTCAGCAGGCGGACGAGGGCCGGGATGCCGTCGCAGTTCTTGATGGCGACCTTGTTGTCATTGTCCTTGCCATAGGAGATGTTGCGCAGGGCACCACAAGCCTTGCGGTGGACTTCAGATTTGGGGTGGTCCAGAAGCCCCACCAGAACAGGAATCCCCTTCAGCTGACGCACGTCCTTCTTGATCTTGTCATTTTCGTAGCACAGGTGCTGCAGGTAGGCAGCGGCGTTGGACTTGACCGGGTCAATGGGGTGGCCCAGCATGGCGATGACCTCGGGGAGATCTGGGTCACGCCAACGCGGGTCCTTGCGGATGCTGTCAATGGATGGTGAGCGCCGGCCGCCCATGCGGTCCAGACTGGCCATGCTCCCCCTCTCCGGCTGGGCCAGCGGTGCTGAATACATGCCATGGATGTAAGGGTGGCGCTCATCGATCAGCTCTGCCTCAATGGGGTCGTCTGGGTACCCTCTGTAAGCCGAAAGAAGAGAGAGAGCGTTGAGGACAAGGAAGATGGACGAGGTAAATCGAGGGTGACTCAGACAGACTTGTCGGAGAGAAAAATTAGGCAGCTGGGGGAAAGAGAGAAGCCAACTGAGGTAAGAGCCACTGACTAATGGGGGGGAAAAGGGAAAGCAGAGGACAGTGTGAGTGAGAGGTGAAAAGATGTGGGGGATGGAGGGGGAAAAGGAAAGAGTGCAGGTCAGAGAGTGAAGGGGGAACATGGTGATTTGTGGTTTGGATCTATTATTAACAGGTCTGTCAGAGGGAACGCGGTGGCAATTCCTTGCAATAAGAATGATACGGTAAGCAACACTCTACTTATCATTTATTATTCTTCCCTGTCAGGTGGTAGCAACAAACATGTCAGACTTCAACAAACATAAAGTCTAAGAGAGAGTGATTGAGAAACAGGAAGAGATTGCACAAAGAAAAACCAGGCAGTTCACAAAGAATCAGCGACAAAGGCAACACCAAAGAAAATGCTTTGAAGGAAAGTCTTGTGAAGTTTTTTTTTTTTTTTTTTAGGAAGCCACCATATAAAATAGAGAAGGGATTTGATGTATTTTCCCCCAGGGAAGGGAGAAAAGAGCTGTGCTGTCCCCCCTGGGAGGACTACGAGCCCCTATGATGCCCCCAGGGCTCCCTTTGCCTCACAGTGCCGAACACTAGCATGCAGTTGCTAAAATGTTAATGACCATCTCTCTGGGACTTCTCTGCTAGCATTAGCCTCCTTTGCATTACTACTGTTAGGGATGGGGACTTCAACAGCATTGAGCTCGACTCATTTTCGGTGATGGAAACAGGTGTTGTCCTCTGGAGGAGGAAGACGGGAGTTGCTTTTTGAGGGTTCGTAGGGGGTTCCCTTTAGTGAATCTCTATTGCCCAAGCCTCTCAGAGTCTATGACTTACGCTCTGTTCTCCAGGGTTCTTTACTCCAAAGGCAGTCTCATCAATTCTCTACTGGAACATGGGTGAAAATATAGGCGCTCAATTCCAATGACAGATCATTTGTTGCAGGCTACTTATTTTACTTAAGGCTCTTTAATCACATGAACGATTTTTCTCTTGCAGGGCCAGCTCCTAGGATGGAGTCAGGGGAGTCACATTTTACGCTGGCAGAAAAGTTGCATAGAATCTCTTTCACAAAAATTCTTCTTTTAGTACACTGAGTTGTCTAAAAGGGTGGGAGAATGTTAGGAAAAGTTATGACATGGGGAGAGGAATTTAATTAGGGTTGTATACTTGTGTACACAGCCTTTATCATCCCCCCACCCACCCCACAGCTTGAGACTTGTTTATCCTCGTTACATAATCCAGCTGGTCTCCTCTCACCATCTTTGATGTATGGTGGTTGGTGGTGCAACAAAATGGTGGCCAACGCCGGTGGTTGGCAGGGAATTCCAGACCGAGCTCTAATTTTAATGAGTTTTATGTTAATTATGTGTTTTTACAGTTCTTCCCAGGCACACTGAGGAAGGAGGGGGGACTCTGCATGCTATCTCGCCTCGGCTCTGGTGTATCCCTCTGTTGATTTTTCTTTCACACAAGCCTTGCAGTAACATATTGGCTTTTATAGCACGACTTTGTGCATTTTACTGGCAGGGAAATCAATACAAGATGAACTGGGAGAAAAACTCCTGCCCGAGCAATGTAACAAGATACTAAATCCCCTATTCAGATGGGTGGAAAGAGGATTAATAGAGATGGAGTGAGGCACCACCGCAGTGGAGTACGGCCATGTCCAAATGCTGCAAATGAACCAAGTTCAAGAACCACGGTGCTGAGAGGTTGTGGCAAACTTTGCAGGACAAGTTTTGGGTGTCATGGGCACATGTCAAGAACAGCTGTGACTCTGGAGGTCGAATGTCTTTTCAAACAGGAGTTCGTCCAGGGGAAAAAAGAGAAGACATTGAATAGAACGCAGGTAACCTAAACGCGTGTGAGTGGATCTAGTGTATCATCGCTGCTTATTGTTCTTAGTAGTTTTTTCCAGCTTTGTGGAACCATGTTGGAGGGCCACAAACCTCTATAGGCAGCCTGTAACCACAGTATGGAAGGAGGGGCCAATCAAGAGCTTGATTACAGCATATCATTTGGAGAACGACTACAACTTTGAGGTTTGGCATGACAGTGTGCATGGAAAAAGAGGGAAATTTGCGAGTATGTATGCACGTGTTTGTGGTTACTAAATGCTTCCTAGCACACACGAGATCTAAACACACACTCCCACACTCAAGGGCCATCATGCAGTGTTCGATTGCTGCGAGATATTGGACATGACAAGGCAACGGGGGGCAGGGATAACCCTCCTCGAGGAAGGGCAGTACACAATCTCAGCATCACCACCGTCGCATAGACCTGCATAAATAACAACCATCTCTTTCATGAACAGTGTCTCTCACTCTCTCTCTTTGACTTTCTCTCTCATTATCTGTCACACTGTGTTTCTCACACACTTTCTCTCGCACACAACACACAGATAGATAAGATGTACAGTTGTGCAGATCGTGGCTCATTTAGATCTGGCCGATGCAGCGGGGCTTTTGGTGAAGCAGGCGTCGTGAGGCTGAGTGATGGGAATGTCAGGATTTGCATTTAAATTGGCGCCATTGTGTGTACAGGGAGGGGTATATTCATAGGATGTGAAAGGGCTCTCCGCCGCCAGGCGCGATGCTCCGCGCATGATTACAGCAGATCACTCTCCTCATGTTAATCGAGCTGCTAAATGTCCAGGGTATTTCTGTATATCTGTGCAGTCGTCTATAAACGCGTGCACAAAGAATAGAAGACAAGATACAGACACAAACAGATGGAGTAGATACGAGATGTATGCACGTCCGCAAACTTCAGCTCCCATTAATTCATCTGGACTTTGTCACATCCGCGCTATTCTTCCTTTCCTTCATCTTTTGTCAAATACTTTCATCATCCTTCAATCTCTTCCGTGCCTGACCCTCTTCTTCGGCAGGCCCATAAAAGGAGAGCAATTGAAAAGGATTAGACTCTTGCAGGAAGATGTTTGCATCTCATACGTACACATTAACATCTCCGCAGCGATTATGAGCTTTTCACTGACTGTCCCTGCCGAGCAGATTGCTCATTTTGAATTATGGGCAATAATTGTTTTATGATGTACAAGAGGGTTTGCGGGACAGAGAAGAAAGAAGAGGGGGGGGGAACAGCAAAGCTGGAGTGTTTATGTCTTGCTGCTTTCTAATTTCTCAGGCTGATTTGATGCCATTCGCGACTGCCACCACTGCTTGTTTTCATTCAATTAAAGGAGAGTGACATCGCTCAGAAGTTTCTTCTATAATTTAGGAGATGCTTCTGAGAAACCTCAAACATGACAGAAGGGAAGTATAATATTAAATGGAGTATTTAACTCAGCGAAAGCCTCTTGGCAGGATCTAGGAGGACGGGGAGGGGGGTCGGGCTGGCTAGTGTCATATCACTTCCACGAGCCGTTCCCTACAGGCGCCACTGGATTAGAATGAGACAGCCCCCCTCTCAACTAAGGATAAGTGTGTGTGTGTGTGTGTGCTCAAGTGCTTAAGCATGTGTGTGTTTATATGGCTATATATGTGTGTGGTGACCCCTGGATGCAGGCGGGCAGGTGCAGCGGAGCGGGTCGCCCAAGGAGAGATGGGCCATTAGAGATTGGCTTAAAGACGCCCCTGTAGTCTGAGTTCAAAAGCAGCAATTAATCACGCTGGCATGAGGACACACACGCAGAAAGGTGCTCACAGACACACACACACACTGTCACACACATAAAGGATTGGTTGGGACGGGGGGAAAGTTTATTATCTGCAAAACCTGAGAAGGGATAAAGGGAAAAAGAGATGCCCTCCAAGCAAGGCACTGACATACTGTTTGCCTCAAGTCAAAATGTTTTTCAAAATAAAATTCTGCCATCTTCATCAAGCTTTTCTAATTTCACACATTACAGCTTACACAAAAAAAACATATAGTACCTGGCTGGTAACACAGCTAATGACGCCCTGCTGAAGAGAAATTCAGCAGGACCCCGAATGTGTTCCATTTCTTTGCACCTGACTATCGACAGACAGGCGATGAAGGAAAAAAAAAACAGGCCAGTTGAGCTTTTTGGTTCAAGATGGCAAGAAGAAAAGCGACTTTGAGAGAGGCTTCTGTCAGAGAGACCGCTCAACTGGCTGCTGTTGCAAGAGGAGCGGTGACTTAAGCGACATCGTCATCTTCACATGCTCAGAAATTGTGACCTCTGCATTCGCTATGTGTGTCCACTCATTCATTCAGCTTGTTCCTCTCATTTGTCACCCATCTGTACATTAGAGGTAGGTTTAACACCACAGTCCAAGAATTAGGCATCCAAGGAACTCCAGTGAGAAATTATCCATCATCATTCCCAGCACATGATGGACTCCATGGCGGACACAAAATGAGCACTTGGCGTTTGCAGGAAGCTGTTTTAGTACTAAACATCTTCATTTTTGTCTGTGCATAATTGAGGGCTTGCAATGCAATGATAAGCTGTAATTAAACTGCTTTAATTCTCAGATTCATTACAGCACTTTGGAGTCGCCGCTCCGTTCTTGGAAGAATACTAATCGCGGTGTGAGTGCCCAGGCTCCCCTTGGGAGGGCTGATTGTCACCGTTCCTGTGAGACGAAAAACGGATGTTTTTTAGTTTTTTTTGATGGCAGCTGACGTGAGTGCAGGGGAAACGAAGGAAAGACGAAAGACAGGAATATTTGGGATTTATTTTCAGCCGCAATTAGCCAGGCAGCAGTCAGTCAGTCAAGAGTGGCTTCAAACGCACGTGTTTGTGTTTGGGCATCCACGTTAGCGGCTGTCACTGTGTGCATGTTTGTGCATCTGTGTGTGTGTGTGTGTGTGTGTGTCTGAAGGGGTGTATGTGGCTGTTAGGGCTGTGTTGTGACACATGTAAGGCAGGCTACAAATTGCCTGTCACAGCAAGCACCTCTCACTAGGCGGATGGGGGAGTGACTCATTTTCTGAAGATGTGGATTTTTTATGAGTGAGAGTGTGTGTGTGTGTGTGTGTGTGTGTGTGTGTGTGTGTGTGTGTGTGTGTGTGTGAGAGAGAGAGAGAGAGAGAGAGAGAGAGAGAGGGAGAGAGAGAGATACGTTATGTGTAAGTGTCAGAATTAAGTTAAAAGTGTTAAAAGTCTGATGAGGCATCTGCTCTGCCTCGTGCACATCAATGCAGGAGCCTTTAAATCCAGCTAGTTGCGAATGCATGAATGTATCTGTAAGGAGGGTCCAAGAGTGAAACTCACGAAACCTGGATTCATTGTGATCATGACAAAAAGCAAAACACACGCAGACTATGATACACAGTCTTTCCTGTCTTGCTCTTTCCTACCTCTCGTCCTTATCAGCTCTGCTCCTCTAGATCTGGCTTCTGGCCCAAACATTTTGCCCTCACATTGAAAGAAAAAAGCAGAGAATTCCAAAAATATCCATCTGCCACAGATCACTGCTCGAAAAAGACGCACAAACTCAACTTCAAACCCCTGCTTCAATTTACTTGAGGGTTTACTTTGGGCAGCAATGAAATGATTGGAAGCTATTAGGAGACAAGAGTCCATTTTGGGATCTTATTGTTGGAGGCTAACAGGCTTTTTTTTTTTTTGGCTTGCTGGAGCCAGGGGTTATACTCCGCTCAACAAAGGTTCGCAAAAACGGAAAGGCTTTGAGAGATAACTGACGAAAGCCTCCCGTCCTCTCCCACTCTCCCTCCGTCCTCCCTTCCCCCCCTTGTCACGTCTCAAATCATTGCCGCCTCTTTACCTCTGACACTTGTTCACTATCCATTTGCAGGAAAGCGGCAATCAAAGACTTGTTTTTCCTCGCTTCCTGTCTCAAGCAAGTTGCTCAAGGACAAGAGACATCTGTTTACTTGCGCGCGGTGTAATGTAGTCTTTTTTATGGCGAGAACAAGACAAGTATTCTTTATTCTCTCTTATCTTAACAGGCCTGATCTCCTCTCGTGTCAAGTCTGCGCTCAGGCATATGAACAAGAACTCACTGTCCAATGCAAAAAGAATAACATGGATACTGTACGGACTTGCACACCTTCACGGAACCATTATCTCCTGCAGGCTCCAGTAGGCTGAATCCTTCAACACAATCTGTCAATAACATCAGGTGTATAAAAACAACTGTTATGGATATTTATCTGTGTAATATCTTTGCTCTGAGGTAGAATAGCAGACCATGTGTTCCTGTTTAAAAGCAGAAAAGTCTCTTGCATTTATCCTCACCTGACTCGGGGCCCATCACGAAGAGGTTCCCGGTGGGTGCGACCCCGGTTGGCCCCCTGCAGGGTGCGTCGGTTGGCAGTGGAGTAGTCGGGTTCCAGCTCATATGGCTCCTCCTCCTCAGGGCCCAAGCTGCGGCGATCATCCTCCAGGCCATATGGCTCGGGCTGGAAGCGCTCTGGCTGTGAGCGGTTCAGATCTACAGTGCTGCTACCCATAGGCACCTGGGGCTGGGCCACATGGCCATAGTCATCCTTGCGAATAGGAAGCGTGTAGCTGTTCTCCGGCCGGTAGCTGTTGGGCAAGTAAGGGTAGCGCGGCGGTCGGAAGTTGACACCGCGTGACAGGCTGCCGTAGTTGTCCACCAAGTCGGCGTAGCCATCGTGCAGGCCGTAGTGGCGGACGTACTGGCTCTCGGGCGTCTCGCCGTATGAATCGTTGTAGGAGTTGTTGTAGGAGCGCGTCAGGGTGGAGGTTGCTTGAGGCGTGATGAAGCGGTCGCCTCCATTCTTCATGTAGCGCCGGTCAATGGAGTCGGTGTAGCTGCCTAGTGGGGACGAGCCCTCAGGCAGGGGCAAGCCATCGGGGCCCAGGGGCACCTGACGCACTGTCCGTGTAGTCACCGTCTTCACCATCTTAGTCACCTGTAGAGGGGAACAGATACGCCTGTCAGACAGTATGGCCTGGCATGACAGAATGCTGTTTAACCAAACCTATATTTGGATTCAACTGATATGTGGATATGTCGTCTTCAGGCTACACATACACAGATTAAAGTGCTGTCTACTAAACAAAGATTTTAGCTTCTCTGGCTATCTGAAAAGGACTCTGTGTTAGAATGCCACACGGTGAAAAAAGCAGACAAATAAAAACCTGATAAATTAGGATTACTGGTGTCCAGATTATGCATTTCAAACCCAGTGCAGAGGAAAACTCATCCATTTACGTTAATTCTTAAAACTTAGGAGTTTGTTAATCGAATGTTTGGAGCCAGAGTCTGCGCAGAAGCGATTGGCGAGAGGAGCCGCGGTATCGAGGTCCCACGCATACACCCACCCAACCAACCCAATCGCGAGCACACCACAGTCAACACAGTCAGCTGTCAATCATGACGTCACACCCCCTTTTTTGGGGAGCTGCCATGTCGCCCATCTTTATATACGGTCTATGGTTAGGACTAATTCTCTGATCATCAACACAAAATTTTTATTATAACAGAAACAAGTGCTGGCTGTACTCAGTGACCTTCAATTATAAAGTGGAAAAAGTACCGTACACATGCTATAATAATCTGTCGGCCAAATCTAAACTGATTGCAAACACACAGTAAGTGTCTTGACAGACTGAGTCTCCTGGGTTGTGTTGTAACAGAGCCATCTTGACGTGCTACAGCTCCACTGGACCTTGAATCCTTCATGTCCCTAAGGGAGCAGGGTAGCATCGCACTGTAGCTGGAGGACTGTGACAACCAGAGCTGCATGCGTCTGTCTCTCACGCTCACTTCGTCCTATAGCTGAAGAACTCCAGTTCCTCCGCCGTCTCTGAGGCCGCCTGACTGGAGAACTACAGACAGCAAGCCCCCCCCCCCCCCCCCCCCCCCCTTCCCTGGGCTCTCCGCCCATACAGAAACCAATTTGCTGCCCAGTGAATTCTGCTGTGGCCGATAATTGGCTATTTTGTCCGCGGCTATAAATTCATCTTCAAAATTAATGAGGTTGATGAAAATTAATCGTCATCTGCAAGGGTGCAGGTCTGATGCAATTCGTGTTGTGCCTGACAAGGTGTTGCAGAGAGGTTCATTCCCACTTGACGAGCGTAGTCTGTATTTCTTGGGGGGAGACCCTTCGCTCATTCCCGCATCTGATGGGTTTAATTTTCGACTTTCATTTGTATTAAGCTTTCTCTATTTTCCCATCAATGCCATAATGTAGATTTGAATCCGGACTGTCATAATATCAAGAAACCACGATGAAGAGGAGTGAAGAGCCGAAGCACAAACAACATGTCGGTTGTTCAACACAGCGTCTTCATTGGTTGAAACAAACAGAAATCTTCACTGGCCTTGTTTCTTGATTACACCCTGACTGTGAGCTACATAACAAAGCCTATTTCAGGAACGCCAAGGTTCATTTCCATGTCCTGAGTAATTACTGAGTAATTTACGTTTGTTTCTGATGCCATTCCGCCTTGGCTTTGTGCAGTTAAAAATAAAGAACTCATTTGCCTGATTCACATTAGCTAAAGCATATGTATGATCTGGGAATAACAAGCTCACTTCCATCCTCTTAATTCACAGTGGTAAGGCATGACGGAACCCAAACTAGACTGCTCTGGTGTTCACATCGTGGCCTCAAGGGGACCACAGGGGCCGGGGCTGAATGTCATACCCTGCATGAAGCGGTTGCGTCGGCATAATAAATGTCATTTATTAAACAACAATTTCACTAAATGTTTTGATACGCTTTATTGATTTTCCTGAGAGATATAGCTTCACAAGGGAAACCGAGCCTTCCAGATGGAGGATAATGTCAGAATGCTTCAATTCATATCTGGTCATTTTAATCAGCTTTTATTTATCATCATATTCTATTCTATTCTATTCTATTATGGCTGTCAGAGCTGAGAGGAAGGCTACCGCTTCCCAGCCTTGACATGCCCAGCTGCCTTGTACTAACACTGCTTCTCAGACGATTTGCAAGGGCTGCGAAGGGAGCCATCACACAGTTTTCAAACACTCTTTGATGTGCGCTCAAGTTCACAAGGCGTTAAAACCGTCGCGCAAGGGGAAGTGGGGGGAGGTGAGGGACCTGTGATTCAAAAGGGGCGTCTGAAATATGCATAAGCGGGGTAAACAGGGCTAAAAGAGAAACGCTAAAATTGTGGATAGGGAGTAAACATGAGCATGTGCACGTTTAGAAACACCACAGATTTGTATGCGTGTGTGGGTGCATGGAAAGTCACGGCTGTCCTGAGAAGGGCTCGGAACAACCACAGACACCGGCATTAACTGTTTACCGAACTGTTAAAAACGGAGGGAAAGGCAGCAGGCGTCAAACTGTCCACTTTACAGCACTGTAAGAGGTTTCACAACCTCTGTGGCATTCGCTTTATTGAGAGCTTCAATGGACATGGAGGCCGGGGGTTAGTGGGAGAGGATGAGGTAGTAATTCAGATGTTAAAGAAGCCTGTGAGAGTGAAGCCCGTGATTCATCCCATCTGCAAAGGTGACGGAAGTAGAAATTGTTAGTTTCTTTGCAATGCTAGAAAGTCCAAGTGGATAAATGTGGGCCTCTTTAAAACATGATGTTAGAGGAGCAGGGAGGCAGGCGAGGGTGGGGGGGGGGGGGGGGGGGGGGGGGGGGCACAGCAAAAACCCCACAGGGTACGGCATCCTTTACTGGTTCTGTTTCCGACAGCGTCGGGGTCGAGATGGACACCGGGGTGGGGGTTCGGGTGGCAGGCCTGGACTCCGCTATCAAGTTGTCAGTCACCATCACCGGGTGGTAGGTGCGGCGGGTGATGGTTTTGACCACTTTGGTCACCTAGATTTGGAGGGATGGGTGGGTAGAGCTCTCAGCAAAACTGCATTAGATTTCATTAAGCACGGATGTACATCGACCCTGTTGTTTTGGCTCCGTAAGGTACATGGGTCGAGACATCCTGGCACACTTTTGAGGTACATAGACTTGTTTGCAAGTTGAGGGAGGATAGAGTGTGTTCTTGCTGCGCTCCAGTAACTATTTTTAAAAACTGCTTGCTGAAGTCGAGAAAGTCTGTCTGAAGAAAAAGAAAGTAATGCACTGTCTGTTCAACAGTGACACATTTTTCACAACAGCCATGCCTGATAAACTAATTCCTACCAACTCAAGGTTGGCTCCCCAGTGTGCACAGGGTAGTGAAAGTGCTTTTGTTTGTTTGTGTGGCCTGCCTCGACTCTCATTAGCTCATATCCAGAGGAAAGAGGAGGATCGCTGCTTTTATTGGCCCGACTGCGCTCTTCTTCCTACATGACTGCTGCTCCATTCAGAGTGTCTGCCAGCAGGAAAAGAGAGCTGGACGATGGCCAAGGGAAAGCATGGCATGCTGGGACAGGAGGACGGACGTGGATCTAATTGAGCGCCTACATGCGCCCAGACTCATACACACATTCAGGGCCCGGGCCAATTCACTTTGAGTTGAATTGATTGAAAACGTAAATAGAACCAGCAGTTCATCTGCTATTGAAAGGCCATTAATAGTTGTTTTCCAGATGAATATGAAAAACGTTCTACATTAACTGAATTTGTCGGCTGAAACTCTGACCCCACCTGCACAAACACACACATTCTCATATACAGTAGCTCCAATTCTTCTGCTCCTTTCCAAGTATTCTAACTAATAATACTGCTGATACTAAATCAGCTAGAAATATGTTTACCACCGAATAAAACTTTCTTGCCTGCAAATCAGGAAGATGGGAGAAGCTGTGTTTCATCTTCCAGCAGTCGGATGGGGGATAACCATCAAGGGAAAGGAGTGTGTTAGCATTAGACAGTATGGCGAGACTTTGGTTCAAAAGAACAGATAAGCACATAAATAAAACTGTGAGTTGCTGCGAAATGAAGAGAGAGAGATAGAAAGGAAAGAGTGAAAAACAACACATGAAAGTCAGTCGGAGAGAGGAGACGCAGAAAAGGAAAAGAAGACAGAGGGAAAGTGAGGAAGACAAGTGGAGGGGGTTTTCTTTGAGTAAACTCTCGGCTGGGTCTGGATCCATTTGCCACCACAGAGAAGTTGGCTTCCAGAAGTTCACCCTGAACATTAATCTGCTTTTCTCCTCAAAGTGACTTCCAGAAAACACGCCATCCCTCCCAGCAGGATGGCGGGCCTTTTAAAGGAGCGTCCTTCCTCAGCAGCAAAGCCCGTGATTAGTGTGATGTTTTACTGCACATGCTTCTGTGCGTAATCCCTAAGAAGTTCTGTGTATGAATACATAAAATCATGTGAGTGAGTGTGTGTGGCCAATCCCCTCGCAGTAAACAGGCTGGAGGGCAATGGGCCCTCCCTGATGAGGGATTAGACCAGGCTTTTTAATTACAGTTTCACAGTCCCTAGAGTAGGAGCTCCACACAGTGCTCTCCTCTGGAAGCCTACAGCAGCAGCAGCAGCAGCAGCTGACTGAAGCCACGTTTACATCTGAAAACCCGAGCAAAATGCTGCAATATGAGCTTATCTCTGATGTCTCGAAATGCAGAAGTAAAAAGGAAGCGCTTCCAACCCCCACCTCACTCCTGAGATGTCGTCGATTCACCGGAAAACTGGTGTGGATTCTGGTGGGAATTCCTCTCTGTGCACAGAGAGTGATGAATTCAAACTTAGAAGTGAAAGGCTTACTGTCTTCCAAAACACAATGAACAGGCCGACGTTCTTGTTCGAGCAAGTGCAGATTACTGTACAGATGAATTGTCAGTATTTGGAGCGCCGTTGTACAAAATGCATTCAAAAATAACCGAAATGGATGTAATAGCAAGATTATAGTTACCAATTAGAGACACCTTCTATCTCATATCAACATTCCTACGTAGGGGGACGTATAACGCGTTATTGGTGTTGAGTAGTGGTATTTTGTATTTTGTAAGATAGAGTTTGTAAGAGAGAAAGAAAGAAAGAAAGAAAGAGAGAGAGGGTGGGAGAGAGAGCTAGAGAGAGACAGAAGACCATGCAAAAGAAACACTAAAAAGGAGAATGGGTCTCATCCCAGAAGGTGAAAGCAACAAGCAGTGAACTGAGAGGTACTTTAGAGTACAGACTGGAGCATTGTTTGGCTTGTGATGAAGCAGACTGTGTTGCATACTGCTGCCGTAGCCTGTATGGGCACACATAAAATGGTGGCATGGTGGGGAAAAGCCATACTGGTATAAAGATCCACTCACCTTCACGTTAGTCGACATGTCCTTACAGAAAAACAACAGAACACAGTAGAGGACGAATCAACAAAAGAGCTTTTAAGAAGCACAAAACTAGGAGAACACAAGGGGAGTTGGCTCGTAATAACACGACAATCAAATAAATAAAGCCATGAGAGGGAGACGAAACCACTTTGGGCTGTAGGATTATGGGATTTACAGTTCTTCGGGGGTTGAAGGCTGGGAGTGGAGGTACAGTACCGCGCTGTTTGGAAGCGTAGCCATTATTTGAAGCAATACTGAAATGGATCAAAGGGACTTTTGGGGGGTTTTGCAGCTATGATCTTTTTTTGCCACAACAATGCAACTGCTCTGAGGTGTCTTGCTCACGTGGGATGGTGGGTACCAGGCTGAATATCGACTGTACAGTAGATTATATAAAGGATCATCAGTCCTTCAGTTTTACCTGCGGGTCACAGCTAACTTTCTAAGTCTGTCTTTTTGCTAAGCAGCCTTCCAAAGTTGACAGCTAACAGATATGAAAATTGGTTAATCAACACCTTGAAAATACAGTATCTTTGGGAATCGATGAACATTTGAGCACAGTCTTTTTCTAGTATTCATTTATCACATTTCCATAGGATCAGCGCCACCCTCTGCCTACACACTGTCACTGAGCTGAGTGCACCTCTCAGTGTCTTACCTTGGTTTCTGTGCGCCGCGTGGTGCCGTCATCGGAGGTGACCACCGAGACGTGGGAGGTGGGGGTGCCGGGGTCCTCCTCTATGGTGACCGTCTCCTCCACCACCTCCTGCGGCTCCTGCATCATAGCCAGGGATGTGGCGTTACTGGGGCTCTGCTCCTGCACAGACAGGGGGAGAGATGAGTTAAGCAATCAGGAATTAACGGATACGATTTTCATATTCAGTCGTTAGCCAGCGTGGAGAAAAACAGCAGCAACATCCAGGTAATCCCCCATTAGATATATGACAAGATGAAACTTTAATTGGACCATTGCAGCAACAAATGTTAGAATTCAGCAGAGAAAAAAAGGTTATGGTCATGAAAAGATCGTGACTACGGTAAATAAACTATGGTTAAGGTTGGGGAAGTACAACACTTGGTAAGGTAGGGGAATGGAGTCAACATCCCTGATCTCCACAACCTTTCTTGTCACCTGCTGTGTAACAAGATTAGGTCCCACAGAATATAGCTTGAAACAGAACAAAACAATACACCTGTAGGCTCACACACTCTTGACAATGGCTATAATATACAAGAAGAAAACTATGATTTATAGTTTCTGTAGTTTGTTTTTCTCGTCCTAACTTATTTGGTCATGATATTATATCCAAACACTGCAATGCAGGGTAGCTTGCAACTCACCACCTCTTGAGACTTCAAATTGAGTTAAAGCTTCTTTCAAGGCGAGTAAAAGCCTGGAGGACTGTTTTTGATTCATATTTCATTGGGAGGCCATGGATTTGAAGAAGTGTCCATGGGCTAAGGATGAAGGTGAGTATAGAGTCCCTCAAACCCCCACCTGACCCTGTGTGAATGCGTGAGAAATATGTGCTTCCTGCTGATAGAAAATGAAGATGAAGTCAGGGGTCGGAGGAGCAATGCCCTGGCGTGGCCCGCTGCCGCGCATGAGTGTGACAAAATTACAGCTCTCGTGATGGAGAGGGGAAGGAAGGCATTTGAGGTAATCATTGATAACCAAAACAGCTCGGAGCCAAGGGAGGGAGAGGAAATTGAAAGTAATGGAGAGGGTGGAGAGGGAAAGGATGTAGGAGAAACTAGAGTTTTTCTTTCAAAGAGGAAAAAGAGGAAGCGAGGGTGTTGTACACTTATAGTCAAGATAACTGACCTTAAGGATTTCTCTCAGGGTGTTTGACATGCCATTTCTATTGTATGCCCTTCCTGGTCTTTTAAGTGCGTGGGGGGGAAATGTCATTTCATTCGGAAATGTGACAAGACACCAATTTATATTCAAAATGCAGTTTTTTAATTTAAACTTTTTGACCCCCATTAATCTTAGATAAAAGATCAAAGCTATGTAAAACAAAAAACCTCCCCCAGTGTCCCCCCCCACCATCTTAAACTATTAGAAAATTCACCTCATGTAGAAAAAGAGTAAAAAAGGACTAAACCAGGCAGACTATTTTTGTCTGACCAATTACACCAAGCTGGAAGGAGAGAGTGAAGGCCAAGGACTCTCTCCAAGAGGAAAAGTTTTAGTGTTGTTCTCCACTGTGTTTTGTGGAAACACTACAAGCGACGCCTTATGGAGGGAGACTGCTTGTTTTCTTCACATCTTGGAAGACACTAACAAGTGAAAAGGTTCTCTATTGATTGGCCAACTCCTCTCAGGCTTCAAAGCCCCACAAACACCTCATTGATCTCCAGTCCGTCTTGCTGATCAGTCAAAAGTTTGCACTTTTTATGTTGAGGATCTTTTCCTCTATATCCCACAACCCTCCAGCCTCCATGTCCCCCGCTGGGTGCAACCTCCTTCAGCAGCACAAAGCAAATGAAAACGTTTTTTATGTACCTGCTCCACTCTATCCAGTAACCTAGAGTCAATTAGTTCTCTCAACTGTGCTGAGTTCGGTCACTACACTTGAAGAAAGGTTCCTAAGTCCCATTAATGCTGTTAATGGCTGGGATCTGCTGCATAGAAAGAGATTTATTTACACACAACCATTGCTGAGCTGAGGAAATGGCTTTTTTTTTTTTACAACTGACCTCAGGCTAAACAGCCCTGTTCTTCGGGGAAGGGCCTTCTAGTGGTATTCAGAAAAGGTCAGTGCCGATTAGTTGCCTCCAATCAACATCCTTGTTCTGTTCAATTATAAAGGTGAATTACCCTCCTGACATGGCACCCGGTATTGAAAACAATGGATAATGCCTTATTGCGTGGAAGTGAATTAAAGATCAAGTTAAAAAGCAAAGTATGGTCTCTTTCAGACACCGAAATGCAAGGTTCACTGAAAATGGACGGAATATACATTCATACATACGCATGTTTGAAATGATTTATCCTTCTGTACAGAATGAGGCAGATACTATTTGTATAAACTCTTCCTTACTAAGTAAGCACCATCACTGTGAATATTCCACCTCTTCGGCTCTCTGCTAATGAAATCTGGACAAGTAAACTGCATTCCTATGATGTTTCATTCCTTTGAAGGCTCACAGAACCCAGAGGAGACGCCGTCAAAACAGCAATGTGCAATAAAAGCGGCACCATCCTACACTAGTTTAAAACGCATAGTGGACAGAGAGGAAGGAGGGATCCTCAGAGGCTCGCTGACAAACCGGCTTCTTGATCCAAGCTTAATGCAGTGTCTCTCGCTCACTTCCCTCGCTCGCTCCCTCTCTTCTTGGCGCGCACTAAGTGAGAGTGGAGTTGAACTCGACATTACATCCCCTAAATAAATGATTAAAAGCCGTCTGGCCGTGGCCTAGCACGGCTGTGTGCCGGTCCCGGGGGACTGCGAGGCTGATTCTGAGTCGAGGAGACTCAGGAAAGCAAACCCTTTAGTCAAGGGCGGGAGAAGAGGAGCACAGTGAGTTAATGGTTGATCTCAGGGAGATGAATGATGAAGCAGAAGAAGGGTACGGGTACGAAAGAGAATGTGGTAAGGGAGGAGGAGGAAGTTTGCGCACATGCAAATCTTGTGAGGGTGGTTTGTATTAGCCATCAGCAAAATAGTGGAAACCTCAGGGTCGGATAGGTGAGCTTGTGATCCGATGGTTGCGACCTAAAATTCCCAATCAGCTGGATCGGAAAAACAAAAGGGAAAGCCTGAATATCAGCTCTGTACAGTACAGCTAAAAACTACCCGAAGGATCCCTTGAGCAGAGCATCTCAACACACCAGTTCTCCTGGAGCAACTATGGCTGCATTGAACAGCATGTCATGAAAATGTGAGAGAATATGTGTCACTTTGCCTAACCTAAAAAGCCCTGCCAAGAGCTGGACCCCACTTTTGATGAGGAGAAAAGAGCTTGCAAGAGCTTTGCCAGTTTAAATCACTTCTGCTCGGCCAGTGGTATCAGAGAGGCTGAGGCGTCAAACAGACGAGGATTTGGCTCTGAAGGAGGCCTGAGGATTTGTACAGCCCTGCACTTTACTCGGTCCAGTGTGGTTGGCTCAGGCTGGCAGTATGAGGAAGAGGGCTGGGTTGGTGGATAATGAAACCTCACCTTTCTGAACAGTGCCAGAGAAGACTATTACACTTGATAACTCCTGGATGGATGAGTGCGCTTGTACTTGTACTACACTAAGAAAATAACATTTCCTAGCTACTTTTGCAACACTACATTGATCTAAATTAAAGCAGTGTGTATATCAGCCCAACAGTGAGAGGGGACTTAAGAACTTCCATAACTCAACAACGCACAAAATGATCAATGCCTCCAAAAAAAAACCTTGAAAAGAGCCCTTGAGCAATCTCCTGTTGAGTACAAGAGGGACTAATCTGAACCGTAATGGATTGCTGCGCTGCGAAAAGATATACAAAGGCAGGAGATGAAGAGATACAGCGGTGTCAATTAGCAGTGGCCTGCTATCTGCCACCAATCCACACCCATTCATCATCTGTGTTCAATAAGCTGCGCAGCGTTGTCTGAGGATGGAGAGCGAGATAGAGTAAAATGACGGAAAAGGAGAGAACTCGCGCAGATAAGGGGCTTTCCTTTCCCCAGGACTGAATCACAACAAGACAACTTTAGTTGGAGTTAAGAGAACGAGTCATCCCGTCAGAAGGTGTCCAAGGTGTATGGTACAAATAGTACACACATTTTACTGATGTTGTAGTGATAGCGCTAGTATTAAAAATCAGTTTGGAGTACTACTGACTGAAATGTGTCTGTAGCATTGACTATAAAAATGTCTTTTCCACTTTACTTTGAACAGATGTTTGCTGATCTCAGGCAACTTTTCAAATTTCAGATTTGTCTCAGAAAAAAAAGTTCTTCACTGCCACATTGAGCAGGTTGTTGTTTATTGTTAAATGACCTGTCCTGGTGGTCTAGTGGTTAGGACGCGTCGCAGACAGTATAACTGCAGCGTCCTTAGTTCTATGTCCTACCCCTCTCTCGCTCCCCATGCTTCCTGTTTGCGTCTAAACTGTCACTATCCAATAAAGGCTAAATACCCCAAGAAAGACAAATAAGAGTTTAATGTCATATATTCCCAAACTCAGGTGTCAAAAGCAACCTTGTTTCGGCATTGGTAATAAAACTCCAGTATTTTATCTGCAACATTTTCAAACAATTCCCAGCCATACAGTAAGGGCTGGGTATCCGTTTTGAGAACTAGTTCCAATACGATACCTGAGTCTCTGTATCAATAACAAGTTCAAGTTCACAGGGTTCTTAAAGGTTAAATGCTGTCTAAACAGTTTCACAAACAGCTTTCTTAAGCTGCCGGTGCTCTGCTAAGTCTTTTGCTGCCGTGCACTGCTGCTGTATAGCATTTCCCAGCTTCACTATAAGCTCCACCTCCACCTCAGCATCCACCTGTAAGTTCTGATTATAAGTTCCCTCTTGGGAAGTTATCATCATCACTTTCCACTCCCTGTTGTGCTGAGTTTGGAGTTTCTTTGTGGGGAGTAATGAGGCTAGACACCAAAGATCAACACTGTACTTATTAACATAATCATTCATTCAATCTGAGTTGGCTGACTGAAATAAAATACAATCTAAAACTGGCAAGATTATTATTCATATCAGGAACTGTTACTTAATGAGTAAAGCAAAAGGAATCTGACCAGACATTCAATGTTGGCATTCGGTACTTGGCAGTCTTTTATACAAGGGGCGACAATGTGCATTTTGATCAGTACTGAAAACTACTTCAAATACGTTTTAATTGAGATTAAACTTTTAAAACTAGTGGAGGAGACAAAAGAGACATAGAAAGCCAATCATCTACAAGCAATGATTCCTCTGAACAGCACCACATGTTTCCTGTTGTCGGTTACTCCGGGTATACATGAGGACAACTCCCTCTCACTCCTACACAACCTCAGTGAGCATAAATTACATGATGTTCTGTGATGATGATCACAGTGGGAGGGGGCTTGTGGTTACTTTCAGGTTGAGACAACAAAACCTGCCAGATCGACACCTGGTCATGCATACCGGCGTGATTAGACTAACCTTCATTCCTGATGCATGCACACACACACACACACACACACACACACACACACACACAACAAGCTCAGTCTTAGCCTGACCCCTGTGCAGTGACTAACAGGATTTCACTCCGGAGACATGCCAGCAATCATTACATGGCTCTTACACAATTAATCCTCCAGCAAAGATCGCCTGGCTAACCTTGGGTCGTCCAATTTCCCATCAGCCCCTTCTGTTTGTACCACCTGCCCTCTCGGCAGCTCTCCACCGCGAATAATCACATGATGAAGTTCAAAAGAAAATGAGACAGAAAGAGGGAGCATGTGAGAGCGTAGTGCACTAGGGTGACCCGTAAAAAAAAAAAACAACAACTGTGAACCGTGGCCGTGTGATCCAAACATCCAGCCGAAAACAAGGCTTGTTTGTGGGATGAAGCAGAGGCAGAAGGGAAGTCAAGTAGAGGAAGGGGAACTAGAGAGGCTGACAATGCATGGCAAAGGCCCAGAACAGCATGCTCTCCCAGGGTGAAAAAAGAGAAGAGGGGCATTCAGTCCCATCCAAGGCCAGCCAGGCAGGCCTCATCTCAGTTACAGCCAGGGCAGAGGTCCCAACTCTCTGGAATGATTGGAAGTCCAGCTGACCTGGTGTTGGGGTGTGCAGTGGTGATGTTTGTGTATTTGTGTTCATGTGCGTGCTGCAGTTTTAAAGATCCTTCTAGTCAACTGTTTGTAGGGGTAAAGCACACACAAACACACACACATATAAGGGGAGAGGGCCAATGCCCTGATGATGCAGCTGGGAAAGATGGGACCTTAATCTCTCCTTCTCTGGCGACTGATCCTGGGCCAAATCTGGGCTTCTCTCCCTCTCTCATCTCTTTTCACGCTTGGCCTCCTGGTTTCAGACGCCTCCATCATTTCCCACCCAAGCCTTCTTGCCTGCTTTTTCTACCTCTTCCCTGAAGCCTCCGTCGACGTGCCCTTTTGTTCCTTTGCGCCAGTGCCTAGACAAAACTCGGGTTGGCCAGACCGCTTGACAGGCTCAGACCCTCAAAGACAGAGGCCATCTCCGAGCCTCACAACCAACCGACCGACCAGCCGAAAAAAAGACCTGCAGCTAAAGCTTGATTGCATCCCGACGGGGCACCGCGACCACATTTTCCCACTGCGAACCAACTATGTAGTGACAGATGGAAACCCCAGCTCGACCCTCTGCAACATTCGACACCACCTTAATCTCTGAAAAGACTGCTTTTCCCATTCAAATTGGCAGGGAGATGTTTTGAAATCTTGGGTAATTTCTTACATATGCCATCAATTATACACGGTACATACAAACACACTTGCACACATGGAGTCACATACCACATATGTTTTCCTCGCAATTCGAGGCCTGGAGTCAGATTAGGAGTCAAGCACGCAGAAAGTCACTCTCAACACGGAATTCATGGTAGCACTCCAGCAGGAGGAAGATAAATAAGTTGTGCAGATTTTCAGTAAGTAGCCAAAGAGACAGAGAGGGGGAGGAGGATGATAAATGAAAAAACAAAAGGAGGAGAAACCACATGGAGCCAGTAGAGTAAAACTAAAACAATGAGCCTTGGAGAGGGGTCGGTGCTCATGGCCAGGGTTTGATTGTTTGGACAGCGGGTGCGGCCATGAGAGAGAGAGAGAAATAAGGATTCAGCAGTGTAGAGGCAGATTAGCGGTAGCTGGCCACGGTCAACGGCTGGTGGGTGGAGTGCGGGGTGGTGGTGGGTTTGCAGTGGTGGCGTAACTCTGGGTTCCCGGAGGGCGGGTTGTTTGGAGTGCCCCTCCCCTCAGCCTCTGCTTCACGGATCACTGTCAGCATGACTCTGTCAGAGGACTGGTGATTGGACGGGGGGGGGGGGGTTGCAATGTGTGGAGGAGGCAATGAGACAGGCTTTGCCAGAAGCTCAGTTCATGTGAGGTCTACTGGAGATTTAGGGAGTTGGAAAGGGGACATATGTTCCACTTCCTGTCAGGCCGACCAGTGCACCCCCCCCCCCCCCCGACACCGTTTCTCCAAAAACTATCTGTATGTGCAGCCGCAGGGTCTCCCATTTAACAGATATTTAACCCCCCCCCCCCCCCATCACTGGCTTCTGACTGTCTCTGTTGTGTAGAAAACAGTGAAGCCTGGGGCAGTTATAATGGGGGACTACTAACAGGCTTAGCAGGGTGCTCTCAAAAGATACTAAATGTCCTGCTTTGGCACTGTGGTGGTGTGTTGTGGATTCTCTACAAGAGGAAGGCAGGACATATTTCTTAGTACAAGCTAAGAGTTGTCAAACTGTTTTATGTCACAAACTCCAAAACAGACCCTGTGAACTTGTTTGGCAAAATCTGTGATTTTACTGATTTACTTCCAAACTGTATAAATATCTACACTGCCCCCAGGGAAGTAATCAACGCGAGTCTGAAACTTGTGACTGCATTCACCCAAACGCATTCTGTAGACATTTTGGAGCAAATTAAACTACTCCTCATCTTGACAGGAAACCCCAATAACCTTCTGAAGGAGCCCTGGAACCCCAAGGCTCCTCCGCCATCACCAGAACCCTGCTCTGAAAAGCCGCTGTTGCACACATAGATAACACCTCGCAGAGCTAACGCAGTCAATCACAATAACTGCGACTGCTTTTCAAATATGCACTCAGTCAAACGTGATTAACCCCCCCTCTGGGGATATTTTTACGGCCTTGTGCCAACAGCCTGGTAAAGGATTAGGCTCATTTTGCGGGCAATGGCGTGGCGTCAGAGCCGGCGGCGGAGGACAAGCCCCGAGAACTGGCTGACGGAGAAATCCCTACCAATTTACTGCTAACCTTCAACGGGTCTTGAGATAAGGTGAGGATGGATGTATATGTGTCCCATAAAGGAACCATTGTGCAGCGGAGGAGGCTTGAGCTTCAGCCCAGTTACTTTATTTATTATTCTTTCTCTCAATCAGATGAAAAGAAATGTGCTATTACATCTACACTGCCCTGCTGGGCTCGAAAGGCCTTGTGTGGTGAAGAGTAGGTAGAGTAGGTAAGCTAGGTGTGCACAGGAGCATACATCATACGCCAATATGGACTTTTGCAACCGAATCACCTGACAGACACAGTCCACTAAATGACAACGACAATAATAACTATATGAACAATACATCCCAATGCATCAGTCAGAGCTGTAACTAACTAATCATTTTTCTGATCGATTATTCTACAAATTATTTTTAGATGAATATATAAATTGTTTAAATGGGAAAAAAAAAAAAGTGAAAAAAATCATCACAAGCCAGAGCCCCAGGAGCCTTCTTCAAAATGATTATTTTGTCTGACCATTTACAATGACATAAATCCTCCATTTCGAGAAGCTGGAACCAACAAATGTTGCTTGACTTGACAATGAAAGAATCAGCCAAATTGTCGTTTGACCTTTTTGTCAATCAACTGACTGATGTTTCTGCATTAATATCAGTCTTTACCGTCTGATAGCATAAAAGCCATTACTTTAAACGTTAAAAAAATAGTCGTTTACAGTCAGATAATGACCGAGGACTGGAGCAGTCCCCTACACACACAATCACACACACACACACACACACACACAGTCAATCAGAGTGTGAGCAGTTTGGAGCCAGAGCTTACTGTTAAAACACTACCACAGATCTGAAATCTGCGGGTCAACCAGAGTACACACACACCGTGCCCTCCACATCACTGCAAAACAAAGACAGAGCTCCCTCTCAGTGTTGGAAGTGAAAAACATTTAGTCTGAGTGTGCACAAAGAGCATTTCTCATGAAACACCTCATGGTAGCAAAATGCTCAAGTGAGAGGGAGAGAAAGGCGAGGCCACCATATCTGCACCTGATGTATTCCACGGCAAGCTTGAAGAGGTAAACAGGGCTAAATTGGATCTGAACAGGATCTGTATTGGTTTGCTACAGATGACACTGTGTTGCAGTTAAGATTTTTAATCAGAAATTAATAGCGCCCGCAAAAAAACAACAGCTCATTTACAAGCTAATGGAAACAAGTCTACCTGATTTCCCCTGAATATTGAGTAGGGGATAAAAAATGCAGAGAGACAATAGACAAGGCCCTCATTCTGGTTCTGTGTGACTGTGTGTGTGTGTGTGTGTGTGTGTGTGTGAGTGTATGCGTGTGCGTGAGGCTGAGGGAGCGAGTCTTTTAAGCTTACTTTCAAAGCTGCAAGCTGATCATGAATATTTAAAACGAGGCAGATATCTGAAATATAGTTTTGGTGCCATGCCTTTTTTCGCATGCTAAATAAGCAGAGTACATTTTGAGGAAGAGCCACGGTATAAAATAAATAGCGTCTTTGAAGCTGTGGCTCCTTCACTGTGAAGTGTGGTTTTCATCCCAAACATTTGTTGGGTGAATTAAAAATATCAGAAAAACTGCATTTTGAATGATCAGGAGAGTATATATTATGAATGTGGAGTAAAGCCTGAAGAGGTGCCTGCTGCACTGCTGCAAAAGACGGAAGGGCGAGTGGGTGGGAGTGGAGTTGGGTTTTTTTTTGGGGGGGGGGGGGGGGGGGGGGGGTTGTTTGGCGGGTGGGGCAACTTTGTATCTCACTGTCTAATAGAGTCATTCCCGAGCTCTGAAGAGCTCCCCAAGGTGTTGGATATGAAAGGGCGTCTCTTACTTCCACTCAAGCGTTGGCACTTCTCAAATTTTATTTCTGTGTCATGCACTATTCATGCTCTGGGTCTGTGTTGTGTTGCTCTGCAGGTGGTTGGGAGGAAGAGGAGGATGCAGATGAAATATGGATTATCTCCTCTCAGTGTCTGGCTAAGCCCCACTTTGCTGGCACCGCTGCTTTTCAATGTAGCTCCCCTCCCACTCAGCCAGCCAGCTGCAGGCCTAGCATCTGGCTGTTAACCCCCCACCCAGCCTTTAATCAACCAAAAACACACACACAAACATCTCTATCCATCTCCCACCATGATGAACCCCCCCCCCCCCCCCCCCCCAATCCCCTCCTGCATCAACTGCTGCTTTCTGTGCAACAGGAAATGCTGACTTCTGAAGATTTAGGTATCCAGTAAACAGGATCTTGACCCAAAATAGCCGTTAACTGGAAGAGGAGTGATGACAGCCCACACACTCTAAACTGCCCTATTAAGAGATGGGTCAGGGTAGTTTGGACGACAGATATCATCCAAACCGTGGTGAAGACTCCCTACAGGAAGGAAGTTTCAACCCAGCCCTTCAGAGCCCTCTGGGACATCAGCCAGAGCTGCTCCTAATCCTAAACCCACACAGCTCTACAGGGTCTGGTACTTGGCTTCTAGATATTACCTAGAACTGCTGACACTTTGGACTTACATTAAAGAATCATTCTGATTTTTTTGCCTACGGAGGCTTAACAGTGGAGGATTTAACTTAAGTGTTATTATTCACAATTTTGGCAATCATTAATATTGGTAATAATAGCATTGTACTCACCTCTCCCTCGTCAAATGAATCTACAGTAGATGAAGGTAGAGACAAACAAAAGCTGGTTCATTTTAGAGCCATAAACCTGTGTTGTGTCAGAGCTCCACATACATTATTAAATGAGGAGCGCTCAAACATTTTTTTGTGGGCATTCGATGCATTCAGTGTCTGTCAGACCAAAAAGTTTGTACACTGCCCACGAGGGAATGACAGTTGTAAGAAGGGAAACACGTGAATATAACAGTCACATTTACACAGACTATACTGACGATCATTTGGAGCGAGTAATGAAAACATTGAACTATTGCTCATTTTGCTGGGAACCCCCTGGAACCTCCTCAAGGTCCTTTGGGGATCTCCAGACTCCACTTCGTAATACAGCCACGGCACAACTATTTTAACCCAGGGGAACATGGGTAATCTAATAGTAATCATGCAAAGAACAACAGTGATCGCACACTACAGTGAGTGGTGCTGTAGGCTGGTCCATCACCGGAGGAAGCGACTGCACCAGCAGCTGATGGAGCCACTGCGCCTCCCTGTCTACAGCTGTGATTACCAGGAACACTGAGGAGCTTGTGTGTTTTTGTCTCTGTCAGACAGAGGATGTCCGGTGCGCGCCAGCTATCTGATTACCCACAATTCTGATGCCGTGCAGCCACTCAAAATCAGTTTAACCTCATCTGCCTCTCTTAATTGACCAAAATACGGGTACTTCCCAGGGTCGATGACCAAGGCTGTTTAGCAAACTTGCTGAAACCTGAAACCAGGACACAGTATGCTATTCACTCTAGTGTATTTGTGGAAACTATAGATGTATTTAAGAACTAGTTGTAAGGGTACTGTTCAAATAATCTCCTAAAGTTCTTCCAAACACCTAACATTTGTGGAGTGGATAAATATCATCCGATGAAAGGCCCTGTCCACCAACTTAAAACACTGTTGTGAATGCGAAACACTTATTGTGCCATGTCAACATGCTGTGACAACTCATACTAATGTCCGCAGAGTGGGAACAGACTATGTCTTTAACCCTGGGTACTTGTGTATCTTAGGCAATGTAGGAGCTGAGCAAACTGTACGCAGACGGGAAGGAAACACGGGTGCTCGTCGCTTTCCTGCTGTCTGCCCGCTGTGGAATCCGACCCCACCCTGGTAGGCTGGATTCATAAAGAAAGAGGGGCTAACTGGTACAGTTCTGAAGAAGTAACACAACGCTGGTATCCTCAGTATTACAATTATGGAAAAACTGGAAAAAAAAGCAGTCCCAGTTGTCAGGGGAAATGAGTAATGTCCTGAAGGAGTAGGCTATAGCAGTTTGCTATTGCTGCAGTTGCAATTTAACCAATGGTTTGTTACCTTATAACACAAGACCATAATTTCCCATCTAAACGAAATAAAACGTCCATAGAAATTCAGTCCAAGTTGAGCCTACTTCAGTCCAAATTCATAGACTGAATAAAGAGAGTGAGCTGTTCAGAGCGTGGTGTGCACCCCTGTGTGCTGACCGACTGGTACAGCCCTGACAAACATGTCAACTCCCCTGCAAACTTTAATGAGCATCCTCAGACTTCCAGTGTTTGGCCAGGGCAGAGGTTTAGTGAGGCCGCACCATCTGGAATGGAACCTCTGCTTTTACCTTTGCACCAGCTGGCAGGAGCTGCTGCTTTGTGTGTGTGTGTGTGTGTGTGTGTGTGTGTGTGTGTGTGTGTGTGTGTGTAAATGTCTTGGGTGAGCAGAGGCCCATGCTCTGGCCCACACAGAAAGAGTGGGGTCCACTCAAGGGGGAGCGGGCCTCTGTCTGAAGGCTTAAAATAGAGTGGAGGGTGTGAGATGACTGTAGCCAGAACGACTGTGTGGAGAGCTTTTGTCAGACGGTGGTGGAGAGGGGGGGGGGGGGCTGCTGCATTCAACAACTCTTACTGCTGTGCAATGAGTTCTGCAGCGTGTAAGTGGTGCCCAAAAATAACTCACTACAAAGTTGGATCCAGATCCAGATCCACGTACTGCATAGACACACACACAGACAGACAAGTCCCTCACGGTTAAAGCGAGACTGGCTGGAAAATCTTTCCCAAACTGCATTTACAAAACCAGACACTAAAAACTTCTAATAAAGCCAGAATCATGAAATTGTTTAAGGTGTGTCAGGAGCTCCTTAAAACAGGGTGAGGCAGCTTTCACTGCGGGTTTTACAGACCGAGACTCCTCAATCTGCTGAATAAAAGATTCCACACCGGAGTAATTTGCCCTGTAAGACATCGTTTTTTATGATTATCATAATAATCATAAAAACTTTCACTAGCTGTGGTCACAGAGGAACAGCCTTCATATCCATGGGTGACTGGCCAATATCTAATTTTTAATCAAAGTCTAAATATACTGGCTAACACACTGGGGTTCTCTCTAACAAGATATCTCTGTCAGCAGCAGCCAAACAGTAGGGCAATTCTCTCTTCTCTCAAACACACACACACACACACACACACACACACACACACAGACCACTGCCACAGTACTTTTATTTGCGAGTATAAAAAAAATATTTACTGGACAGTGACAGCCTTTTCCAATAATCCACCTTGAGGAAGCCAGCTTTGAGAAGAAAGAAAAGCAGGCACACAATCGAAAGCAAATCTTTCTCTGGGAAAACGGAATATAACCACAGGGCTTTTTGTCAGCTTTACACTGCTAGAAAGGAGGCAGATATGCAAGTTTGTGAAAAGGTCCTAGTCAGCTTTTCACACAGGATTGCAGAGGTTACAAAAAGCACTGCGTAGGAACTGACTTGGAGGGCTGGAACGACACCAACAGCGCGAACTACAATGCTCGCTGACATCCTGTGCTTTTGTGGCCTTAGCATTGTCCTCTTCCTTTATGCCTCTGCAGGAATGTGAACTTCATTCACACACAAAGGTGGTCGTTGACATATTGCAAACCGTGTAGGAAACAACACCGCCCGCTGATATACTGTATTCTTGAGGTGATATTTACATGTCAGTACTGTACATGATGTGCATGAAAAAACGGTCCTGTCCTGTCCTGTCCTTTTATAAAAAAAAAGGTAGATGAGTTTTCCCATTTATATCGAGCATGTGCCCGATGCTTGGGCAGGGGGGTAAAAGAAAATGTCAGCGCTCAAACTGGTTAAACCAGCAAAATGACTGTTTCGAGCAAAATTTGGAGGTGCAACTCATCCTCGCATTTCCAAACCCTTTTTACTCCCCACCACACTTTGATAGACATCTGTTGGTTCCAGCTAGCTAACTTGGCACATTAAATTCCAGTGACAAACAGCAGCTAGCAGCAGTGATGACGCTAACACAGACTACACGAATTTAGCTCTGGCAGGCAATGAGAAATGAACTGTGTTGTGCCATCAACTGCGACCTAGGGATGACTTTTGCAAGTGTATGGCACAAAAACAACTTCTCATGTTGAGCTCTCCTCTCAGGTCATTCTGGTTTCTTTTCAACCCCCCCCCCCCACCGAAACCCTCTATATGGTGATGGCTCAGAACAAAACGTTCGACTAAACACTCAGTTCTTGGATTAAAAATAAATAAATCTACATTGGTCAAGCTCAATCCTTTAAGTCTTCAAATACATGTCCTGACATGACACGCAGCTGATTTATTTTAAAGTCAGTTCCAGTCTACACCCTTCATAGCCACACGGGTAAGAGGGTTTGTCATCAAAGCCGGCAGGCAGTGTTTTTGCAGCATTTATGAGCACTGGCAACAACACCTGACTTCTCTGGTCTGCATCAGCTCAGCCATGCAGGCGGTTGCTTAATCAGAATGAGTTCTTGTTTGACAGCAGACTCTGGAACATGGAGAGAGACACAACTCTGACGCCAAAAGGGACTCGCACCACCTCCCCTACCTGAGACGTCCCCAGATTTCACTGCAATTACTCTGAGCATCTGCACGCCATCCAGGCTGCAACCACCTGAGCACTGTGGAACGTCGCCCGGCAGAGCTGCGGGCCCGGTCCCTCTGCCACAGCAATTCCAGCAAATAAATAAGATGTGCAACAATTGTTTCACTTCTAATTCAGGACTCCGGATGTACCCTCATTTCATTAGGCTGAATTTCTGACTGAGACAAAGAGAGACAAGACAGGGCCATAAGCATTGCATGCCAGACAGTGGTTAGATAGATAGCAGGCAGGCACAATCCAATAACAAAATGAACACTCAATCTTATTTTGGATCCCTGGAAGCATTGCAGTTGTGTTTTTCTATTCAATAGGAGCAGATTTTTATCCAACCACTAAACTGCTGTGAACAGATCGACTGCTTGCTGGAATGCCCCAGTCATGGTGAATATTTCATATGAAGCCTATTGTTGTCTGCCCCACTGGGGCCTCAGCAAATGGCCCAATGAGGGAGAAAACACTGGAGTGGGTTCCACAGACCAAAGCCCATTAGTCCACTGGCCTCAGGAAGGAACTAGGCAATATCTCAAAATGATGAAAACAACTTTTTCAGGCCAGTGACGCAGTGAACAAAGACTGAAGAAGGATGATATCTGAGGACCTCAGTAAAACCTGTGGAATGCATCAAACAGGGAACAGCCTGTTCCAGATTATGACTCAAGGATGCAAAGAGAAACTGTATGCAACAACACCACAAATGGCTCTCCACACACTGGGAAAGAAAACGATGACTCTCGCTGTTTACGCATAGCTTACTGTGTCGTGTAATAAGAAGCCAACAGACCCCCACCCTAAAAGCCTCAAAAACACAACCCTGAGAAATGTTTCCTCCAGATTCGATGCCCACACGAATAACAGCATCTCACAACAAAGATTGACGCTGTGTCACATAAACTGCATCTGTGTTGACTCTAGGCTGTACCACAACAGAAGCCATACTGTATCTGACTGTGCCATGGGAAAGCAATATTGCAATGTCTTTTCCAAACACAGCAAATATGTCACCAAGTCGATAATGGCACTATAACAGCTACTGTATGTTGCTAAAAGATTGCAAAGAACTGATTTTAAATCACCACAAAAATAGACTTGGAAAATTAAAGGGAGAGATCAGAAATCCCTCTAGGACATAAAACGTAACCCCATCGCACAATCAAGATATTGAGAATGATAAGTAATGCAATACATTGTGCTGACCCAGTCCATCTCACTTAAAATCTCCTAACGATCACCAGCTGGAGGAAAAGCCAAGCTAGAGGTGAGGCCATCGGTTAGTCTGGGAAGCAGACAGCCTTGAATCACCAGCAGCCATTTAGCGAGTCAGTGAAAGATCTCTCCGAACAATAGCAAAGCTAATAAACTGCTTCGCTGCCTGGCAGTGCATCACACTACAGGAACGGGGCAATGATATCTGGCACATAACTTCTTCACTTCAGCAGAGTAGACACCTTATCAGCCAAAGCAAAATCATAAACCCTACCAGCACTCCCAACTCTGCCCCGTCGCGGCCCGCATCTGCCGGCACAAGATGTAGGGCCTGTGCAGAGGAATAACTTATATAATATGAACTATTGTTCTCTTGTCAGCTTTTGAAGATTCTCGGGCTACTCGATTCAAAACATACAGCAGATGAAAGGGGGCTAAAAGTAGTCGAAACTACAAACCTGAAGAAGAGGAGTGTCCCACAACACAGACACGCTACATTTCCTGCGTGTGTGTGCATGTGCGTGTTTCAAAAGTCAAAGTCCTACAGGGGTGCTACAAATGCCACTTCCACACTGCACGCCAAGAGAGAAGCCACGTGGTGAGCGGACTGCTATTTTCTCCTGAAAAACAAAGGCTTCAAATTCCTAACATGTTGTGGAGATTAGTGAGCAATTCCGTGGAATTCCGAGCCCCATATGGTGACAAGGTGCTCACATCTCCCCCTATTAGATGTCCGTTTTCCTTGCCAGGAGTTCCAGTGCTTGTTCTAAAGCCAAAATAAAGATTAAGCAACGGAGTGGAGCAAGGAGAAGGCATGCAGTTTTGTAGTGAATCATCCGCTGCTCCGAGAGTAGGCCCTGGACTGTAAAGTAGGTAAAGGAGGACGGAGAGGGGCAACGGGAGGGGCCCGTCACATGGATCATGACTCATTTGAGGTATTAGGCTACTGTTGTTCCAGTTTCCCAAATCACCTCTATAGACTTGTGGGACAAAACACAATGAGTCAGCCCTTGGACACTTTCAATGAAAAGATGGTGACATTCCCGCAATTCAATCCCCAATGAATCCAGGGAATGAGCAATAAGCTCTTGTTATGCAAATCTCTGGAGTTTTACGGGAAAAGCCCTACCCTGACAGCAATCTGAGGAGGACCTCGTACCTGTGTGAGTGCTCAGCGATGTGGAAGAGGATTAGTGGCTATGATCGAGCTACCTTACTAGAGTATGGCAGCATCAGTAATGGCATAAACAACACCCCCCCACCCCCCACCCATTGAGGCTTTTCTGAAGTAACATCAAAACAGATTCTCTGCGCATCCAGCTTGAATTAGGTTGTCACAGTCTGAGAAATTAGTCTCTGTAACCGTCTGAGTGCACGGCTGTCATATTTCATCACACCCGTTGTTTCACAAGACCGTCCCGGCGACAAACACAAAAACAGACCTAGCAGACATTAACACAAAACGCCATCTCTGCTGGATTCCAGTTTGACACCAGACGACCTGAGAAAGGCATGAAAGAGATATCATTCCTTCAGGCCACAGCCTCCTGAGTGTCGTCACCAAACCAAAGCAGTTTGTTGCATCATCAAGGCTGCCCTGCTTGCTCAAGACGGGATATTAGATAGAGAAAACACACCGCTGACTGATTGGGACTCCAACAGCCACATTAGCGAGGCACGTTCCAGAGGCATGCAACAATTAAGGAGGCTCTGCCTGCCAGGGAGGACTTGAAGATCCATGAGCAGCCAAGTGCTCATCATTCAAAGCACCCAAGTTTGAAACCCCAAGCCAAAAGATGTAACTTCTAGAGACACAAAAAAAAAGCATATGGACTGCAGTGATTCTGCTGCACGTTTACAATCGCTTCATTATGAAACATGCTCACAGGCAACCCAAGGACAATATTCTAATTCCAATTAAAATAAAGCTGCACTTCAACAAATTGGACCTACTGTGACACCAGGGAGAATAGTAGAGAAGTAGTATGTGCACATCCAACTTTTGAATATGCATGGCAAAGACAGATCTCCTGAATAAGTCATCAAGGGAGCATTAGGTTGTCTTATATCATTTTTTAGCTTCACTACGTCCACAGGGGACAGAAATGTGCCCCGTCACAGTGATGGTACAGTCGGCCTGTGGCAGATTTCTCCTGGCTATACGCTTTGGGGATGGGGGGGGGATTTCTCACATGCACATGCTCCTCTGAGAGCTAACAAGAGCCTCAGCACAACAGAGTGGCTGACCCACTTCAAAACCTCACTGCACAATACTGCAGTGCTGCCGCTAGCAAAGTTCACAAACACTGCCAAATGCACACAGCACACAGGAATTCATACATAGAATCATCTGTAACATTCACTCAGCATCTGCACTGCACAAAAACACAGAAACACGCTGCCTCTGTATAGTAAGCATACCAAAGAAACCTAGTTTTAAACTCCATCTTGCAGACTTCAACTCCTCCCTTGAGAGGTTATCTGCAGTGAAAAGACAGAGAAAGTCTTTCTCTGCAGCACCTGCTCGAGACACTGCAGACCTCGGCACCCCTCTGCACCCAAAACAGGGCAAGTCGAACACAATATGCCCAAGTTTGACTTTGAAACAAACCTCTGAGAGCATGAACTGGCACCGGAAAGCCACCGTTTGGGAATCTAAGTGCTCAGGAAGAAAGAGTATTCAAAGTAGCGGGGACTCAAAGTGCACAGCTGTGGTAGAGGAGCGGCAGGAGCGCTCAGCCGAAAGGGAAAGTTAATTAGGTTTGTTGGTGTATGTTGGATAGAGAAGACGGTAGGCTTGCTTGCCACAGAGACTGGATAGCAGCGCAACAGCAGCAGCTTGTGGCTTCGGGGCCTCCAGGGTCGGAGGGCTGGGGGACATCATGCCAGTCCCGCTGCCTGCAAGCCTCAGATTGCAGAGCACGGATAGAGGCCTGTAATTTCAGATCGTCTCTGTGCACGTGCCCACTGTGATTTCCACACCGCAACGTAGCAGGGGACACAATAGCTTTCCCTTTGAAGGCCGTCCCACAGATTTAGTATCCAACTCTCAGCCCCTGCTGCGTTGACCATATTTCAGTGAGACTGGTTGGAATAATTCTGGACTCTTTGGAGAACGCAGGCAATTTGTCATCGCTAATGTAGCGGAACATGAACACATTTGCATATTCATCATTTGTAAAAGTGTAGCACTACAAAAAACACAGCAGTAATGAATTATTTAGGGGGCGAAGCCCACAATGTTTTTTAATCAATATATCAGGATTAACGCATTGCTGCAAGAAACACTAAAACTGACACACTTGCCATGGGTGGGTACACTACCCACACTACTGAGAATGTAATACGCTAACATTCTCAGTAGGTCACAGCTAGCCATGCTCTCAGCAAATAATGCACTTTATTCACTTCACATTCCACAACTCACAATCACGTTATTGTTGTAGGTAGGGTTGGGATATATGTCGATATACTGTGATATGAGGTAGCTAATGTTAGGCCATTGAAGGCAAGGTGGCAATCAATGGGCAGGTGGACGGAATAATGGGAGTATTGGGATTTCGCATCAATGTAGTGATGTACATTGATTAGTCAGGTATTTGATTCACTGGATCAACAAGCATTTCCATTAGATTGTTTTATTTTCTAAAAGGTTTCTCAGTCCAGTTGGCTACATGAACAGACCGAACTATGCGCAACAGTCAGGATACACCACAGTCCTACTTGTCGGCATCTATGTGCATCAACGCTCCACAAAAGCAGCAATTTCATCACAGTTGCTCCCCAGGTCAGCACATTCCCGCCATACCTTGGCTACTTATATGTATGGCGGGTCTGATGTGTCAAATAACGCAACACTATATGACATTGCTGGTGTGTCTTGCACTTAAGACCACAGAATTAAAGTACATTTCCATTTCCCCCCTTCAAATGTAGAAACTGTAGAAAGTACAATCTGAGTGCATTTCTGCAGGTAATCATAGACGGTAGTAAAGCACTCAGCGCACTTCACTTTCGTCACCATTAGCAGTATAAGACCATAACAAAGCCTTTTTAAAGTCACAATATGACCGGTGTGAGAACATGACGGATCCAGGAAAGGGTGCACTCAGTCTGGTCTCCCGTGACTTTAGGCTCACCAGTAAGTGACGAGACGAGGAGGGCATTGATACGTGTTCTGCTGGCTAGTTACAGACACCAGCAGCCTTAATTAGCACCAGTGTTTCAGGGACATTATGCTTCAAGGACTATGGATAAGTGACACAGGGAAAACAGCGGAGGTGGATTATGGCTTGGAGCAAACTGAGGAATGTGTGCTCCCATCTGAGCATTCGAGTCTGGAATGTAGCTGCTCCATGACCCCAAAAACACTCCCTGAGTTCCCTTGTGGCCTGAACAACAGAGCCCCCCCCCCCCCCACACACACACACACACACTCACACTCAGAGCCAGATTCAAGAGAGACAGTGCACAAAACAGGCAAAGAGTGGATTTATTGGATTAAGCCACTCTTAACTGTACTAGAATATGATGGAAAGAATTTGGGAACCCAAGGAGGTCTGTGTCAACAGGCCTTGTTTGCTTAACTTTGAGAATGTCGCAGGATTTAGTGCACTTTCTGCACATGTTCTAAATCTGAGGAGGTAAAAAAGAAAAAGAAAAAAAACATGCCTTAGTACAGCTGCTGACCAACCAGGGTGTTAAATTGAGACCCTCTTTGAATCTCTAAGGATCAAGGAAAGCAGCTTGGTAACCAATGGCAACTTAGAACAGCCATAGGGAAATAAATACCCATTTGAGTGTAATGGTGATGGCAGCCAAAAGGTCCACTGAGGAAAATATAGGCTGTGATTCTTCAGCGCTCGGTGTGTTTTAGAGGCAATGTACTTGCAGTCTTCCACAAAGTCTACAAGCACAGTTAAAACCACTGACGCCGGCAGACGTACAGAGGTCGGAGCTATTTGTGTCACCGCCTGCCTTTTTGAGACATGTAAAAGCACAAATAATGATAGAAAACGGGGTGTTCTAGTGGCTGAGTAGCTAATGTACCTGCGCCATCAGGTCATGACTGTCCTCTCTCTCAGACACTGACACTCTCACAGTATATCATTATCGAATAAAGCAAAAATGCCATTTAAGCTGCTGCATGTAGAGTGATACATCAATACATCATTTGCAAATTAATGCTGATAGCAGAGTATAATGACTGTAGACAAATGGGACCACTATTGAGAATGTTTTTTTTTTGTTTTTTTTTGCCTTCGCCATGTTCCCTCTACGTGTCCCTCTAATCGTGCAGGATTGAGTTGCAGCACAAAGAAAGTAACTCACACTGTGTTTCATGCCCACTGTTGCTCTACCAGCCTGCGATTGAATCCTGACACAACCTCCTCTCTCCAACTTTCAGCTGGCCCCCCTCATCTGAAAAGGAACACACAGCTACAATGTCCTATTACCAGGCTAAAAGCTTGCTTGGCTGAAGCGACAGGATACTGGCAGCTCTAAAAGCCTACACCACAGGGCCAGGATTGTACACTCTCCAACCCAGCGCAGAGTGTTAAGTACAGCACCTTCCACGGATGGCTGGCACCTGTCCCTCCATATCCGCAGACCTGGTTGGCACAGATCAACACTGCACCACGCTCCACTTCACAGCCTATTACACATTCCAAACAAATTAAATATGAGGGGATGTGACGGGACGAGATGGTATTTTCGTGGAGCCCCAGCAGCCAGCGCAGGCCGCGCATGCGGTAGAGGTTCATTAGACTGCTCAATAGAGCCTTGTGGAATGTGCGAGGAGGCGCATCACTCCATTGTTCACCAGTGGCTCCTCTGGGAATGGGCTAAACACGTTTTAAGAGAAGATGAGGAGATGAGTAACAATGCTGTGCCATCACATGTAATGGCATATGACAGCCAGCCCAGTGTCTCGATGCCTCTGTTGTAGAAACCACTGAACTGTACAAACCGGTGTCTGCGTGGAGAATCAGCGCCGAGAATGCCAGGAACTCGTTTATCTTTTTTGGAGGTTCTGCTCCTGGTTTGGCTGAACTCTTGCCACTGGTTAGCATAATGTTTGTGCGCAGGCCGTGTTGGTGCCAGAGCTGTGGCTGCTACAGCAGAGGCTGCCTGTAGCGGGGGCCGCTGTGGCGCAAAGGCCGGTCAGTTTACAGTGGTTTGGACTTTCCCTCTTTCCTCCTCCATCATTCTCTTTTATTTTTCTCCCTGGACCCAAGCCATCAGCAGTAACGGCCACTATTGTGTGTTGTGAGGTCCAGAGCAGCATTCTAATGAAGTGCCGGACCTCATCAGAGCACTTCAACCGCCAGCGGGGCAGCAACAGTCAGTCCTCACTTCAAACTCCCTGCAGGCTTTGAGACTGAGCTCTGAGTAAGCAAAACTCTGATCGACTGCCGTTACATACATACTGTTTTTTTGAGATGCAATGGGACTATATGAGCCTTTAGCTAAAAACAAAAAGAATTTAGACACTGATTCAATATAATGTCTACAATTATGAGCTTCTCACCTATTTGACTGCAACTGCTGATGAATGTTACCTCATGTGATCAAAAAACAAAACAAAACTCTGAGTGTGCTGAGTTCACATAGACAGTGGAATATATCTCTCCAGGTTTGTGACAGAATGAATGTGCTGAACAAATAAGATGTTCGATAAAAGTTGAGGTTTGGCCATTTTGGCAACATTTAGTCAGGTACGTATGACATGACATATCTGATGAAACGCTGTGGATTTACTGAATTCATTTTTCTTTCATTTTGATTTGAAATGTATCACTGTTACTGTACACGTCTGTAGCTGGCAGCTTTACATCAAAAAATATCTGTTTTGGCTTCAATCGGTTTTTAAAAGCCCAATGACTGCGAAGATTCCTTACAATAGTTGAACTAAATAACCCGGAGATGCCTCACGCGAGCTCCTCGCACTGCCACATGTCAGTGTAATCTGAATGGTCAGCCGGCACTGATAGAGCCCTACTAAAGAGCTGTCAGAGGGAATCATTAATCCCAAAGGCAGCATGAGACAGATGGTACGATGATGGAGGATCGATGCTCTCCCCCGGCATCCCGACTGCTTCCAGCGGCCAGCCCAGAGGCAGGAAGTGGGCTAATCCCTCAAAAGAAAGTTCCAGACTAAACACGCAAGAGGAGCCTGAGCCATCTCCCGCTCCCCCAGCCCCCACGGCTGCGCTGCACGTACTGCCCAGTACAATGTGGATGGTGCTGGAGGGGGTTAAAAAGAGAAAGGGAGAAGTAGGGAGGCGTTTGTTCCTGCATTTCTGGTTGAGGGAAGCTTTAGGAGGACTTTGACCTTCCCCCTCAGGGCCCCTCTAAGAGGTCCCCAGCTGCAGGACAGAGGGGGTGGAGCCTATATGAACTATACATAACTGTCAAAGAAGCCCCAGTTCTTTTGAAAAGGCCCCAGAACCAGACCCCTCTCCAATTGAACGTCTGGGTGGCAGCAGTGTTCCCAGCGTGGAGTGCACGCCGATAGGGAAAAAGGAAAGAACTTCTCCTGTACGGTCTTCGCGGACTCTGTATGGTCTTATGCTCCCTCCAAAATAAATAGCACATATCATATCAATGAATCCACTAATCCTATGGGCCGTCATGAGTACTGTTTCTGTTCCTGCAGTCCATCTAATGCACTTGACCGATTCTTTTCTTCCCCTAGCAGAAATCAAATCTTTACTTGTAATGTGATGCTAAGACAGTTCCTGTATGGTCCAGTCTGGTCATCAATTCAGCCACAGCACCTCTACACGTCACCGCTCACACTGCCAGCTGTTTTTCTATGGTCTAGATGCTGATAAAGTGGGAATTTGGAGCCAATGGTGTCATCAATCACCGGCTTTAAGGATCACCGGGGTCCTCACTCGTCCATGGTGCTGCCCAAAGAACTGTCATGTCTGCAACTTTACCTACAGTCTAAGCAGGAAAGCCAATTACGGGGGTGACACACACACACACACACACACAAGTATATGCGCTGGAAAATGTGCACAGTTCAAAGTGACAGCATATTGGCTCATTAAGAGTCCTTTTCTTGTGACCCTCAGACCGCTCCTGTATAAAACTGCTTTTACTCTGCTCAGTAACTCAGTTTTCACCATCGTTAGCACTACAAACGTCTTTTGACAGCATCACTAATAATCAGACCTGACTGATCATGGTTTCTTCCTAACAGGAAAGTGGTGTTTATAGCTCTTAAATTAGAGCATCAGGTTGTGTAATAACCAAACTGTTGCCGTTATGTAACCACCCCACCCATTAGGATATGAGATTATCTTGTAAATATTGTCACCACAATAATTACAGCCTTGATGTGCCCACAAGCACAACTTTATTTCAAGCGTGATGAGTGCTTCTTCCCCGGCTTTTCGGTCAGCCTCTGCCACTGTGCGCCTGAGCCTCGTCTGCTTTCTCTGGGGCAAGAAGCTTTCTTATCTGCCCGATCGAAAACATGGCTCTTGTTGCTGGCTTCTAGCAGCACACATAGGGAGGTGTTTATTGGACACAGTCAGGGGAACCATGTATCCCACTCCCTTATAAACAGGGCGACCCTGTCCGTAGCCTGCAGACAAACACTGAGTAAATAAGCCGGGGATCCAATTGATGTTCCTCTGTAGCCTCCTGTGTGTGTGTGTGTGTGTTTGTGTGTTGAAGGGAGAGTGGGCTGACACTGTGTCTACACCTCACCGCTGGAGGATTTAATGTATTTGGCAGCAGGAAAAGCACAAGAAACTCTCAATCAGCCAAGTAGTCATTAACAAGTGATTGGAAGTTAATTGTACAATGTAATCCAGGGAAACACACATGTAATGTTCTCAAGGATGTGCATGAACCACATGCATGCATACAGGATTCATACTGTATGAGCCCTGCCCACAACAGGCACGCTGTAGAGCTGAATAGGTAAAAAAACAGCAGCTCAAGCAAGATAATAAGCTGCCATCTCATTAATGCGCTGCTTCTTCTCCCCAACGCCGTTTCTAAACATAGCAGTATGAAAGCATCCATCTCCAGCATCCCTGGCACCCCCTCCAGCCTTCCAATTTACTGCCACTCACCTTTTTTTAATTCCATCAGCGTGATGATGAAAGCTGAGAGAGCATTACGGTCCTCGCCAGTGGTCAGACAGTGAGTGAGCGAGTGCAGGCCTGCATCGGTCACACTGTCAGCCACGCCAAATGGGTTAGGACAGAGAGAGGGGAAGCCAAGGCAGAGGCGGGGGGTGGCGTGGGGGTCTGAAGTGCCAAGGGTTGAGTGGCATAAACCCCTAATGCTCCACCGAACATACAGTGTGTTATATATATATAGTAAGGAGTAATACTTGCCGGGGTCAAATAGAATTTGCAAATAAATCTTAGTGTTTGTTTTAACCCAGCTGGTGGACCAGATGTCTGGTATGACGCTGCATCGGGAGATTTCAGATAAAGTAAATCAAACTGATAACAATCATATTTCTAATAATACAGAAAATAACTATGGCGATTGTAGCACAGTTTTTAGAAGCACGGTACTTTATGTGACCATCACAATATACAATGTAAAATAAGGGTGCAATTGTTCCCCGGGTTCTGGGAACTTGTGAGGTGCATTTTTTATAATATTTTCTGACAGTTCATGGACTAAACAATGAATGGATTAATCAGGAAAATAATTTGCAGATTAGTCGATAGTGAAAATAATGATTCGTTGCTTTTTGGTTAATTGCTTATAAAGAAATTGTGATAAATGCCCTACACAAGGTGGCATTTGTGAATAGCTTGTTCTGTCTGACGGATAGTTGAAAGATATTTGATTTTGAATATATAAACCAGAGAAAAGCAACAAATCCATACATTTGAGAAGCTGGATTAATAATTAATTATTTTGGCATTTGTACTTAATGTGCCATTAGAGGATAGAAACATTCAGCCAACAGATTAAAAAAAGAAAATTAAAATAAAAAATTATAAGCACACTGAGGTAATGAAACATTTGATATTGCGAATGACAAATTATGATACCATGCATAATAAAGTTTTTTTGTCCATAATACATCTTTTGGTACTTGCTTATATGCTGGACTGAGGGGCATATACAGTACATGCAGGGTGCTGAGGGTGCCATATGAATGGCGGGGGTGTAGTTATCATGTGGAGGTGCATATATGGTCTCAGCTGCTCACGTGTAAATTCAGTTACTCAAAACCAAAAACAGGCGGCAAGTGAAATAAGTCGGCGGGCTGGGTGGTAGGCAGGCCGCTCTGGGGTGGACGGTGGGCGGCGCGGCAGATACCGTTAACATGTCAAGCCACGTTGTGTCGTGGGTCATGCAATAAGAGCAGCCGTGGGAACGGTATGGGAAACACTGGGCAGAATGGCCGGGCTGTGTGACGGGAAGGCCATCTGGTGTCACCAGTCACCAGGCACCTGCCACCATATGATCATGCCTCTTCTTCCAAGACCCTTTCGCCTTCAAAACACTACAGCACTCATGACCCCCCCCCCTTTTCTCTCATCCTGCCCCCCCCCCCCACCCGAGTAATCGCCAAGGGCATCGATGCAGTCTGCACAGCTATTGACTGTTCATATGTTTCCGGTCACTGGCATTATTCTTGACCTCCACTCCCCAAACAATGCCCCTCCTCATGCTCTACATGTCTTCAAGTATTGATCTGCTGAAAATCTTCTGCCGTCACAAAAGGGGAGGAAAGGGATGGAAAAGAGCACGCAAGGACGAGGTCGAGCTGTCATACAAAAACACCCCCACAGAAAAAAAAGAGTTTGACGGATTTTTAATTTCCGTAAGAAATCAAACATCATCAGGAGGGGGGGGGGGGGGGGGGGGATACTCAGTTGCTGCAGCTGAAAGCCCCGCTAGCTGTCAGGAATCTGGCAGTAACCCGCAGTCTGAAGACAAGACCTCCTTTAGTCTTTGGCTGAATCACTGATGAATTATTTTGTTATTCAGACGGGTCCTTCTAGCTTGCGGAGGAGAAGTAAAGTCAGTGTTTTGATAGACCTTGGCAAGATGATGACTACTGGATTATTCATAATGTTTTCCTTTCTCCTTCACGACAAATCTGTTCTTCTATTTTTCATGAGCAGAAGACGCTACGGGGCCCTGCGACTAAATTCGGAGGATTTGGGCGCTACCCCGCTGGTGTAAAGTTCTAAAATAAAAAGCGGTTTATATTTAACTCAGACGTGGTCTGGTGCAGGCTCCCCCACTAATTGAGGGCTATGCAGTAATCTTCAGTGGGCTAAAACTCATTGTACCGTAAGCTCTGCAGCAGCAGTAAGATGAGGTCAAGGCAGATCAGCATTTCTCTCCCTTTGCTATCTACAGACTTCCAAGGATAAAGATTTTAGGCTACTAAGAGACACATAGAGTACAGTATAGAGCATCACTGCTAATAGCGGCAGCTGGAAGAGGTTCAAATGACATCTCAGCTCCTGTTCTAAACTTATCTTAAAAGTCTAACAGCGAAAACTGAGCAAGAAGAATGACCAAAAGAACAACATAGACACTGAAATATAGTCCATTTATTTCTTTCAGTGTGACTTGGACACTCGTTGACCCCCTTTCCCCTATAGCACCACCCAAGCAGGTGTTCCCAAGCTGAGGAATGTCAAGCTATGTTGAAAAGGTTGCGCCACGATGCCGGCCTGCCCTCAAGTATGCCAACTATCTTGGTCTTACGGGGGTCACGGACATCGGGGAGATCCTGAACCCCCCCCCCCCGGCCCATTTTGGGATGCAAGGACAACGTCTCATGTCGTTGACCAATGACAGCCTGTCCTTTCCAGATGCATTTCACCACATACACACAATCCAAGCCCAGGATTCCAACAGGCTACTTTTGCCCTGCTTTTGACCCATCGGCTGGCACTCAGAGTACAGCCTTATCAAAACCAAGGGATGGAAAGAACAAAGAGTGTGCGAAAAACAGCGTCTTTTTTTAGTGGAGGCTCCTCCAGTTATCTAGTGGCACTCATCCACGGGGGCAACTGTTAACGTATTATTATCAGAGCAACGTGGAGAGCTGACAGAATATTTCTGTCTGCCAGACAGGGGTTTGATAACTCCACCCCTCTCAGCCCGGCAGAGGAGAGCGCCACCGATGAGAAGTTGACCTTATTCAATCAGATTTTTTTTTCCTCCATTTTTTTTCCTCCTTTCTTTTTGGATGTCTGTCTTGCTTCTTTTTTTCTTTTTTTGTTGATGCGTCTGAGCGCTGCCAAGCTTGGCGGGGAAAAGAGCGTTGTAATGGTGTAGGCTGCCTGTGGATGCGCTTCAAACACAGGGAACACTTCCAATAATGTATGCACATCATGCCCGGGTACGCACACACCCACGCAGGCACAGTAACACACTCGCAAGAGCTAACAAAAGCACATTCCTGCGGTATCTGTGCAAGTGAAAGACAAAAGGGTTTAATGCCATGCCTCTCACACAATTGGCACTACAGCCCCATGGGCTATAAATCCTGGCCTGGGCTCATTCAGAGCCTCACAGGCGATGATCAGGGACAAACTTTCAATACTTCACTGCGTGACCCAGGATCACACCGGTCATTCTATAGGTGGCACTGACATGGCTGAACCCATGAATGTGTCAGGGGGACTCATAAGTCACAGCACTGCTTAACTGCAAGGCAATGGCCCAACACACACACACACACACACACACACACACACACACACACACACACACTAAACATATCGCGGGCTCATTACTATTTACAGCATGAAATGGTCACCAAGTGTTGGAAGTACATGGTCCTCCTTATTATTGTACACACGCATGAACACCGCACGCGCACAGAACCACGCGTCCATATGTGCACGCACATGACACACACGCGCACTATCCTCCTGAAGGACATCGACACATCTGAGAATGTCTACTCTCATGAATTAAACTGCGATGGGGGGGGGGGGGCTATATAAAAGACATAAAGAGTGATGTTCCAGGTATGCAACAGAATCCAAACAATGAGGAACCAATTAGGAGCAGGAGGAAGACGAGAAGAGTCAAGAGAGGCTGAAGATACGATGAGAGGACAGAGAGAGAGGAGAGACCGGCAGGCACAGCAGCACTAACCTGTTTCACTTCAGCAGGCATGGTCCAAAATCCCCCCCGTTCGGTCCCGAAAAAAGAAAAACCTCCCGGGGAAATGTGGAACAACTACTTCCTTCTCTCGGGAGGAAAAAAAAAAAAAACTTTCCCTGCTCTCCTCCTCTCGTCTCCTGGTCTATTGACGTTGAGTTTTCTCCCCCCTCTGTGAGCGCAGAGGCAGCAGCTCAGACGCGGGCAGCCATCCTCTGCTCAGCCGCGTCCAGCCCCCGCACAGTCAGCGAGAGGAGCACCGGAAGCGTGGCAGTGCCGCCTTTCAAAATAAAGGCGCCGCCACCACGCGCTGCCCGCGAAAGACGCGCTTTTTGCAGATATTGTGTTGAATGTCCGCTAATGACTGCAGAACAACGGTTACATTTGAAACAACCAAAACATTTTTACGGTTCAAGTTGTAGGTTGAGACTATGTCACAAGTTGTTGTCAAAACGGTCGTATAAGATATGTCTTTAGGTCTCAAATCCAAAACCCTTCAACCATGTTCCACAAGCTAATTTAGCAAAGAAAGCAACAAACCAAACCATGCAGGTCCAACCAATGTAACCAAACACATACAAATGTCGGCTGTAGTAAAAGGGTGAGTTTAATACCGTTTCTTATAAAGCGGTTGGTGCACTTTGTTTCTTGAGAGACGTGTGTGAATGTTTTATTGTGAAAGCTAACGCCTGCATTAAAAAACAACAACAACAACAAAATCAGAGGTATTAGAAAATCTGTCACCATTGACCAAGTGCAGGACGTTCTCCAAAAACAGTGACATTATGCACCTGCTGTTGGCCATACTGGAGGTCTAAAGGTCAGGTGACACATACACCTATGACAATGCAGTAGGCGTATATTACTATTTCTTGACAATAGGCATTTGCATTGAATGACACAAAAAATGTCGAATGGACTGCGAGGAATTAAGATTCATAACCAAACCGTGGCAGCATGGCCGGTGGATCATTTCAAGCAGCATGATTGACGAGTGTGAGCTCCAAAACGAAACAGTAATGCTTTTATTTTGAAAGTACAAACCACCCCACATCCGGTGCAATCTTGGCTCTCTCTGCCTGGTTTGACACCGCTGAGGGAAAAAAAGGGACTGCTTTCTCCTTTGCAGAGATGCTGTGTGTATGCATGTATGTATGTATGTATGTATGTATGGATGTGTGTATGTATGTATGTATGTATGGATGTGTGTATGTATGGATGTATGGATGTATGGATGCATGTATGGAGAGGAGAGAGATGAGGTGCAAAAGGAGACGTTGCCTCTGCAGGAATCCAAGAAAAGGAATGGAATCAACCGAATTCGCACGCACTCACTCAGCAATAAAAAAGTTTGCCAGAGAGAGAACAAAACCCACCAGGGCTGAGAGGAAGGGGGGGGGGGAGGTGTGCTAATAGAAAGGAGGTTTCCCAGACAGGCAGCAGGAGCTAGAAGTGTAGCAGCTCTCTCTCTCTCTCTCTCACATTGGGCCTATGTCTGGCATCTTAGTGGGGTGGGACCAGCTCCCTCTATGCACTCCAGCTGCGTCTGTCTGTCAACCCGTCGACCCCTCCCCCTTGTTGGCATGGACAGAGAGAGAAGAAGAGAAAAAAAAAGGGGGGGGGGGGTGTGGGGGACAGGGGCTCACACACTGAACAAAAGTTGCCCCTATTGAGGCAAAGGCACCCAATACTCTGCAAATTTTTACACCCTACACACACACACACACACACTGCACACACAGCTCCTTTTCTCCACCTCTTTGTCCCGTTCCTCTCGCTGCACTTGATATAAGGGAGGGGTGGGACTTACGTGAAAGAATTCGCATTCAAATATCTATGACTGTGACCAAGACTGGGAAGGAATGTTAATCTAATAACGTAGATGGAGGCTTAACTAAGGACAACTTTGAGAGACGTCTGGATTTACAGAAGAAAGAAAAAGAATGACTGGACTAAAAAGAGAAAACAGAGAAAGGAGAAATCCCAAGCGGAGGGGAAATGGCTGAGGTTTTGCATTCCACAAGCCTGGCATTTCATCTCCCCGAACGTTACTGCTCCATTTGTTCTTAATGAAAGACCTGGGCCGCCATGCACCATTACATTTAGATCTATTTACTTTCAACAATACCATTAAGATTTCATCCAACCAACATTAGCTCCAAAAAGTGGTTTTAAAAAGACGTCTCGTAACTTCAGCTGCCTTCTCTTATGTGATTTGCAATATCACATTCCATTTGAGCCATTTAAGGTTTGAGTGAGTTTCATAACCCTGTTTAAAAATCCATTAAGTGCTTTGCAATACTGATGGGAGCGGGTGAGAAAAGAAGCGTTACTCTTTATTTTCTCTATAAATCTGTGCATGTGTGTTTTGCCACGTCCATTTCATAGTTTAATGTCATGATTAAAGTTTGAAGGAACATTTTCCAAACTCCCATTACCATTTCGACTTATGCAGGACTATAAGTCTACTGCCACGCCAAATGTTAACGCCAGCATGCTAACGTGCTCACAATGCTAATATGCTAATGTTTGAGAGGTATACGGTTTCACATGGTCAACATCTTGGTTTAACGTGTTGGCTTAACATGTTAACGTTTGTCAATTACCACTAAACGCAAAGTGCAGCCGAGGCTGAAGTCAGACGTCGGGAACTTTGACCTGATGATGGTGCATGATGGAAAGCTAAAGGATCGACAAACATACAATTCATCCTGAGGGGAACATGAATTTTTGTACCAAATTTCATGGAAAGTCATTAGGATTCATCCTCTGGGAATTATAAATGTTTGTACAAAATCTTGCACCAATCCTTCAATTACATGTTGAGATATTTGACTGGCCAAATTAAAACTTTGACTTGGTGGTGGAGCAAGATGGAAAGTCAACGGATCACGGATCAGTCATTAGGATTCATCCTCTTGCTGGCATGGAAAATGTAGGAAACGAAAACAGACAGGACAGGTTGAGGTTAACTAAGTATCCAAAAAAGAAGAATATTGAATATTTAATTTCAAAACAATTCCTGGAATGTGTTTCCAGGAATACCTGCCACTGTCAGACAAAAGCTAGATTCTCTTGAGTCTAGCCTACCCACGCCTGGGCCTTGTAAAATAAATGTACAAGGTGTATGAATAATCCAGGAGTTGTAATCAAAGCTGGTGAAGTCAGCTTTACTCTGTCAGGATGTACGGTGTGAAACAGATGGTGGAAAGGTTAATGTTCAGCGACAAGGCGCGCTTTGACAGCCAGACACCTCCAATGAAGCCGCATCTGTTAAAATCATGTTTTTTCGCTTCCGTTCAAGATGCCTGGTGCACAGGAAAAACAGAGAGAACGAAAGGGGAGCAAAAGCAGATGCACAAAGTCGACTGAAGGGAGGAGCGACTAGCGGTTCGGGAAAATGTATCTGACGTTTCAATGCAAAAAAATACTGTTTTTGTAATCTTCAGTTTCAAAGGAGACTTTAATGACTTTAATTCCGAATTGTACTTCAAAAGCTTTTCCACCCTGCCACCCAAGAATACATTTCTTGGGAAGCACTACTTAACCTTCAAACTTGAATCAAGAGGTGAGTGGGTTCAACCAAATATCCCACTATACACAAAGCAGGTCCACAAAAAAAAGTGATTTTAAAGATAATACTGACTTTGCTGCTCTAAGTTCCTCAGGACAATCACTGCACAGTGTTGGGGCCCTGATGCAAAAGTGATGTATGTGTGAGAGTCTATAGGGCCAAGATGATCTGCTCTGCTACAGGCTAACTGCTGTTTATTCTAACAATGGCACAGCCTGCAAAAAAAAAAAAAGCCCTTATCTAATGACTCTTACAATCATGTTTTATTTTCCCCTTGAAAAATGGCTACTCAGCGATGCAGAGGATTAGAGTCCAATCTATTGGTGGCTTTTGTCTCGCAAAAAGGCAATTTTCCCTTCATTTAGGCAAATGAAGCTCTGTTTAAATGACATCACTTCAGATCAAAAGGTCCTATTTTCAGTTTTTATGTCGCAATACTGTAATTGCACAGCGAGATTTGTAATACAACTATAACCGGATTAGGCTTGTCAGTTTTTTATCTTGTCATGCGTAATTGGGACACTGAATGAGGCACAAACAACAGAATCTGAATCAGTCTGAGGCTGACACGCAGCTAATCATCAACTTTTTGTCATCAACTCTATTGGTTGCTCAGAGGTATGTCTTAAAATGATCATATTTAACCAGTTGTTCCATGGCCTAATGCACACCCTCGACACGACGAGAATCACTCTCAGACACTCCGTGTGAGACAGTTCACATACCAAGCCTCGTTTCTTTCCTCTTTCACCCTTTTCAAATGCGCCAACATATAGAGAGGGCCCCACAGCCTGTCTTCAGCTGAAGACAAATTACACAATTTTTAAGACGAAGTGTGTGTGTGCAACTCCGTGACACGAAGCAGCAAAGGTTTGCAAATTCCTGCGTGTGCCTCAGCCTGAGGCATCGCCAACACATACAGTCAGTCAGAGTGCAAAATCAATGGCTGTATGGTGACTTAATTGCTTTAATCTGATGGTGTACCACCTGTAGACGACTGTTGCTGCACATACACTCGTGCTGATAATCCCTCCAATGCACACAGGTGGATTTACTGGAGCCAGCAAATACCGAGAGGTTTGCCTCTATCAGCTTTAAATAGAACAGAGATTTTAGGCTAATTCCAGGTAAAGTACCCAGCTGAGAGTTACGGCTGCCCCTTCTGAGTTGATTCATTAGTCTGTGGGTCTTGGGGGGGACACTGCCAGACTTCTTTCGTTGATTTGTCCGCTTTAGCTGTGTTTTTTTGTTTTTTTTCGGGAATAGTTGATGCAACTCTGGCATCCAAACGCTTTCCACAAATGCCCATTTGTACTTTTTTAATTAACATTAGATCCCACAGCCAGTTCACGCATTTGCTGAGCGGCAATAATATGAGAGACACCGTTTATACTGTGGAGAGCCTAGCCGAAACTCTTTGATTTGCTTTACTTGGCAACAAACCTGAATATTCACATTGCAGCAACCTTTATTGAAGAACACGCTGGGGTGAAATTGAAAAGAAACTTTTGCCATTACTGCATTTGCAATTCTCTGTCCAATAAAGTGCAGATTTACTCCTGCAAACCTCCCAAAACAAGACTCAGTGGCTGCCTCTGTTCCTCATTTGATGACCATTTATATGCTTGTAAGTCAAGTAGTAAAAATGTCACACCAGTATGTTAAACTGATGAGGATAATTAAATGAAGGCTTTGAAGAACACCTCCAGCCCTGCTGCAAAGTTCTGAGACTGTTTTCAATTTATTTTTTTTCTTCTCAGTTGAAAGGGGTCAGCATCCAGCCTTGTTTGGTTATCTGCTGGACACTGGGAGGGGTGAGGTCACATTCCTCAGGTGGCACTGGGGTCCTGTGAAGGACAGAGGCTTTATTTTTAACACATGGGCTACAATTTAGTCTCTGGACTGAACGGCCAAGCCCAACAGTCTGTTTAGACTAACAGGGTCATAGTTAGACTTCAAGTACATATGCAGACTTCCATGCGCTCCAGAAACTTTCAGACGGAGGCAGTGCCCTTCAAAGATATCTCGCCTGTGTGTGTTCACCTATGCGAGCGCACGGAGAGGATGTCTGGTAAAGGAAATGGGAGTCGTCTTTGGACACCCCTCTTAGTGCTTTTAGTGAGCATAATGGTTTAATGGATTGTGATCAAATGGCAGGGAGGTGCACCAGGACAGGCATTAAGTCCACCAACATTGGGGCTGATTTGAAGGATGAAGGTTTGAGCCGCCCCCGAGGAATATAAATAGCCCACAGTACAAAAGGCTTTTCTGCTTCTTACCCTTCAAACCCCAACCTTGAGTAAAAATTCCTGTCCTTCCATGTCAGCCCCTGGACTTCTCCTCTACCTTGAGCAGTTAGCTGTGTGATTCATGGGCCTTCGCCTCAAACTTGACTCCTAATGTCGGAGCAGGGTGAATAAAAGATAACCTAGAACATAAATGGCACGCTCTACGCATTTTAGCTTAAGTTTAAGCAGTGTAGCGGGAAGAAGCCAGTCGCTTTTTGCTCCTTAAATGTTTGATACATTTATTAGATTTGTAAATGGGTTGCACTGCCTTTAGAGTCCTATAGGCCCTGACACGCTGTTAGGAGGAGCCCGAGAATTAACCCCGAGATTATTGGACAATCCTGTCTTCCACCTCAACTCCAGCGCTGTCTGTCACATTTACACCTGCCTCTAAAGCAGTGATTCCCAACCTGGAGTTCAGGACCCTCACAAGAGACAGGTAGAAAAGAAGAAAAGAAATAAGAAAAATAAGAAAAAATAAGAAAAATAAGAAAAAAAATTCTGGATTTCTTATGAAATACTGCATATCGTTGTCTCTTCTCTGATTGGTCTGTGTTTTTCGATTTGACTGAGCAGTGACTGTGAGAAGAAGTGGTGTGACTAAATTCGGATGATGTTCGTGTGTGTTCAGAATGCGCAATGTATTTGTATTCCTTTACAGCCCTGATATCCAAAGGACCAAGTAACCTTTAAACTCCTACGAAGCGTGGTTAGGTGTTCCATATGGAAACATGGAAAACAAGCAGCAACATCATTAAAATTGAAATGACTTTTCTGCAGGCTGCTCCACGAAACTACAATATAAGAGGAACCTGGTGTAACAGTGTGGTGTACAAAAATAAACAAAGGAGGCACTTTCACACCAAGGTAATTAGGGTGTTTATGGGAGGAGAGAAGGTTCCTGATGGCACAGCGAGGGAAGAAGACAGGGGAAGATAGAGGAGGGGAGGGGGTAAACTAAGGCTCATTGTTAGGCAGGTGATTTACGAGGGTACAGGGGCTCCCGGGCCCTGCCAGTGGAAGGATAGATCTTCTGTCGCTATAGCACCCTCAGCCCTTTGTGTCCATTGTGCCTACACAGGGCTGGGGGGGCTGTGCGGATGAAAGTGGGTGGAGGGCGGCTGGAGCGATTGTTGGTTGAGTGCTGTAGTGCCATCGCAGGGCCTGTACATCTTCAGCACAGACAGCAGCGCAGATCAAAGGCTGCACTGTTCCCTCGCTTTAAAGCTCACAAACCTTTGAAAACTTGCCTCAACATTTGCACAAGGGGATGATATGCCTTTGCAATGCTAGAAGCCAGCTGAACGTACCATCTGAATACCAAACACCAACATTTAATGATATCCAGAGTGCGAGAAATTATCCAGAGTTTCCTTTTCAATGAAGCCGGGTGATTATACGCACCACGAGATGGGATCTGTGCATGCGCTGGGCAGCGGCCGTGGGTAGATTAGGTGTCTGGTGTATATGAAATGAGGTCACCTTCTCCCTTAGCTCCAGACAGACGTGGTAGTCTGAGTGCTGTCTGCCTTTCTCCACACATAGAACTGTCACCATGCACCACTTGACCTTTCAGAGCCTTGGCGATAACGCTCCTTCAGGCAAAAATCTATTACCACAGGCAAACGCAATATCAAATGAAGAAAGGGCAGGATCTTAGCACATGTTGGGGCTCTCGATGGATGCGGATTCAAAGGCGCCTTTGAGTCCGTGTCACTGAATCTCCACTAATAATTTCATCATGAAAGCTAATGGAGTGTCCGACAGCATTGTTCTGATGTTTCTCAAAGGACGGCGCGGCGTAAACACTCTAATTCTCCTCTTTGGCAGCAATTCATAAAGTGTTATATTGAAGTGAATGAGGATCATAATTCAATTAGTACGGTCTCTGAAAGTGGGGCAGTGCTGTTTACCAGAAGCTCTCCCACTCTCATTGTTCTAATACAATGGTCAAAGCGTCTTGTGGCGCTCTACCTTTTTATACCTTGTTTTAACATCATGCTGAGCCAAAACAAATATCATAAAATTATATTTGAAACATGCTGAACCACCATTCTCTTTAAACCTATTCAGCTGTGTGCACTCCAGCTAAGCAGGGTGACCTGTGTTAATATCAGAGAGTGATATATTTACGGTCGGGACTATTTTTTATTCGGGATTATGTTGTCTCCACTCTCTGTAGGACAAATACAAATCATAGAGACCAGTGAGCTGCATGCAGCATCTTAAGCCAAAGAAAACAACATGGGATTCTTGAAAAGTTTCAACATTAGTCCCAAGTTTTCTTTATGGTTCAACAAGGCCGAGTCTACAGCCACGCTACTGTAGCGGTTTTATGAAGCCGTAATTAAGATCAGTGGAGGTTTGGGCTAAATGCTAACTCCAGCATGCTAAAATTGTCACAATGACAATGCTATCATGCTGACATTTAGCAGGTAATGTTTACCACTTTCATCATTTTAGTTTAGCGTGTTAGCATGCTAACACTTAACACAATGTACAGCTGAAGCTGATGGTAATGTCATTCTTTTTGCATGTATGTTGTCATTGACCAAGTATTGGACAAATGAAAAGTTTGACCTGATAATGGCAAAATTGTATGGCGATTCATCCCATATTTCAGTCAAGACCAAAGTGGTGGACCGGCCAACCAACCAACCAAAAGTGCCATCTCTGGCGCCTCTACATCGGCTAAAAAACGATTCCTCACAGTATTATGCAAAATGTTTATGTTCACATGAACATTAGCCAAAAGATTTGACACCTAACTCAACATCTAGACAGGCTGCAAATCTTCATGACTTTAACTTTGAAGAGGAAATTACTGCTATATTTCCGCATAACACTGTCAAACCATCACTGTGTGATTTACTTCAGGCACTTGGCTGCTGTCCAGGGCCATGCCTCGCTCCACATCCAGGCTGTACTGGGCAGAAGAACTTGCTGTGTTACTGTAAAGTCAACACCCTGAGGTTGGGGGCTGTTTGAAGTGACCAATCGCGTGGCGCTGTGCTTATGTGTGTGAAGTAATCTGCACCGATCTCTGTGAACTGAAGATCATTTTTCTCATGTTCATTTGCTACCCACTGGGCCCGCTCTCTCTAGCTCGCCCCCGTTAAAACGCTGACAACACTGATCTAAATGATGAAAGGCAGATAAAAGTGTTAGCCGCCTGCTGGTGTTTAGACCCGATCCGTTCCGAGGTGAACGCTGTGTAGCAGAAGTGCTATCTAGATCAATGGCTTATCACTCTCATTAAGCGTCTACTTCCATCTGATTTCATTAATCAGACTTGGTCCACTTTTCCTTTTCTGACCCCAACTTTAAATAATGGCAGGCCTCATTGAGTCTGGCCCTGGGGATGAGAATCTGAACCTTCAGTTAGTGATCCATGCTCCATTTTAATCCATCATGCAGCCGGGGGATTGTGTGCGGGGGGAACTAAGGAGGAGGTAGGGAGAAAGTGAACAACCTGATGCATTCCTCATCGCTCATACCACCTCATTATGTGAATGGAGTGGGTCTCATGGTGCAGCACACACACACACACACACACACACACACACACACACTTTCACACCTTCTGTGCCACGCACTCAGGTGCTGTTTGTCCTAGAGCAGACACTGATGAACCACCCCCCCACATCCAATTTGCTTTGGCATTTATAGGTGTTCAAGATAAAGCGGACGGTCCAATGCCTGGTGACTGAATGACATTTTTAAAATGATGCAAAATGGGGCATGGTTACGTGAGCGGTACCCCATTACGGCCAACTGATCCCCCAGCGTGCGAACAGCCAGTGTGTGTGTGTGTGTGTGGGGGGGGGTGGTATCTGTGCATCTGATCTGTGAGTGAGAGCGTGAGAGAGCAGGTTAATTCACTGCCTGCCATGTTAAGCACTGTCCAGTAAATCATGGATCAGTTTATGAGGAGGGGAGGGTATCTCACTCTCTCTCTCTACACCCCCCCCCCCCACACACACACACACACACACACAAACATATAGAAGCAGAACATTACCCCTGTGGGGGGTGAGGGGATGACAAGTTTGCTTTACCCTGCTATACTTTCCCTGCATCCTCTTCATTATCCCTTTATGAAGCCAAATTGGCAGCAAGCCCTTTAAAAATTAACACTGACACAGACTTACAAAATGTGACTGTGGGCAAATACAACTGCAGGCAAGTGTAGGCAAAACAGTTTCATCTCTGCAAGTCTTGCTGTATCAATAATACATGAGACTGCCTCCCTTGCCGTGATTAAAGGTGACGTATCCAAGTGCTACAGGTGCTGCATCGCCAAATTGCGCTTTCAAATTTTCGTTAGAAAAACATGTGTACAGTCTGAATGGATTTCTTCAAAGAAGCTATCATACCCACGAGTAAAAACAGGAGAAAGCTCTTAGAATATCTAAGCACGTGCATCCGTCAGAGCAGGCTGAAAATACGTAGTTATTAGCAGAGGAAGCGTTGACTGTAATTGTAACATTTTCCAGTCAATGATGCAGCCAGCAGTTTGAAGCGTGTATCAATGAGCTGTTGTGACTGTTGACATTTTTAGGGGATTACAGCTGTCTCATTTCTACATCTTACATTTCCTGTTCCTGCGGGGCCGGCCAGCATTGACAGGAGCCCCGGCCAGGACTCTAATGTAACCCAGACGCTGGCCAGAGCTGGGCGAAAGGCCACATCCAATCAGCAGCACCACCAGACAATATCAAAGACCAGTGGGCGAGAGGAGATGGGATTGGATGGCAAGCAGTGGCATAGAAGGAGGAGGCGAAGGAAGACAGAATGAGAGGTTGAATCTCATCAGCTCGCGTTTAAAGATGAGTCACCACAGGGCAGATTATTGCACAACATCCAGGACAGTGGGTACGAGACAGAGGGAACAAGTGTCCCAAATCACAGACAAATTGAACAGAGAGATTATTGAGTCCCACCAGTGATGAAAAGCAATGACTGAGAGCAAACACTACGATGGACTGAGCTTGCTCAGATGGAAGGAGGGAGCAGGAGAATTTAGAGAGGCAGGCAGGGAGGCAGACACGTGGTAGCGCATGTTGGTGGTTGGAAATGACGGGAGGTTGGCCAGCAGGCTGGCATCATTTACCTGCATCACCACCTGCTGCCATGCCAGCGGTTGGCTGGTAGGGGGGTTGGCGCGCTCTAGCTGCAGGGTGACGTTGCGACGCTCCTCCTCGAGGGCTCGGGTCAGCTGCTCAAAACGCGCCTCCTGCTCTTTCACTGAGGCCAGGATGCTGGCGGCCGAGCGAACATCATAGTCCTCCATGTCCAATGTTGGTCACAGTTGTACAGATCTTCCAAGTCGGAAAGGGAGGGAAGAGAGAGGGGCGGGGGGGGGGGGTGCACCAGGTCATTAAACACACCCTGACCCAGCAGGCTGGGTGAGTGGCATCAACAGGCTGACGCATGCCTCAAATTTGAAGTCAAATACAAGACTTATTTACTGGCCAAGATGGGACACAGCACACGCTTTAAATAATCATCTTTAAATAAAAGACCAACACGACACATCAGAATGGAACAATTAGGATGGTTGACTGGGTGAATGGAGAAGTAGGGTCATAGTACAGAGAGTCTGTCTGTTACAGTCAAATCTGTTTAAGTTAGACTGAGGTGTCTTGAGCCAATACCCTGAAGGGACAAGCTCAAATTCTCCCCACAAAGGGTGACTGCATGGGGAAGTCTCTGATACTCCAACCCAGCATAGCAAAGACATTAATGAGGATGCTCTGCTGGGTGCCAATTATGATTTTGCTTTCAGAAGTTTGAGCCTGTCTTGTAATTAAGACAATCCTGGCACCACAGAAAAAAAATACAGTTTTGCAAAATGGAAATATCATCCACCAATTGCAAGTACAACAACAAAGGGAATGAAACAGCACGGTGCACACTCACAAAAGCAAAGATTCTTGTTCCTGGACATCCAAAAGGTGGAAAAGGAATGATCTCACCGACCACAAATGAACAATCATAGCCAGCTTGGAGGAGTGGCGCTGTCATTGGATACAGTCATGCACAGAGCCATAATGCGTTCTGACACACAAGCGCTGTTGCAGGCACGAATCCAACACATGCAAGCTTCCCACAGCCAGCCATACGGACACCCGGGCCTGGTATCGCACGCACACACAAACACACACACACACACACACACACTGTCTATCATAAACAATCATGATTTCTAGATAACAGTTGCAAGCCACAATGCGTATCACTGTCACACGCGCCCTGATATCCATAACTGATGGTGGCGTGATATCAAGGGGGTTGACGGCACAAGAACAAATGGGGTTGGAAATACCAATCCACGGCAATACAGACCTAGTAGATAAGCAGGCTGAGAGGTGTTAGAAAACAGACATCCCCCACTCTAACAGAAGCAGAAGGATGAGACAGCAAGAAGAGCTGAGAGCTGGGGGGGGGGGAGAGGGGGAAGAAAAACAAAGGGAAGACAAAAGAGAAAAAGCCAGAGGTTAAAACAGAAATGAAAAGCCACAAACAGCATATGGTTCTTCTGACTGGGTTGTATTTGACTATATGGTAAACCCAAACCTGGTGAAACAGGTGCATAAAGTATTTCAAAGTATTTCAAAATAAACATCCATAGTTTGCATATATATATATATATATATATATATATATATATATTTCTTTAGATAATCTTCAAGAGAATACTTTTTTTACTGTTTTCATAAATCTTCATTGCTCAAAGTACATGTCTGTTGTCAAGGCTGGCAAAGCGGTAGCAGCTACCCGAGGGACCCGGACCCCAAGAATCAGTCGCACTACTTATTGTAAGGATGTGACGTAATGTTCTGGCCTTGGACCAGACAGCTCAATTAGAGAGTGAAAGACACGTTTGTCAAGCAGTCAGTCATGGGGGGTGGGGGGGGTGACAACACAAGGCAGTAGCCAACATCCTGGGGTCAACTTAGGCCAATCAGCATCATTTCGAGAGTGACACTATGGTGAGAAGAATAGATGTCTCCGATATTGTGATTAGGAATTACAGGCTTTAAAACACAAATGTAAGGTGAGCGCTTATTTTGGCACCAGAGGGATTTATTAAACAAGAAGGTACTTTACAAAACCCAAGAAAGGCCACTGAGGCACATTTTAGCAAAGCATTTTGGGCATTTTCTAGCTGATCTTGCCACCGAAACAGACAAAGATTGAGGAGGGGTGGTTTGGCTCAGCAGGGCATGATCAATGCAGATGCAACCATTAGAATCTCAAACAGGTCGGATTACAGACACAGAGTGTGTGTGTGTGTGTGTGTGTGTGTGTGTGTGTGTGTGTGTGTGTGTGTGTGTGTGTGTGTGCGCATACACAGGATTCATTCTTCACTATAGGACCCGGTGAGCGTGAGGCCCTTATTCCCTTTGAAGCACACAATCCCTCTTTGATGTTTGTTGCACGCTGATCATTTATTTATCTGGAGCGGAGTCTCGTCTGACACGACTCTTCCTTCACTCGCTGAGGAGCCTGTGTTTTCAGAGCAAAACCCCACATCCGTGTGAATGGAAGGGAAGGATCATTTTCTATCTGTACCTCTATATGGGAAAGTGAGCTCTCATTTCTTAGCTTGTTTTTGGGGTTTTTTTCATTCTCAAATCACGAGTCTAGGAGTACCATTTTGAAATCCTCGTTCAATAATATTCCTGACTGGCATGATGTATATATATATATATATATATATATATATATATATTATAGTCATCAGCTGGTGATTTAGTTCCAAAAAGGAAACAGCGCTGGGTAATGACTACTTGCAAAAATAGCATCCTTGTCTATTTCCAAAGCTATCCACTACTTGAGATAACCGACAGCAATAGGGCACCATAAGCCATGTTGATTGGACATACTTGATGACGGACTCTAATGAGTCACACCCCTAGAGGGTTGGGGGGCAACATGGCCATTGCTTCCTGAGTCATAAAGGGAATAATATGGCAGGCATGTCAGCTACGCCCCACAGCTTATCATTAAACACCAACTTCTGGGCCTACTTAAAATAGCACAGGGAGGGGCATCTGAAGAATTCCCCTCTGCCACCATGACGGCCCTGTTCTTTTAAAGCTTTGGTTCAGCAGATGTTTGCTAATGGCCTGAATCAGAGGGGGTAAAAACCTTGCCAAGGTCTGCACATTTAACCCCATCCCCAATTACACACGCTCTAGTTGGTACCAACTTTATATGGTGAAAACCTATCAAGAGCAGGAGGGTCACTGGTGGATGCCACTATTGAAAGTTTATGAGTGGAAGGGATGATCACTAATCAAAGACATGCAATAAAAAAAATCCACAAAGGGAAGTGTGTTAGATTTGACTTCTCTTAGGGCTTCAACACCTTTAATTAAAAAGAAAAAACATGCTCCATGAGTACAGTTGATGCAGCACCTCACTTCCAGCTTCACTTGTGCTGCTGCAAGGCTTTTCCTCAAGTATGAATGCACTTCGGCACAAACCTCCTGCTCTAAAAATAGACCAAGCAATAAATATATTCACACACAGGCAGCCACAATTTTGAGTGTGGATCGGCAGATGAGATGCAGCCTTCGCTCACTTCAAAGGCTTGCTTACCGGAAAACCCGGTAATAAATCCACGGCACCTTGTTCATCAGCTTCACCGGACTCCCCTAAAACAAATCTTCCCGTGACAAGACCCTCTGCCGTCATACCCCTCTCTGTAGTAAGCTGGCAAGCATTTAAGCGATGTTATTCTCAAAAAGCAGCTAGAGGTCTGGTTATCTTGCAATATGACACCGACGAAATCACAAAAACAGGGCTGCAAGGGAGAAGAATGTCCTATCTGCCTGAACTGAAACCTTGGTGATTTCCCCATTGCCAAGATGGAATTCTTGTTTTGTGTATGTGGAAACTTTTCTGCCTTGAGCGGCATGCAAGCACTCTGACCACAGCAAGCTGGAATAACCAACACTTGATCTGCCCCTCTCTTCTTCCTTTGGCATTCCTCTGGTGAAAAGCATCACAAATTGGGCCGGTTGGTATGAGTCTGCTGTGTGCAAGTCGACTGCCATTATACAACCAGATTTATGGTTGTTACCCTTTCACTGCCATTTGAAACTACCAACGGGGAAAGATCCCAAATGCAGCTTTAACCACAAGGCCACCCTACATCTCTGAAGAGAACCAGTCATTCCACTGAGGACTTGGTGTTAAACCCTTCATGCTTTGCAGCCTGTCAATAATTTGATCTTAAAGCAATAGTTTAACGTTTTGGGAAATAAGCTAGTTATGCTCATTCTTATGTTATGCTCAAGAATTAGATTGATACCACTCTGATGTCTGTACGCTAAATATGAAGCTATCGCCAGCAGGCCTAGTTAACCTAGTTTAAACAGCTAACCTGGGTCTGTCCGAAATTTGCCTACAAGCACCTCTAAAGCTTATTTATTAACTTGTTATATGTTGTTCGTACAAAATCAAAAGTGTAATGCATTTTGCGAGGGATTATGTATATGTATGTATATTTGCTGCCTGGGCACAGGGACTATGGATCAGACAAACAAGATTTAAACATGTTTAGAGAGCTTCAGAGGTGCTGCTAGCTGGATTTTGTTACCTTTGAACAGAGCCAGGTTAGCCGTTTCCAGTCTTTTGGCTAAGCTAAGCTAACCGACTGCTGACTGTAGCTTCATATTTAGAGAGATCTGGTGATTGACTCAGCCATTGCAGAATATTCCATTTCTTTGCCTTAAAAAACTCCTGGGTTGCTTTCGCAGTATGTTTTGGGTCATTGTCCATCTGTACTGTGTAGTGCCGTCCCATCAACTTTGCTGCATTTGGCTGAATCTGAGCAGGAAGTATATCCCTATACACTTCAGAATTCATCCGGCTGCTTCTGTCTTCTGTCACATCATCAATAAACACTAGTGACCCAGTGCCATTGGAAGCCATGCATGCCCATGCCATCACGCTGCCTCCACCATGTTTTACAGAAGATGTGGCGTGCTTTGGATCATGAGCTGTTCCAATTCTTCTCCATACTTTCTTCTTCCCATCATTCTGGTACAGGTTGATCTCAGTCTCATCTGCCCAAAGAATGCTGTTCCAGAACTGGGCTGGCTTCTTCACATGTTTTTTGGCAAAGTCTAATCTGGCCTTTCTATTTTTGAGGCTGATTACTGGTTTGCACCTTGTGGTGAACCCTCTGTATTTACTCTCATTAAGTCTTCTCTTTATGGTAGACTTAGATACTGATACACCTACTTCCTGGAGAGTGTTCTTCACTTGGGTGGATGTTGTGAAGGGGTTTTTCTTCACCATGGAACGGATCCTGCGATCATCCACCACTTTTTCTCAGAATGTACTAAACTGTTGATTTGGCCACTCCAAACATTTCTGCTATCTCTCTGATGGATTTCTTCTTTTTTTTCAGCCTAAGGATGGTCTGTTTCACTTCCATTGAGAGCTCCTTTGACCTCATGTTGTGGGTTCACAGCAACAGCTTCCAAAGGCAAATGCCACACCTGGAATCAACTCCAGACCTTTTAACTGCTTAATTGATGACAGGTTAACGAGGGACGAGCCCATGCGGCCTTCTGAGTCAATTGTCCAATTACTTTTGGTCCCTTGAAAAAGAGGCGGCTACATATTAAAGAGCTGTAATTCCTAAACCCTTCCTCCAATCTGAATGTGGATACTCTCAAATTACAGCTGAGAGTCTGCACTTTAAGCCCATATTGATTATATAACTGTATCCTGAATATGTTTTCGTAAAACAGCTAAAATAACAAAACTTGAGTCACTGTCCAAATATTTCTGGGCCTAACTGTATTTCCAAAAATGTAAACCATTGCTTTAACTTTTGTCTTATATCAGGAATCAAAACAGAGACAAAGGAGGACTACAGGGGGACGCCCAGAGCAGGAGCGGCATGTGGTGTGTGTCTTGAGGGGTTTGAGTCGGGGGTTATTAGGGGTTGGAGGACCAGATTGGGAGGCAAAGGATGAAGATAATTGAGTGTGACCATCAGTGCCTGATATTGAGTTAGAAACATTCACCTGATTAGGGACTAGGTGGGTGGTGGGGTCCTTCCTCCCCCCTCACCGCCAATTTGCCCCTTTCCAGAGGCTGTAATTGCATCTCAAATTAATTCCTTGTCTAAACCCATCTGATGCCCATCTGAGGATGCAGCTCTCAGTGGCACAATTGGGTACTTAAAAACACCTGCTCCTCCTCCTACTGTGAGTGCATGGATGTGGCGGAGCAGTCTTCAATCTACCTGCATGTGCTGATAATAAATTCATAAAGTCAGAAGACAAACTGGCGATATTAGGGGGCATTGCTCTGCCTAACCCTGTCATTTCAGAGCCACTAATTTCAGGCTCTTAAGAGAGTTGTCCAATATGTCAAAGCTCTTACAGAGAGTGACTGACAGTCAAGTGATTCATCATAATGACAGTCCGCTGTGTTGGGACTTTCTGTTCACCACGCTTTAAAAGTGCCACACATGAAAGTCAGTTTAGTCAGTGTAGCTCTCCAACAAAGCTTTTATTCATCACGACAGACATGACAATTGCACGAAAAGTGTTGTCATTTATTAAAACGTTAAAGCGCAACGGTAGCAAAGCCAAGCCAAGCCTTCAACTGTCTTTGAAAGAATGCCACATGTTTTATTAATCGGTTGATTTTAAGAAAATAAAACACAATGCACAATGGGTCCAAGCTTTACCACAGAGAATTAGCTAAAATCGCCATATTCCACAGGCTACCTTGTACGAAAGATGATTGTCATTTCCAATGAATATCTAATGTTCTAAGTAGCACTGGACTGCCACAGTCAGTGACAAACGTTTTAAAGCTATGCAACAGAACACAAAAAAAAAAGAAATGCACTGTCACCAGGAATGAACTCGCTTCAATTTAGGATTCCAGTCGCCGTGGCTTTGAGGAACATTAAAGTGAGTGTTAATGCCCAGAGGGGTATTGCTGAGTGATGCCAGGATAAGCAAAGCTTAGCGAGGTGCGTGGAGTCCATAGCTGATCACTTTCACAGCTAGAAGAAAAGAAACGCAGCTGTTGTTTACCATCCATATTTTATTTTATCCTTTTTCTTTGAACTGCCTAGCTATGTGGAGGATTTCAGGCTGGAAAACACTGACAAACACACACACACACACACATACACACGACTACATACACAAAATACTTTTACATGCAAATGCTTGTCTTTGTTAGTCTCTTTGAAGAGACGGAACAGTTTACTAAGACCTATAGAAACTCATACTTTATCACAACAGAAACATGCAAGAGAATACTGTACTTGGGATATACAAAGCTTCCAAAAATCCGTTTTAATCTATAAAACTGTTTATGCCTTCTCTTCCGTTTCAAATATTAACATTGCGTTACATTCTGAGGTTTTACCCCAATTCTTGTGCAGGAACTATAGAATGAAGTTATATTATAAGCAGTAAGAGGGTCAAGGTCCAGAGTGGAGGAGCATCCAGATATTTATGTGATAAAAGTTTGTTAATTGTGAGGCCAATCAAAATGATTAAAGAAACACACTAAAATCAATGCACAAAGCTTTGATAGACATGAACATCAGCCAGTATGTTTAATTAGCCCTGATACACTATGTGCCCTACTTCTTTAAGAGAGAAAAGGCAAAAAAGAAAGTCCTTTGCAGCACATAAGACATCCAAATTGCAATTAGGTGTCTCAGGGTTGTATCTCACAACAGGTAACAGACTTCAAACTCTCCATTACACAGTTGAGTCTGTCTTCAGAAACTGGACCGGAACAAACATCCTCTCCTGTTCAGCTCTAAAATAGACTAAAAACTGTGAAGAGAACTAAAACCGCTTTTCAACTGACTTTTTACCTGAGCTGATTCAACTGTGTGAATTATTGAAATCAGAGCATATTTCCTGGAGGAAAGAGCTCCTGAATGTATTGAAATAAAAATCATACAAGGCACCTCAGCGACAAAGTGAAGTGAAGTGAAGTGAAGCTCCCTCGAGGAGAGATAACAGAGAAAGTGAAGTCTTGGATTTGCAAACCAAAAAAACTGTCAGGAAATGTAATTACTGCAATGATGAGCTGAACAAAGTGATTAAAGGAGGCTGGAGGTGTAGAGAGAGAGGCGGGTGTACCTTTGATGTTGGTGAGTGCCGTCAGACCACAAGTAGACTGAGGACAGGCGTAGCTCTGTTAGAGTCGACTCGTTTGTTCAGTCCGCCTGGGGAGATCTGTGGATAAAAAAACAAGGACATGGAAAATAAGTACTCAGCCAACCCACTGACAGTGCATTGTTAATGTAGGGCTCTTATGTAATGCAGATATATATGTATATATACATATAGATATAGATAGATATAGATATATATAACAATTACAGTGGGTTCACAACTGTAATCTGATAGTTGATCTCAATAGCTGTTGATAATCATCATCCTCTATGTCCATCACTTGTGGTGTCCCACAAGGCCCACGTTCAGGCCCACTACTGCTTTCTGTTTACATGCCTCCTTTTGGAGACATTATTCGCAAATGTAATATTCATTTTCATTTGTATGCCGATGACACACTGCTGCACCCATAACACCTGGTGATAATAGCAGTGTTGACATTCTCATTAACTGCTGGATATCAAACAATTTCCTGGTGTACAGTAAATCAGAGATCATTTTATTCGGCCATACCACCTCCATTCACCTGAGCCATCATGAATGTTAAACCTGTGGCTAGAAATCTGGTCCTGACCTCAGTTTTGATGCTCAAGTCAAAAACATTGTACAGTTAAGCTTTCTTCACTCAAAAAACCTATCCAGAAATAGACATCTTCTATCCTCTGATCTGGAGTTCAGAATTATTTTCTGTATGAAACGGACACGCATTCGCTGTGAACGCTCCCAGCATAGGAATTCCTTACCGGAGGAACTTAGGCTTGCAACTTCCATTCATAATACATATTTCTTCAGACGGGCATTTTCATAGGGTGTTTGCTGTAGATACAAGTTGTGCTGATGTCTGAAAACAAAACATTTAATCAATGTTTTTCAGACATGTTTTATTTCTATCTTTAGTTATTTTTATTCATTTATTTATTGATCTATTTTGCACCCTATTTGTACCCTGAATTGTACTAAATCAATTAAATTATTTTTTTGTTATTAATGTTACTGTTATTACTATTTTTGTACAAAATATATATCTCAGACACGAATATTCTCCAAGCAACCCAGGAGAATAATTATACAAATATGCAATTGTATGCAACAAGTAATATGATGGCTATTACTGCTGTTATAAGAATAATAAGAATAATTTCAGGCTAGGAACTTGGGGACTATTTTACTGCTAAATTCCTCAGCAAATATGTGAGGTGGAAGGTTGTCTGGCCAATATGTGATTGTTAATAATGAGGCAACACTTACTCGATACTTTCAACAAACCAATATGTCAGCTCAGTATTCACACCACCTCAGAAATATAGACATCACAGGCACATAGAAAGAGAAAAAGACCAGTGTCCAATACTGCAGCGCAAATTGGTTTTGACGCTTCATACCATGGGATGAATCATTCTGTCATACACACCAACCTGTCCAGAGGCTCTGCCGCCTTTGATGGCTGAGAAAACAAAAGCCTGGCAGCAAAACCGCTGGATCGACTGCACCCTTGAAGATGTCACCGATGATGAAATCAAACGCGCCCTTACGCACGCGTCCTCGCAACTTCCATTTCAAGACTATGGTTTTAATAAGATGTAATGGTTCCTTAAAAATTGCCTCATATTTCAAGCAACCCTTTGCTCCAGTAAAACATTTACTTAAAAAAAATATAAATCCCCAAATGAGTTCATCAGCAGTTCATATCAAAGCTGTTATGCATAGATGCAACTGGGGTTCAGACTGATTCTTGATATAAAAAAAAAAACTGTTTAAAAAAAGCAACAGCTACATGTCCTACTTACTTGGGGTTTTTTTTGTGACATTTCTATCACAGTTTTTCAATACTGAAACAGACCTGTGAAGCAGCAAATATTGCCAACTGACCTTCCATGAGTTTAAACTGCATGAATTCATACTTAAAATCATAAATATGGACGACTGCTTTAAGTTTTAATGTATAGGCAGCTCTCCACATGATAAGTATCTACAGATGCAGCTCTGACTGCGGGCAAAATACACATCAGTGAGTAGCGAAGCCATGCAATGTTTCATTAACTATGATCAGAGGACACCCACAGTGAGTTTGAAAAAAAAATCGATACAAAGTCAACTTTCCTCTCCAGGTTTTTGCCGGCTCTGGGATTAGAATATATCTCCCTCTCCGGGGATTCCTGGGTGTGTTCACTTCAAGGACAGATAGGCTCTGAGCACCTTGGATTTCTGGTAAAAACATCAAAGGTGAGGCTAAGCCCGGCCGCATTAGTTATCACCTCGTCTCTCTCCGTCTCTCTCTCTCCGGTTCTGGGCGAGTCCTTACATCGCTCCTGAATGGAGATTATCTCGACACACAGTCGCAGCTCGCAGTAGCACAGTGATTAATACACATTTTATTCTCCTTAGCATGACGCAGTGCTCTTGTAAGTGAGTTTTTACTTTGCTTTGGCAGGTTTGGGGACGGTAAGATTGGTGGTCAGTGATGGTGATAAATGAATGAACGATGCTCCCGCCGCCCTCAGCTAATGGCACTTAACCTCCCAGCCGGTCCCGTGGAGCTGATCAGAGGTCAACAGTGAGAGACTGTGATTATTCTGGGGGGCAGTCGAGGGTTCCTGTGGCTAAGGAGGTGTTGGTAAAAAACCAAATGGTGTGGATAACATAACATTGATGTAAAGAAGCTCGTATGCTCAACAAAGCACTTCCGGGGGTAAATGTAGACACAAAAAAATCAGTGGCCATGCCTGAGGCAGATAGAATTTCATACTCCCAATACCCATGTCCAATCAGATTCATTACACAGCACTTAGATACATTTTCTCTGCTCTTGGTTCTGTGCGACGTGTTGAATATCCTCCCCACTGCCCCCCGACGCCGCCCCCATCGTTTGACAGTAATATCTGCAGAACCCTCGCGCAATATCTGCGCTTCATCTCACCTGCTGTGCATTATGCAGACAATTGCATATTCTATCGCGACCCTGTTCCCCGTCAACCCACATCGTTCGGAGAGTGCCCCAGTGTAATTCTGTGATTAATAATGAACGCAGAGTGAGGGTTAGCTGGCTGACTGGCGGAAGGGCTGACTGTCTGGGGAATGCTACACTGATGAGCGTCTTTCCTCAGCCGTCAGTGTCTCTGCACACTCGCACAGAAGAACTGCAGTCACGTATAAATGGCCGAGCGGATAGGCAGACGCTGCTTGTGTGCGTCTGTGCATGCATAAAGCTGCGTCGTTCCATACGTCCTCTGTACACAGGTTACTTGTGAATGCAGTGTTTGGGCAACTATGTCAATGAAACACCAAATGTGAATGCGAAAATTAAAATGTAAGTGGAAGCATTAATTATGCAAGACTGCTGTGCATGTGGGTTAATCTCCAAAAAGCCCTCCAACCAAAATGACAAAACACGTAGTTTGACATGGCTCTCCAAAATGACACATACAGTGTTTCTGATCTTGTGTCAGTGCTTTGCAAAACCCATATGACAAAATATTACAAAACTTTGCATTTTCTGATCTGCCGTCCCTAATAGGTTTTGGTTGTAACGCGGTTGTGGGAAGATTGTGGTAATGGTTAGGGGAATAGTTGGGACATTTTGGGAAATACACTCATTAGCTTTCTAGCCGAGAGTTAGATGAGAAGATCCATATCACTCACATTCAACCTGACTCTTGGCAAGAAAAATGAATGTACTTCCAAAAACTGTCAAAGTATTCCTATGAAATAAACAAATGTTAAATGTTGGTAGGATACAGGCTGCAACCACAAGTATACACTGGGTGTTTCAAAATATGGCTAGCGCTGTTATTTCTCTGCTGAGGACAGTCTCGGGTTAATGTCGAAATGAATCTGATACATCAAGTATTCTGTATAAGCTACTACTGTGTAATCACCACACTATTTTAAACTGTATTTTCCCAGTTGTATACAGTGGAGAATGACACACAACAATACCAAAAGAAGAGCGACCTGGGAATCTTTCTCCTTTTCTGACCTGCATAATAATGTCAAGCTACAAAAACCAGGAGGCGGTCGGGATTCAGAGTCAACTCAACAGAGGGGATGAAGGGATCTGCACACCACAGTATGTATATTAGCTTACTGAGCCATAACGAAGCCCCACTGTACACACACATCTACAGACTTTGTGGACATTTCTCAGCAGCTAAAGCCAGGGCACGGAGTATTGTTGTGCCTCGGGTTTAAATATGACTCATATTCCATCCTTTGCCTCTTTTGCTTCCGTCTTCTCTCCTATCTCTCCTCAGTGTGCAGTCTAATAAAACAGAAAAACTTGCAACTTATTGCAGGTGGTTTGGAGCACTCTGTGCTTCGACAGAATCCCCTAATAACTCTTTATATTTCCAGGCGATTTTTCAGCTGAAAGCAGAGCCAAGACACATTGTACCGCAAACGCTCTTTCCTGTGTGCGCGGGCTGTGTTTTCAGAGAGCGGCGGCTAATTGTATATTCTGCGAGAAAATGACAGTCCATCATCATTAGGCCAGACAAACAGGCAGGCCTGCGTCACACGAGAAAAGAAGAGTGGTTCAGGTTTTAGAACTCCGTGCACTCGTCCTCGAGAGCTGACCCTGGCCCACGCTCCTTTAATTTGAGGCAGGAAGAAGTGATTCTGCCCCATCAGAGCTTACCGCCTCTCAAGATGTAAATAAAGAAAGACTGGTCGAAAAAAAAAAAAAATGCCCTGGCAAAGACAGAAGGATTTCCTGCCAGAACAAAGTAACAGCACTCGCTGAGAAGTTTGAAGGGTATAAGAGGAAGAGCAGACATTGATTGTTTGTTCTTTGGGCTGTGCACAGTCTTCTTACATATTTCAGCAGGTCAGGGTGAACGTTGAATTGGGTACGGGTTCATTACAGGCGGACTGTGATCAGCAATGCCATCCACAGGCCACGGCCTTGGCATCATCACCTAACGATAACATGAACCATCCTGCTTCATGCAGCAGCGTTTGAGCTGCCCGCTGCACTCACTGACCTCGTGACCAGCTGGTAACAGAAAAACATGTCGATGTCATTCACAACAATAGTTTCTTGGCAAAACAGTCAAAGAGAAGTCACCTTCGTCTCCGTCCAGAGTAGAATCGCGTCAACCACAGTGGTCCAATGCCGCCCTTGATTAAGCTAACCACAATGGTTTGAAAATGTCTGCAGAAACCCATTAGCTTGTTAAATTGTTCAACTGAAGCCGGTAGCGTGGAAGTGGATATTTTTATGGAAGTGAAGGAAATTGAACTAGTTACGCATGGACTGAAGGTCATTAATTTTTACTTAACTTGTAATAGAGAATGATGTTGAAGCTAGTGGCAGACTGGAGATTCATTATGCAGCCTGGTGCTACTTGCTTGAAGAATGCAGTCCTGCCATATAATATCTCGGGTGAAACTGTCCACATTAGCTTGAAGCTATTCAGCTAAGCCGGCTGGTTAGTCTGCTAACTTTTCACGATCATTAATACCATGATAATGCACGAAGAGGGGCAAACAGGGACACTGCTTTGTTTTACAGCTCCCTTCTATGCTATTCATTGCAATTGGTCAGTTAGCTCTCCGTTCACTTGTGATGCTTCATCGGCTTCTTCTTTCTCAAGAGTCAGCTGGAAAATGAGTGTTTGTTTGGAGATCGTGTGCATTGCCGGGTGGATGCTGATGTTGGTTTGAACACAGCTTTATAGTCTCATAGCCCGCTGAAAAGTAGTGCTAATTCACAATGCTGTTAATCTGTTGTAGAACAAGTCAATTTCTAAAAGAAGGTATTTTCAAATATTGCTGTGTGGTGCGTCAGTATCTCCACTTGATTATTAAATTATACATTTTTATTAATGTAATATGTTAGTTACATTTCATACAAAAGGTAGTCCATACATATTTTATATCTGTTCTCACTACTAGTTGATTAAAAAAACAATGTCATTAATTTATTTTTACTACAAACCACATGGTATTTGATTATCACGCTGAAGGCGACGCGTTCATTTCCACAGACAGTTGTGTCTAATTAATTCCCGGCCCATCTCCAACTTCCTGGTTGTGCCCTAAGAGAGCAGTAACCCGCCGCATACTGAGTACAGTATCCTCTCTGCCTTTCGTCCGGTCGGAGCAGAGGGCTTAATAAGACCTCCGGCACAGTGAGAAATCTGTTGCCACCTGAACCGTGTCAGTTTGCTGCTTGAGTCCACTCATCTCTCCTCTGACACGGAGTTATAACTCTGTCAGCTGACGGACAGAGATTCAGAACTCGACTTGGCAGGTGAAGTTAGTGGGAACCTTTTCTCTACAGTAGGTTTACATTGATGTATAATGATTAGAGGCAGTGGTAGTAACAACGGTAACTACCGGAGTCTCTGCTCTCCACTCTTCACTGTCAGGAAATCAGTCACCATCATTTTTTCCGCATGAAAGAATATAATGTCCTGCAGTTGAGAGTACAAATTAAGTCATCTAACCTTGGTGAAAAAAGCTGACACCCTTTTCCTTCAAAATGATTAATAGCAGCAACCTAAAACAAATCCTGACAGTCTGATGAATGGAAGGTAACGCAAAGCCCTTGCATGACAACACTTTGGCGTATCAGATAATCTCGGTTTTAGCAGGATTGAATGATAAGACTCAGGTGATGATTGATTAAAGTATAGATTTTTTTGGAACTTGTTTTAGGTGTGTGTGTGTGTGTGCAGGTCCACTCCAGGGAGGGTTATTGTGAATTCAACCTCCGTCACCCTCAGCATCGTATGAAGCATATGGAGGCTCAGTCCCCCTGATGGAACAACAGAACCTGGCGAGGAGGACTTTTTTCACGCACTGCTGCTTTGAATAAAAGATCCGTGCTGGGATTTGCGAATGGCGGGCAGCCCCAACCCTGCGCTCGTCAATTATGTAATCGGTACCACCGCAGCCTGGAGAAACGCTCGCCTCTCATCGCTATCCACAAAGACAGCAGAGGAGTTTATCTGGGGTATCAGGGAATGAGAAGTGGATGAGGGGGACGGTGAGATGGGTAGAGAGGGAGGCAGGTGTGTGTGTTTGTGTGTGTGTGTGTGTGTGTTGGTGGGGACGTCAAAGCTGTGAAGAGATCAAACATTGTTCTGGGATGTTATCGGCTGCCTCTATTTGCAGCGGCGGTGAGGAGAAGCGCCGTCACACCGAGCAAGTCACACTCTTATAACTGAATGTATATGAAACGTGGGTTAAAATATGAACTGGAGTCATCATAGAGCAAACACTGATATGGCCAAAACTGGATTACACTCTCAGAAAAGCGTGCTCTTAATGGACCCTGACTGATGGGACTCCAAACCATATGTGCAAAGGCTTTAAGCAATTAACATTTATGTCAGTCTGAAATGTTTGATAAAAGATATTCTGCAAATAAAAAAAGGCTCTAGGTGTGTTTAAGTGGCGCACTACATCCCAGCCAACATCGCCGAATTAAAGGTGACCGAGATGCTTCCCGCTTTGCCTCTCTTTCTTGTTTTTCTTTCGCTATGAGCCACAGTTCATTACACAACAATAAACACTTTGTTTATGCCGATTACTGTGTAATTAAGAAGGACATATTGTTAGCAGTAGCAAGCGGATGGAAACTCCAGGGGAGAACAACTGATTAATTGTTGACAATCCTAAGTCTAATTGCAGTTAACTGGTGAAAAAACACAACAACAACACAGCCATTCATGCGAGGGGAGGCCTGACACATGCATGCGCGTGTGTGCGGAGTGGACTTCCAGCGTGAAGGTCACCACTGGAGCCTCCACACTGACAGCGGCATCTCTCGTCGTCAAGTCAGCCTCGATAATTAACTTCTGTGCCCAAAAAAAGGAAGCGGTAATTACATCTCAAAATACAACATCTACATCTAACAAACGTCAGACAGCTTTGGACTGAGGACGCGATTACTAATCAGTCGAAGCCTCTAACATCCACCGAGTGACGGTTTGGCTCTCGAAGCGACTGCACTTTCCCCCCTCGGGGCAGGAAGGGAGTTCAGCCAAATGTAATTGGCCACCACCACATTTCTGGTAAAGTAAAGCAGCTATTTTTAGCAACACGAGAATAAGGCCCAATTTCCTGAACTGGGCAGGGAAAGGCGGCTCAACTGGAGTGAAACTGGCCACTGGAGACTAGAAGAACATACCAAAGTTAACGGCTACAGCGTCTCACAAGGGGCCCTTGTCTCGTTTCAAGTCATGTATGATTACATGGCTAACCCGCAGCCACCTTTCATTCCTGCAGAAAGAAAAACTCCACTCATGAGACTTCCAGACTTGCATCCGCATAGTCTCGGATTTAATTATTTGACTTCTGCATATTTCCATTTTCAGGGAGTAATTCACTGCAACAATGAAAATTCTCAGCCAAGGGATTTCTCTGAAGGATATGGGCACTCGAGCAGACTTCATTCTGCATCATTTTCATATACTCGGGACCGGTATTACCACTCTTACTCAGGCGGTGGCCTATATGAAGACCTGCTGAAACAGAAACCTTTGAGCAGAACTTGTTGGACAGCAACATTTCAGACATGACGGAATAACGGCTGCTCCTACTTCCTTTACTTACGTAAAAGCACCAATACAACAATTTTAACAACAAATACACTGTTACAAGTAAAAGTCCTGCATTCAAGATACCGATGAAAGGAATAATTCGACATTGGTACCACTCTCACGTCTGTACATTCAATATGAAGTTACCACTGGGAGCCGGTTGGATTAGCTTAGCATAAAGACTAGAAACAGGGGGAAACAGTTAGCTCTCAAAGGTAACAAAATGCGTCTACCTGCACCTCTAAAGCACTTAATAACATGTTATATCTTGTTGGTTTAATCCACACAAAAGACAAAGTGTAAAAAAAAAATGGCCCTTGTGACTGTTCTATTATTATATGTGATATTATTACGTTGTTGTTACACAAGCATCATTGTGAATGCAGCATTTTACTGTTGTAGCTGGTCGAGGTGGAGCTACTTTATATACAGTCAGGGAGTTTATCTCTGTCTGTCCAAAGGCCTAATCTGCCTAAAAGCACCTCCAAGTTCACTAATCAACACGTTATATCACGTTTGGTTAATCTGTACAAAAACCAAAGTGTGGAAGTGACATATTGTGGTTTCACAGGGGGTCGTGTGGTCGACTATTTGCCTACGTCACCTTTGGAGAGAGCCAGGCTAGCGGTTTCCCACTGTTTCCGGTCTTTATGCTGAGCTAATCTTTAACAAGACATTATATTTTACAAGCTTATCGTGTTTTGTTTTATGTAAAATGATTTTCTAATATATATGTATAAGAAACAATTCCAAGCACTTCTCCCTGCAAATGGAGCTCTTCAGGCAGACAGCTTGATGAGAAATGCTTTATGAAGTATTCATGTCGACCACCCCACCCCCCCCCCACACTTCAGCCCGCCTCGCCAGTGCTGCTGTCGTCAGTTTCACTGTGCACTCCTTCACCTTCAAGCTTCTATGAGACAGCAATGGAGGAGACGGCCCTCAGTTTGGAGAGGTGGAAGGTGATGGAGGGAGAGATGAGAAATGTAGGGAAGGCTAAAAGACCTTCTCATTTATATTGTATCGATATTCTTTCCCGACGTGCGGGCCGGGGCGGTGGCAGGAAGTGGTAGGACGGCCGATGAGAAAGAGCGGGGCTGATGGAAAGGTAGCACACACGCTGCTTCTGAGCCGTCACTCTGCAAGACAGGAAGCCTCAATCCATCACTCCGCAGTCTTCAATACGGTCCTGCCTGCTCCGCCCGGCTCTGCTCCTCCGCTATTGACGAAAAAGTCTCCAAACCAAAGGCCCGCATCTACTCCCTTTTTGCCTTCGCGTGTGTTTGCAGAGTCATACCTCGAATCAGTCCAGCCTAGATTCAGCTGAATCTAAATGTCACTGCTGTCCAACAAAGGCGATGTGGGTTTTTCATCATTAAAATGATTGATTCTTTCTTTGCATTGAGTATTATACTACATGTTTCTGAGATAAAATCATGAACTCCGGTGAAGAAAACGAAATGAAAACCAATATTTGCGATATGCCCTTCTCTTCTGAGATGTGTGAGGTCAGCGCGACCGTTTTGCCTTACCTCCATCCAGTCCAGATTTGAATTGAACAGGTCCCACAGTCAATGCCAGCTTGGCACTGAGGTGAACCTCAGTGTTGCCCAGAGTTTTATAGCTATAATTTGACATCAAATGTCAGGGCTTTGCACACGGAGAGACAATTAAATCCTTGTTTACGCAAATGAATCGTGAACCATTCTGGAAAAAGGAAAACACTCTGGTGAAGAGCTACTACCGGCCATTTTGTTTACAAAAAGGCTATTGTTGATAGTGTTCGCCAGAGTCAGAGTGATGAATCCAAAAAATGCCGTTGTAAAGATTTGCATCCTTCCTTTGTTGTGCTCTCTGGCTGGTGTTTGCAGCTTTATCGGGCCGGACGGAAAGCTGGCCGCTGCTGCGCGATAGGCATCATGTGACAAACACGCATCAGCGCTGACAAACAACTGGCCATTACAGAGAGGAGAGATCGAGAGGCAATGACAGAAATTCATCCCAAATTTAACAGTCGTCAACAATAACAAATCGACACAGCGAAGAAATGTCAACAAAAAAAACCAAACAAGACGTGTGTTTCAGGAAATTTGTCAGTGTGGAAGATCAAAAACATCTTACTGTACTCTTTGGCACTAGGAGTCCTCAAACGCGTGAGGTGAAGGCCTAGAGAGTGCAGGCTTTACACTGCAACACTCCTTTGAGCCAGGCACCTAACCCCCCCCCAAAAAAAAGCAAAATTGCCAAAATGAAAGACCTTAAGACTGAGGCTCCCCAGTGAGTAGTTAAAACCCCACAGACCATTTTCTCTCCCTCATTTCAAGGTAATGTCCTCTTAATCTGCGCAAAGCCCAGAAGAATCTCTCTCAGCACTATCTGGGTGATTAAACAGTGCTTCCTCGGTTACAATGGAGAGGAGCAGGCAGGCGATTTGGAGGCTGCAATTAATATTTCAGAGATGAGCAGAGCCTCGCCAAGGTGGGCACGGAAGAAGTGAACACCGGGAGTGACCCCGGATCCACGAACGCAAACATTAATCTCACAATACTGTTGACATGTTGATGGCGAATCAAGACTTACCAACATGTCGAATTATACTCTCGAGAGATAAAACGTCCTGTCGGAGCGAGAGAGCAATTCAGCTTTTCATTTGATCTGAGAATGCGTTTATATCGTAAGCTAAGGTTAGTACAGCCGGTGCAGGGACAATGACACAGAGGGAATGGAAACAGTATTTACGCTAAAGCTGGATATAAACCGGCAATTTCCCACGTTAGCACTCTTGTAAAACCAGACAGATGTTTTGTATGCGATCAGGCCATATTGTGCTTTAATTATTTAACCCACATTAATTAGGTTTACATTCTTTCATGCACATACAGGGGGACGATGGGAAGGTCACCTTTCTCACTACTGAATAGGAGAATACCGCCCCCTGTTTACGTTCTTTCGTTTCCCGTGACAGAGAGCGGTGGCTGCAGTGAGCAGAAGGTTTGCAGTGGAGATGACTTTGCTAGATATGTGCTGTTGAAAAGAAGCAGATAACGGAGTCTCTCTTCAACTTGCTTAATGTTGTCTTCACTATCAACAATTGCCCGGCGCCGTAAACGTGCAGGAGAAAAACAAGCAGCCCTTGCTGACCACAGTTCTGCTGTAGCCCAGAGAGAGCCAGAGAGAGCCAATATTACCAGTGCTACCATATCAAAGTGTGTATATATATATGTATATATATATATATATTTATATCATTTCATTGTTGAAGTTAGCCGATTCTTCACGATGAAATGTATGCCAGAGCCAGGCTAGCTGTTTCCCCCTGTTTCCAGTCTTTGCACTAAGCTAAGCTAATCAGCTGCTCGCTGTAGCTTCATATTTATGTGGAGTGTATTTATTTACAGTGTATTACCCAAAATGGCAAATGATTCCTTTAAAAGACACTTACATTCAATGCACCATATGGTGTTATTTATGTGCAGACGTAGTTCAGCGTAAAGAAGTACCGCCAATGCATCTCGTCCCAAACCAGAGCAATAGATGTGTTGATTGTAACAGCGACAGCGACGTTCTTTGCAAAGAATCGATGTGACATTGTGACCAGCAGTCACAGCCACAGTCCACTCAGCCTAACCTGATCATTTGCTCAGCACCCAGAGGACGCTGGGAGAACGGCGCAGCGATGAGCTGGCCTCAGCCCCGCTGCAGCAGCAAGCTTGCTTGGCCGCTGATAACAGGGGCTGAAGGGAGAGAAGCCCATTACAAATAGCTTCATTAGGTCTGTCAGATTGTGCAGCTGAGGTGGTACATCTCGATTGACCCTGCACTGCCTCGGCTCCCCCTGGGGTCAGAGCTTTGCCCCCTCCTGGAATAAAATGTACCGCTGCTCTTTTCAAGGGGACTGTGCAACAAACACACACACACACACACACACACCTCAGTATAAGGATTAATGGAGTCACACTGCAAGAGGCTAAATTTTATGACACTCAAACTGTTAAAGTGAACAAAGTAGCACATATGAAAACTGTTGTTATCAAGATCAGACTGTTAGCCACCTGGATGAAATGAGCCGACATCATGACTTCAAACACAGTTAAAGGGCCTCTTTATTCCTATGATAAACTGTGCATAACCAACATGCCAGTTATTCTTCAAACAGCTGCTGGCCTATTTTCGCAGTGAACGGTAAAGACACTGTACACTAGGAACTCCATTCAAACAACATGGATCTGTGTCTGACTTGAACCTTTGTTTGATTTCCTTTACCTGCTGTTCCTGCGGCATGGAAACAACCCACTCCTTCCACTTCTCGAGCAAGCTCAAGGTGTCATTATCTCCTTTTACTGTCAAAAATGGCAACAATTACTATTGTTAATATAAACCCCCTTTCAGACATGGAATCTGCTCGGAAAACATTGTTGGGTTCATCTGTCGGGTTACAGCAACAGCTGTTGGACCCTCGTTCTGGAAAAGTTTCATGCAGAATCATATTTACACAATATTTGGTATCTGGCATGTGAAATTAGGCAATACAGTATTTTTACCACAATATACTGGGCAGTTCTCTAATTACAACCCTAGCACCCAGAAATTACATTTATATACAACTATTTCTTACAGTACAGGTTTTCAAATGAAGGAAGGGATACGTTTTTGTACCACACACAGAAGTCATAGAGGGGGGGAGGGGGCATACAAAGCACAGGACGTTTGACACTGGAGACCAGGTTTACATCCTGAGAATATGGTTAGATTGAACCTTCTCACTATTTCACCAAATCAATAACTCAACTCTCCCTGAAAGTCTTGTTTTTGAAACTTTCAACCAGAGAGGGCGGCAAAACAGCCGATTTTGGTGTCAACCGAGTGCTGTGGGGGCCTCAACATGAGCATGAAGACATGAATCACGCTTTACTTGCTACAAGTGGATATCGTATTGCAAGAGCAGATATTAGAGGGCGAGCAAATGAAAACTACATTGTCAGTGAATGTTCTTCAGATACGTTCTGTATGAACATTTTTAGGACTTTGTAGATACATTCATTAAATGTTTTTCATTTCCTTGTTATGTTAATAAAAAAAAAAGGAATCCAGGGGCATTGCAACGTATTGCTGTTGCAAATTAGCAGCATAAATATGATTTCTGGCAGACAGGGCTGCTAATTACAACAGCGAACGTGCTCAGCTTGTGTATTGCGTCGTATGCAAAAGTGTACCTTCAGAATGAAATCTGCGGTTTCAACGTGACCCACACCTGATCAAGGTGTAGCCTCACATTATAATAGCACACATTATAATTCATCGATAGAGTTGTAATCTCGTGCGCGCCTTTACTGACAACGTCACTGTGCTCAGACACACTTCAGAAGTTGTAACATTATATATATATATATATATATATATATGACAGAAAATAAGGAAAAGCATAATAGGTCCACTTTAAGTAGGCAGATTGCTTCAGCAACTTTTATGAAGAATGACTCAAACATGAAGCCAAAAAGTAAAATTGCCATAATGTTTACAGATTACAGTGCATGTCTCAAAGAGGATAAAGATGATTACTTATTTTCTATGTATTACAGGTAACCACTGCACGGTCGAAGCAGAAACGGTGGGCTGCAATGCTCTAATAATTGGTTTATTCATGGCAACAGTGAGACTCAATCACACAGCATAAAAGATACGTGTAAACAACATAATCCAAATAAACCCTTCACCGAAGTATGGCCAATAGCTGGATTACTCTGTGTGTGTATCGGCAAAGCTACTGTTACCCTGCACGTGCAGGAGGAGGAAGAGGAGAAAACACCGCAGCGGGAGGAAGGAGGAGGAGGAGGAGGAAATGAGCCGAGACATAAGTGGCATTGATTGAACTAGTGCATGTCCGCCCTCGTTCATAAACAAGGATAACCTGCCACGCGCTCGTGGCCGATCTGTCTCGACGGCAATGAGCAATGCCGGCACGCGTCCCAGCAGCACCTGCGAGAAACTCTTTAATGAGGTCTAATCAAACAGAAACCGAGAGGAAAGCAGCAGGAAACAAAAGCCAAAAATCAAAGATTTACACTTAAGTACAGAGCAAGTATTGACAGAATCTTAAGGAGGCCATTTGCCACATTTTGGATTTGGAAAGCTTTTTTTTTCTCAGCACTGTGGCAATGTTTTACACGAAATGTGATTACACACACAATGTACAGTATTGATTAGTTAAAAAGGGAGCTTCTTTGCGGTTGCAAATGGCAGTGAAATAGGTCTAACAGAGCTGCGTTAACACGTCATTCAAGACTCACGGAGATGACGAATCCAATCACAGGAGCCGAATTACGCCTCTGATGACAAAGATAAAAGTTCAAACGCAGATTATAAAAAGGATATCGGCTTTCATCACTGTATCGTATTCCCACAATCAAATCAGAACAAAGATAGACATGCTTCACGCTTTCAAAAACAACAGGCAGACAATATACTACTGGAATATGGGATTGCATTGTTTTGCAGCGTAAATGAGCCAAAACGATTCCTGACATGGAGCCAATAGCACATTGCTGCCCGACACGGCAACAGGAATCAAAGAGCATTTTGAGAATGGCAAATTACAAAGTGTCCGGGGAAATAAAGGCAAACTAAAGACATGGCCATCACTTTCAACATGATGCACGTACAGCGTCTTTATCAGAGCTGAAAGCCCATAGCTGCAATGGCGAGGCTCTGCAGCTGGTTGAGAGTCAGCAGCTGTAGGGCTTCACCAAAACAAAACACAAATTAGGCTCATATCTTTCGCCGGGAAGGAGTGAGACAGAAGGCCTCATTCTAATCACTTTGATCAAAGTGCTGACAGTGAAATCTGCGGCAGACTGTGTAAATCCCAAATGGAAGTTGATGCAAACAAAGAACTCCTAATTAGCATTAAGATCACAGAGGGTATGTGAAGTGACGGAGGTTGCAGCTCTCCTTCAGCTCCTCCGCATCAGTCACGCAAGGTTGAATCTGGCATTCATCGCCAAGTCGCGGTTATGCAGGCGCCCTCGCTTGTTTTCCACACTCGGGCGTCTTATTTTGGGGCGTCCTCGGGGGCACAGCGCCGCACAGAGCACGACTGGAGATTACCCATACTGATGTGCAGACTGGTTCACACAGGCTTCATCTCTCAGGGAGCTGCGAGGTGAGTTCATGCTCCTTGTGATCCCCGAAGACGTCCCACTGAGTCAGACTGCTCCGCCCCTCTTGCTGCCAAAATACCTTAAAACTTGCACTTGGACAGAGCCGGGCTTACTGTTTCCCCCGCTTTCAGTCTGCATGCTAAGCTAAGCTAATTAACAGACAGACACGAGTGCCACATCAACCTTCTCATCTCACTCTCGGCAAAAGCAAATAAGTATATATCCCAACATGTCAAACTACTCCTTTAACTGCTTTAGTTGTTGTTGTATTATAAAATATGATGCGTCTTTATAGATTAAACTACCCAACAGTAAAATATTGGAGCTCAACCTGGAATAGCTACAAAATGAATCTAATAATGTAATATATAATAATAAAACACTGACAGCAGCAGTTTCGCCACATAATACTGCGTTATTTTCGATACTTGAAGTACATTTAGCTGATAATACCTCTGTACACTTACTTAGGTAAGATTTTGAATGCAGGATTTTTTACAATGTGGTAATGTTATACTTTTATTGAAGAAGAGAATGTGAAAACTTCTTCCACCACTGATGATAGTGTAAGTAAGTGCAATGAGTTTGCTTTGTTTCATAACGATACAATTCAAAGCATCAGATTATCATTTCAGTCATATAACAGAAATCTGATAAGCATGATCAAGCTTTTTGTGAGTCAAAATTCACTCTTTTTGGATTGAAGAGCTCTCCTCATCGCCGTCTGTGCATTTCTTCTGATCTGACACTTGCCCTAACACTGATTACTTTTAAAACGTTAATGTTTAAAACGTTTCTGTTTTTCACTGCATTTTACGACAATTTCAGCCAACCTTATTTTGCACTTTGGCCGATATTTTCTCGCCGCTATTTGATTTCTCTTCCTCAGGCTTTCATTCCATCTTGTGTCATGGGTTGTGTAAAGCACTTGGAATTGCCTTTTCTATGAAAATGTGCAACATAAATAAACCCACCTTGACCGTTCATTAAATGCTTGTGAAATTAAAAACAACTCATGGCTAACTCTTGGTCATTTTTGCATTGAACTCTGTTGTCAATGTACACGATGAGATGGCCAATACAGATGAAGAAATCTAGCTGGGTCACTATAGGTTAATCATTGAAGCATATGACTGTGAAATTCTTTCCAGTGTTTTTGGTGAGCAAACAAAGCAGGTTTTTGATCAGAAATCACAGGCGGAGGCTAGAGGAAATCTTGGCACCACGCAACCACCAGTAGAAAATCATGCCAGCCAGACACAAACAACCGTATTAACATGAAACGTGAAAAAATTGACCAGTATTGTCGATGAGACGACCACAGAACAGTAGGTGTGGTGGGAAACCAGCCCCACACTCACCAGTTTCCACTAGTGGGAAATAAGTGAGGCGTGTGATTAAATTAAACAAAGTGGTTTTGGCCAATGTGCTCTGCCAGTGTGTCATTTTATTGTTCAGTAAAAGTCTTCCAAAATGCCCCTGAAATCAAATCAAGGGTGCAATGTCCCCCTGAATTAAAGTGAACCTCTTCCCCAGGAGACGACGACAGAAGACAAAGTGCGCAACACTATGTACAGCCATTCAACAGGCAGCAGAGCATAGAGTGAAATGAATGGCGAAACTTTGGCAAACTTACATATAGTTGCCTTTGTTTGTACTTGATCCTTTGAGTGGCTTATGGAACATAGGCTACTGATAAAGTGCTTGCATCCATCCCCTTCTGTCTTGGGCCATCTGGATCCAGGCGATGCCATGGCAGTCATCCCGCCTTCATCTCCCCTTCAGGGCAGCAAATTACCACCAGCCAAATGCTGATAAATTTTGGATGCGGCCAGTAAATCTGTCTGCTCTACCAGCCACTTTGGCAGGTCACCAACCTCATTCGGAGGTTCTTTTCTATACTAAAAATCTAGTCGGTTGGCAAAATGTCGAAAGTTTTGGGCAGATTTTGAAGGCTGGATGAGTCGGTGTAGTTTCTTTACTCGACCGAGCTGTGGGCTCCGTGTCAAAGCAGGTGTCCTGATCCCGTGTTGTCGAGGTTGCCATTGTGGTGTGAGGCTAACGTTCTGTACAAGCGGCATGACTCCCTGTATTGCACACACTTGTGTAAGCATTAATAATGCATTCATTCCTAATCATTTGCTCAATTTCAGCCTTCATTGGCTGTGATAATCACCTCCTCTGAATCAGTTCTCCATCTTGGATCATTTGAACTCATTATTTCACCAGTTGTTCTCTGTGAGAAATGATTCAGCCTCTGCATCACTTCCATGTTTGGTTTCTCATCATAGTGACATTCTGTCTTTTTTTTTTTTTTTTCCACCCCCCCTTGGTTTTTATGAAACAGACAAGGGGATCTGTCTGGCCTCCCTTTTCAGCACTCCCAAGGTGTGTGGCATCAGTAGAGACGCGCTGACAAGGCAGAGGACAGGAAAAAGCAGCGGCGGTCATGCACGCCCAGATAAAACCCACTCTGCGCCGCCACGATCGCCGCAGCACTTGTTGACGACGCCAGCTGCAACAACTGCGACAGGTGTGCCCGAACAAAACACACCACTTCCCCTACACTCAGGTGTGTGACAGATGCTGTTTCTAGAACACGTGCCGCTAGCGCCAATCCTCGGAGAGCCTTGAGCAAAACAAACAACATTAACAGAGAATGTGAAGCCGGGCGGCGTCACCTTGTTTTTGCAACACGTGGGATACAGTGTGCGAGCCCACATGGGGGGAAAAAGGGAGATGAATACATCACAGGGAGGGGAGGTTGGCGCTGTACAAGGAGCAAGGTCATTCTCAAACACTGGCTACATTGTGTTTAGAGACAGAGACGTGAGATAATGTTAGACCTGGCAGGGAGAGACGGAGACATGTACTAAATGAGAAAGCAACACACACACACACACACACACACACACAAAGCTCTATACACACTTTTTCTCAGTTCATCATCTATTTCTTTAGGGAGAAAATGAATAAAATAATCTAATAATAATAATATAAATGAATACACTAATAGACTTGATTCCACTGCCATCAGTTTACGCATATTTGTGGGCTGTAAAATCACATTATGTCGTCTCAGCATGGTTGGAATGCGTAAACTTTGGTTGCAAATATTGAATCACAGACTATACCGCTCTGGTTTGACACTACTTTTTCCAAACAACATGTCAGTAAAAGGGAGTTGAATTTCTGGAGAGGGATAGTAGCTTGTGTGTGAGAGAGAGAGAGAGAGAGAGATATCATCCCCCAACACTATCACTGGAGCATTTACTGGCACCCGAGGCTACACCTACTCGTTTACAGGGAGGAAGACAGGTTAATGAAAAACTATTGATTCTCCCTCTGTATCCCAGGAGATGAGGGGAAGTAACACTAATACTTCTGAACTTTGTTTTCCTCTTCTTTTGACGCCCTGGTCATTCAGTGGCCACTCCGGGTCTTTGGGGACGGGGAGAACAGAGAGGGGGGGATCTATGTGAGCGGTGATGCCGTCAGAGGCGTTTAGCGCGGAGGGGGAATAAAGGGAGGACAATGAAGGTGAGGGGGATCAAGGGGAGCGGTCAACCCTGGCCCAACTCCACTTCTCTCATTCAGAGAGAGAGAGAGAAGGAGGGAGGGGTCCTTCAGTCGGACTCTAACTGTTCTATATCATCTGGCTTTGGAGAACAGGTGCACATAAGACCAATATCAGCTGGCCCTTTTATTGGATATCACCACCTCTGAAATACATGTGATGCTTCACCACACCGGCCCTTTATGGGAATTCCTTCTCTATTTCAAAAGGTAATGTTAAAAGGGCACTCCAGTGGTTTTTACACACACAGATCAAATTTGCTCTTTATTGGCGGTACCATGGCGGTATAATGTCTTCAGTGGCTCTGGAGGAGCTGTGTCACGTCTATTGGAGACTATTTACATTCTTAACAGAAAACCTGTGCTACAAACAAAGTGTTTTTGCGAGTCCTCCAACTGTGTATGAGTGCAACACTAAATCACTGGAGTTCTCCTTTAAAGCTACGCATGCAAGAATGTGCACTGATGTAGAAATATTGCTGATAGAAAACGATCAGCCCTGGTCGGATGAACTACAGTGTTGTGTTGCTTTGGCTACTGGACAATCTGACCATGTGCTTCCTTCTAAACCCAAGCTTTACACACTCACAGATGGGCCCCTGTACTGTACACTGTGCGATAACGGCAATCTTGCAGGTTCATTGCGTGTCACACTATGTGAGATGGGCCTAATAAAATCTTGGTTGCAATCTCTGTCAGATTGTGAAATGAATACCTTGTGGATTGTGGTGCCTCAGCATTCCTCTGCGCCGATCTCATGTTTTATGTTTTACCTTATTCAAAAACGGCTCATACAATGTTACATCCTATATTTCTGACACTGACACGGCCACCAAAGCTCTAAATCGACCGTTGGCGGACGTGCACAATGTGTAGCATGCATAAGTCTTTAGCTGCCTACAAGCCGCCTGAAAAGGATGACAGAGACCAATGACTGTGAGGCAGAGACTCCGCCGACCTCCACCTCCCCTATCCACCTCCATGTGTGGTCCCTCTGAAGCCCGGAGGTCTCGCTGTGGGCCCATAGTGGGAGTCAGTGAAGGGGGAAATTGTCACCCGTCAGCAATCAAACAGACACAGCTCCTGCCTAGAAGACGTCACGGCGTTACGTTTTGATCCTCCCTTGTCTGTTAAAAAAAACAGTCATCGAAGTCAGACGGAAGATAATAACTAAAGAATTTATCAGGGGAAAGAATAAACTGGTGCTCCCCTCTGTATCTGTTAACAAAATATCCTTCACTGAAGCACTTTACCCACCGGCTGCAACAGCGGAGCTGATCGATGGAAGACTATGCTGCTACTGGCCAGTTCCTTTGGTGTAAATAGAAGAAACACATCGATACGTGACATTTTCAGGGGTGTAGCCAAATTGTAGTCCAATGATACATCATCACGACAACGTTAAAGTCCTTCTTGACCCATATGTGCGCCCTTCATATACAAAGTGCTCTTCATGTGCATTGTTCTGTTGTTTCCACTGGAGATAATAGAGGACATTTCTGCAGGTCACTTCAGTGTTGAGCTTGTTGAAATTAGAGCTCATGTACATGAGAGGGGCTCTCTCTCTGTTCTCTGCAATTACAGCTATGAGAGGGTGGCAAAGACCTGTCATTTTGAAATGCACACACAAACACACACTCAAACACCTGTATATTTACATGCAGATTGCCTTCATTCCCTTCCAGTTGTTGCAAGATAGTTGGACATTTTGGGAAATAAGCTTACTTGCTTTCTTGACGAGAATTAGATGACAATTAATACCACTCTCATGTCTGTCCATTAAATATGAAGCCATAGCCAGCAGCCAGTTAGCTTAGCTTAGCATTGGACACAGACTGGAAACAGGGGGAAACAGCTAGCCTGGCTGTGTCCAAGTTGCCAGGCACCAAGCAGAGAAAGTCCAACACACTTTTTGAAGGGATTTTTGAGCGTTGGAGGTTCTACTGGGCAGATTTTTCAGAACTCTGGACAGAGGCAGGCTAGTGGTTTTCCCCTGTTTCCAGTCTTTATGCTGAGCTAAACTAACTGGCTGTGGCCTTATAATTTACAGGGGAGTGGAAACCTGAAACAAAATACCCCTAAAATAGGACAAAGACAACACAATCCGTCGTCTGCTATTCTATGAACATCTGGAATGGGTTAAAAGCCATGCAAGTTTAAGAGTGTTTTAAATGTGATACTTACGGACTGAAATTGCATACTTTGCCCTCAACATTCAAAAGAGCTTTCCAAAGAATTTTATAATCAGCTTTGTGGGAAAGCATCTGAACCTGCATTCAGCTGGCACATCATGGGACAGTGACCCTCTCCAAATTGAGATTAGCAGCTATTTAAGACAAGTTGAGGGTAAATTACAATAAATATCGGATACCTCAAATCTCACAAAGATGAAATGTATTCATAAATACAGTGGCTTGGAAATGAACACATAAACAAAGACACAGCGTCAACAGTAACACTGAATGAACAAATAAGTACACACACAAGCACACAGAATTCATCTCGGCATATGTGAACAAACCCCTGAAATGATCAGGTCAAGGCACGCCTCATCCACCGCCTCCACTTTACACTGGGTCGACAACAGTATAATCCCTGGCCCTCTTTCACATAAATCAATAACAGCGGTCAGAGTGTCGGTGCTCCAAGACAACTTGTGGAGCTCACCAGATCTAATGTGGGAGAGCTTATTGACACTGGAAGCACTGGAAGGCTGCAGAGTCTAAACACGGTTTCTTTTGTTGTTATTTCAACTCATTGCATTCTGCCTCTGGGTGTAGAGAGAGTTACACAGTCTTAAGCAATGATATAGGAACCGCCACGACTAGAATACAGCCTTACTAGTGAAGCCCAGGAAGCTGGCTATGTGTGTAGGCAGCTTTTCACCCCCATGAAATTTCAGTTTTGTTATAATCACAAGTCCAGACAGTATGTAAGTAAGTAAGTATGTACAGTAAGTATGTTATCCACAAATTATTTTGGTACAGTCGGTACATTTCCATCCAGCACTTTCAATTTTGTCATTAAAAAAACGCGTGTGAACGCCTAAAATAAAGACACAAAACAAATATCGCAAAAACGTTTTTATGCTTGGCTGAGGTGTAAAAGTTGGTGTATCAATAAAAGCAGTGGAATGGAAACAGACTCGGTGAGTTAACCATGACATACAGGCAGCATGTGACTTAAACGTCCACTGACGCTTCCGCTCTAAAAAAACTAAAAAAGTCGGCAGGTGAAAAACATCAGATCTGGGTGGAGGGATGAGGAGACTGTGACCTTCCTCAAATGAACACATGAAGCAAACGTAAATGCCATAAATGTTTTCTCACCATTTCAGGTTTGACTGGCTCTCTTTTTAATTACCTCGCCTCGTTGCGCCCTCCTCTTCTACAACGGTATAATGGCACCTCACTAGAGAATTAGTGCCATTCACTGCTTATCTCAATGAACCAACTTCTAATATTTGCAACCTTTTTTACCGATTTTTGCAGATTTTCTGCCAAATTCTGCTAAATGAGCGTTTCGTTCGGATGGAAACCTGGCTGCTGTCTCCATCTGTAACCCCACGTTGCAAGAGTCTGGGTGTCATCTCTGACTGCAGCTTCAGCCGAGATAAACTGCTCAATCCTGGCGCTTAGAAACATCTCAATGTTTCGTTGACTGGACTATTGTAACTCCCGTGCTCTCTGGCATCTGCAAAAAATCTCTATCCCATTTACAGTTCATTCTACACTCAGCCCACCAGGGTTTTTAACTAGAACAAAGAGACAAGAGCATACAGTATTTCACACATCCTGGCCTCCCTGCACTGTCTATTCTTTCAAATTGATTAAAGATATCAGTCAACAGTTTGTCTGACGCTCTTATCTTGAGTTGATTCTAGCAAAATGTTTTGATCCACACAAGTATACAGTTGTATCATCCTGGAGCATTGTGGTGCCCCGTGATCTAATTGCTGTTTCAGCAGCATTCCTGACCTGTCAAGAATAAAGGTCTGGGGTATATATGTTGAATACTTGCAATTTTGCAATTCTCAGTGTGTGAAATTGCCCTTAAGTTGTTGACATAGCTTCAATTCACAATATCAGAGTCTCTGCTTGGTGTCTACTGGGTTGAACAGTATGTTATATATATACTGTATATAAATACATATGCAGTGTGTATTTATATATATATTCTGTATATAAATACACATGCAGTGTTTCCCCTTTTCCAGCTGCAGTGCTGCAGTGCGTGAGTTATATTTTGCGCTACCAGAGGATATTTAGCTCACCCGCTGATAGAAAAAAGGGCTTTACACGCATATTTGTACACAGTTGTAGATGTCGAATTATGTTTCATGAGATCAAATCATAACAGAAAGCGAAGCCTAGTAAAAACCCACATCATGTAGACATAGGGCTAACGTTACAGTCGTGAATTTCATCCGATATTTGCTCTTGTCTTTTCTACCCCTGGACCACCCCCAATATGCCCACAAGGAGACAAATCAAATGGACCAAGTGAATGAAGTGGGTAGCGAGACCGGCAGCGAAGCCTTCGTTGTTGCCAGCTGCGCTTTTGAACGACCAAGAACCAACTGCTTAACGGTGGCGATGTCTGGGGTGTTTTGAATTTGGGAAGATTTTTATTTAGCAGCGGCACTAATCATTTAGCAGCAGCGCTGAGCCAATGTTGAATGCATATAGGGGAAACACTGCCATGAACACGGATGCACTTAAAATTACAAAGATACCCAAAGCTCATTCTATGACATTCATCATTTGTGTTTTTATAATTAGAGGCTGGTTCTGCTCTGTTGGGGTTATGTGTGCTATATACGCATATCCATACAGATCTCTATATGTTATATGTGTTCTATAGAGAAACGTTTATATATGTAAGGGAGGAGGAGGAGGTAAATATAAAATGAGCTCTTTGTCCTAGGTTGCATGTGGGAGGAGAAGCCTCCGGTCGGAGGTCTGTGTCGAGCTTTCAGTAGCTGCTGTCTAATCTCCCATCACCTCCCTTAAACACCATGCGCTTCACGCCAACACTGCATCCTTGAATGTGGGACTCTTGTAGAACGAATAGAAGATGGAAAGAGAAGAGGATTGACGGGCAGAGAAATTATTCAAATGACGGTTAGATTTGCCCCCCCCCGCCCAAAAAGGCTCCTCATTAGCATAACTTCAAAACCTTGCCGCTCCAGCCTTAATAATACATGCGCTTTGAGTCTCCCCGTGAATCACCTCACGCTCTGTAATATCTCTGTTTTTCTATTTATTATGAAGCTACGAGATGTGTGGGAGAGAGGAGGAAAGGGAAAGGAGAGATTCCAGCAAAACACCACTCCCCATGCTTCCTCGTACACACACACACACACTCACACACACACACACACACACACACATACACACCCTCTTCCTCTCCCTTGTCCCGGTGGGGGGAGATGGTGGGACATCCTGATCTCTGGTTTATTGACAGTGGCCTTGTGTGTTATCTGTGAGGCAGACCAGTCATACCAATTAACATTCCAGTACAGTGTTTCTGCAGCCTGAGATCAGGAGGCTAAACTTGTAGCCAGTGATACCCAACGCCCACTGCACACACATTCACACACATAGATGCTGTACGTACGCCTTCGCACACACATACATACTGGACTGGCTAATTATACCAAAATACCATGATAAAAGTACATTTATTTACACACACACACACACGAAAAACCAGGGCTGTTGTGAGCGATGGAAGCACACAGTGTTCAGCTGGGGGAAGAAAGTGATCCTCGGGTTTCAAATATACAATAAAAAGAAGCATGAAGGTAGCAGAGTGTATCTGGAACACAAAGAGGTTTATTCTGGCCTGGATTCACTGGGTTGGTCTGTCCACAAAGACAGAGTGAAAAGGAGAAACAGATGGAGCTGGGCCTACTGGTGGAAGCTTTGAAAGAGGCTTGCCGTCCAAGGGGAAGCAACAATTGCCGCAAACTCATTCACATTTTTTTTTTCTACAGACATCTGTGTATTTACCATGAGAATTTCTACAGCACATTCCTCATGCGCAAAATGAAGTGGGTGACTGCAACATAAAACATGTTGGCATTTCATCAAATCGTTCATTAAGTAAATCAGTTTGATCTGCCTCTGATATGATGGAGACAATGTTGTTTGTGTCCTTTCACAGTCAAAGCTTTTATATGTTTTTATATTAATAATGGATGAAATGTCTACGTGTGTATGAGGGGTGTCAAACCCACGGAGAATCACCGACTGACTCTGCGGGTTCCCCTCAGCTCTTACGGGTGCGCTTTAATATCTTTCTGCTCATTGTCTTGGTTTTAGGACCCGCGACAATACTGTCTTGGTTCAGTCCAACCGCTCTCATCAGCGTCGCTTCCAGACGCAGCAGGCAGCTCTGAAAAAGTCACCCTACGCTGCCTGCTCAGCACCAGTTAGCAAAGTTAGCAACTAGCTGGTAAACAAAAGAGACAGATATTTCCCGCAGGAGTTGGTGGAGATCAAAACGGAGCAAAAAGGAGAGTGAATATTGGACTTGAAAAATGGCCACAAACATGACTTAAAATGAATGCTAGGCTGGGCTTTGTTTTTTCCCCTTTCACTTACAACCAGTGAATATATTAGCTGTCCCACACTGGTGTATTATATGGAGTATAATAATAATAATAATAATAATAATACATTCCCAATTTCTCTCCTTTGGCAAATAATAAAGCAAGCCTTTGTTCAGGGTTCTCATATATAATTTGGCATTTTGTAGTGACAGGCAAAATTAAATCTGCAGCATTAAAACAGAATGAGCAGGTCTATAACTATAACAGTGCATTCATATAAAGTGAAGGCCGTGCAGTCAAAAGAGGTTACAGACTTTGTATTATGGTTATAAAGGAGGACACATTAAAACATCAGTTCTAGAAGTGAATCTTTGGGCTCATCTCTATACTCTTACAAAACTACGAGTTTCTTTCACACTTATGAGTAAGGAGGTTCACCCTGAGGGCATAACACACAAACAGGTTCACACGACTCATCAGCTCATGTTGACCAACCAGGCTTGACTAGAGCTGAATACATGACCTCTCATCAGCTGCCCATCGCCCCAATGGCAATCATGTTTTATGAAGCACCTGGCCGAGTCAAAAGAACTGCACCCCAGAGGTGAATTTGTCTCATGTATTTACACTACCTTTCTACTGACTATAAGAAGAAACAAAGATACAAAGTGGAATGACTGGGAACTCAAAGAACCTCAAACTTTGTTGGTTACTTGCTGGGGCCCTTAATGACAGTCTAAACTACACTGTATGTGGTGATCTATGCACTGAGATCTATGCAACGCTCCCTCAGAATCATACCTCCACCCCATCGACGCGTGAGGCCGCGGGTGATGCGGCCCCCGTCAGGGAGGCGTGTGGCGTGAAGGACGGCCAGCCGCACACACCACGCAGGAGATCCCCGGATTAGTCACGCTCATCGGCTCTCTGCCACTGCCACCCTCCGCTGCGTCACCGCCCCGCATCCAAATACAGTCTCAAAACCCACAGCGATTGCGCCCGCACGGCTGGACAAGCTGGACGCTGTATCTATACTGTATATGAACATGTATACACGCATATAGTGTACATAACCACCCACTTATATGTATATCCATTCAATATGCATTTCTTTACACTGTCTGTGCTGTTAACAATCCGCAGAAACACTCGACTTGTATATAGACATTTGTATGTTGTTGGTCATTGTTGCTTTTTATATATATTTATACATTTTTTCACCTTCCTGTATGTACATAATGGTTCCTTTGTGTTCATTTTAACCAGAATGTCTATTTCTACCTTCCTGTAAATTGTTTTTGGAACTGTGCTCAAGTACACTGACAGAAACTTAAAACCGGTACACATACTTGGCCTATGCGGCTGATTCTGATTCTGATCATATAGCAAACACTGCAAATAAACAGCAAGCTTTGCCACAGCGTGTGGCAGCAGCTAATTATTATTGCAAATAACGTGTATGAGGCTTACAAGAAGGCAGTGTGTGGAAAAATATCATTGGCGGGGCATGCAGATGTATTTTTCTTTTTATGGGCTTTGTTATGGAGGAACCAAGTTTGTGTTTTTGTCGTTGTTTATTATCATGGGCATTTTTCTGTTTCTAGAAATGGGGCAAATTTGAAATCCCTTAACAGAGTTTGTATGCAGCCCTCGTCCTCACATTTCCAAAATCTTTCCTTTTTTTTTATTGCATACTTCACGTTGATAGACCTGTCAGCTCTAGCTGGCTAACCATCTGTGAACCGTGGAATTCCAGTGAGAAATGTCAGCTAGCACCAGTGATAATGCTAACCCGGACAATAAAGTTAGCTCTTGAAGGTATTGAGAGAACTGTGAGTCCCAGGCCGTCAACCATCAGTGCAGGGGACGTGCACAGAACCCCCCTTGTTCTGGATATTGGTAGTGTTTAGCATTTAAGAACCTCCTGCTGTTTACCATCAAAATATGCAACACTAGATGTGCCAGGCGAATATTAATGCAATGCCCCAGTGTATACAGCCAAAACCCATAGCTGTGTCAATACAGGACTGAACTGAAGTATTATTTATCGGCCACACTAGATCATTACAGAGGCTCTACCCACCTGTCTGTGATTTTTCTTTCTCTGAAGTATTACAAGCGCAACAACGTGACACATTTTCCATCCAAAGCCAACAAGTCTGCCACCTCCGTCAGCTGTCACCAAGTCCCACACACATCAAGCTGATCATCCAAGCGTTCATCACAGAGTCTGACAAACGCATGCAGTAACAGCATGAACTGTCTTACCTTAAAACAGATGTTTCTTCCTGACCAGCTCCTGTGCAAAGCCATCCACTGTCTCACTGAAATCCAGGACTCGGACTATATGCTAATAGCTAACGATGCAGTCTGAGCTAACAGGCAGGTTTCCTTCTTGAGATGATAAACATTTTCCACAGTTCTTCTCCAACACGTGCAGTTTAAGGCACAAAAACAGCTTGTCGTGTTGATCTCCCTGTAGGTTCTCAGTCATTCTGGCTCGTTTTTTTACCGTCACACGTCTCACAATAGCATTGCTCAGAAACCTGTAATTATGATTCCCTACTTTCAATGATCTGCTGGAATCTTCAGCTGTATTGTGATTACTGCGACAACCTTTTCTTCTTCAACCTCATCTTTAGTCATGATCTATTGCCTTTGCTCTGTTTTACAATCGGCAGGAGTGACTGTGGAAATGCAACAAGCATCAGAAAGGAAATTAGAAACACAGTCAGGGTGGACGGTGACCTTTTGTGCCAGCAGACCAAGAATCCGAACTCTCCGTGCCTATGATGCAGAAGAAAAGCTCAGGGGAAACGCAGACGCTCGTCACTGCAACACGGTAAAAGAAAAGCGTGGCAATGTCTCAAACCGAAGACAGCAGTCTCCTGGGGTGGCACCGTAATTTTGTGACCATTAATAAAACCCCCACAACCGTCCCCCATGAAGCGAGGCCCACTGGAGCTAAGTGCACACTCTCTCCCAACCACTCCGGAGGATATAATTATTACTGAGAGTAGCTGTAAACATATGCCTCAGTGCTGTACAAACAGTTCCAGTGAAATGGAGCAGTTGGTCCCAAAGCATTTCCCAAGACTAGTGTGGTACCAGTGACAGAACAGGAATATAGTTATTGTGGCAGGGTGATTGTGCAGCAAAGAACCCTCGGTTCAGAGTTACAACTGAACCCAACCACATTCACGTCTGGAGCCTCTGCACATATCAGCCACCAGCCACACCTCCAGCTCCACTCTCATTTTCTCTAAAGTCAAGCATACAATCTTCTGCGGAGGCTGGAAACCTCTTTTTTCACCATAAGTACTTAAGCCACAGATGAAATGTTGGAAATGGCATGTTACGAGTACGGATAGACTCATTACTGTAGTAAATGCAGACAGGAAGAACTTGAAGGCTTCATCATTACAACCTGTAATTTCCTTAGAAGATTGCAAATTCGACTGTGGACTAGAGTTGACTGCGCGGCTGCAAACCCATTTCACCCTCTGCCTCAACCAATTCATGGTGCCAGATCCGGTCATAAAAAAAGCTCTTCTCACTTGGTGTACATTAACTTATTAAAGTCGTTTTCCCGGGCCCATTAATATGCCCTCAGTGCATAAAATGATAAACAGTGGCCTCAGGCTCATTCTGACATTGGATGAATCAAAATGAGTAATAAACAATATTTGAACACTTCCTGAAGCTGGGGGACTGGATGACAAGAAATCATTTCCAAGGCGACATGGCCTAAATGTCACTTGAGGTAACAATTCTCTTGTGGAATTGTTCTTATTAATCATGTAAAGAAAAAATGTAGTGCGGAAGAGGCAGGGAGGGAACCAAAATGTAATTGAATGAGCGTGTATCTGCATCATAAAAAAAGTATGATTAACTTTAATAAATTCTCTTCTATCTTAATTATTTTGAAAACAGGTCATTGCGAATCACTGGGCTGCGGGCCAGCGGTCCCTCCTCCTTCAAATGAAAACAAAACACTGGCTTCTCGAAGGTTTCAGTGAGAGAGAGAGAGAGAGCGAGAGAATAAAGTAGTGCATTAGTGAGGAAGCTGGGAGGTCATGGCTATGGGCCTGTTGGCCCTCAGAGACAGTCTGTGTGACTACTGGCTGTGGCTGCCTTATTAAAAGTCCCTCTCTGCACATTCAACACCACTGTCAGGAAAAAGTAACTTCAAAACTTTCGGGAACAATTTTCATTTCCATTCGGCTGAAGAGCGGGACAGAGCTGAGCCAACTTATAATGTATGCCATTTGGTGAGCACTTTCATCCAAAATAGCATAAGCAGCGAGTGACCCCGGTGGGAACTGAAAGTCTAACTAGTCTAGCTAATTACTGGCTAGCCACTGTTAGTGTCACTGTTGTTTTCTGCCGGCATATAGCCAGATGTAACTGAACACAGCCAGACTGACCAGATAAGCCCTTTGACTCTGGTGAAGGAATGATGGACCGGAGGCCTGCTTCTGTCACTACTATTCATTGACATATCTCTCATGAACTGGACTGAAGCTACACGGTCAAAACCGTACAACTAATACAGTAACATGAACACATGCACATGGAGAGGAATGCAATTATACAGTATGTAGTGGTCAATCGTACAGTTGGCCGGCCACTGCTGACTCACACCCAGCGCACTATGCAGGATTATTTTAGCACCACGGCTAGCTAGCCTGTTCGCCGAGAACACTATTTCACGTTGTTTGACCTATTTTTGTACTGTGAAATGCATTTCATAAATTTCATTATTGATTAATCTGCCGATTTCCCAAAACCTAAGCTGATGTATTCAAACAGCTTATGTCCACAGTCCAAAACCCCAAAATATTGAGTTTACAAGCAGATATGACAAAAGAAAAGCAGCAAATCATCACATCTGAGAAGCTTTAACCAGCAAATGTTTGGAATTTGTGCCGGAAAAATGACTACAACAATTGACCGATTATCAAAATAGTTGCTGACTCACTTTCTGCCGAACGACGAATCGATGAATCAACTAATTGTTGCAGCTTCATTGATATAAATTGAGCCACTGCACCAACACTGGATTTATGGTGAGCGGTATCACACACTACCATAAATGCATTTACAGGCCATGAATATCTTCAAACAAGTTGCTTTCCTCTATTCTGAAAAGTAACTGCACAAAACCTGAGAACATGAGAGTTTAATCGCTGAGCTTTCGTTTGGAGAGGTCATATTAGTCCACGGGACGAATGCACACACAGTGACAGTCAACCATAATTGGTCCCTTGCCAGTAGATTAATATGCATTCCCACACTATCAAAATGGCCTTTCTTAGAGAGGCTCCGGAGAGTTAATTAAACCGACGCCATTTTGGAGGGCCGAGGACTCAAGGATAAAACTACCTTGATTTGAGAGGTGGGGCTCGTGGATGGATAACTGCACACTGCCAGTGCACTTAACCTTCTCTGATTAGCATTTACCCGGGAAGGGTTACAAGCTGAACCCGTTGTATCCTGAAATGTTCTGCAGGTGTAGTGGGGGCTGATGTGAACGTTATATATAACTGAAGGGCAGCTGCCGTTTTGCTGAGAAAGGTCACACTGAACATGGTATTTAAAGGGAAAAATCTCCCTGGGTAAGATTCCATTCAGCTGTGATCACACACACACACACACACACACACACAACACTTGGATGCAAACAGCAGCTGTTTGTTGGCCGTTAGTAACAGAGAGATGTTAAAGGTCACTATGCTCTTGGGGGGGGGGTAACCTAGCTAACCTGAACTGAATATGCAGCTAAATATAAATATGGACAAAAGAAAGTGATTGCTCTGCATGATCTTTAAGCAAAACAGAAGATGTTGCTAAAGCCGACAGTACTCATGAGAAAACTGTATAAGATAAGAGCTTGTGCAAATTATCTCCGTTATATAAGGAAAACTCTCAAAAGGTCTCCAGAAAGGAATAAAAATTGCTTTGATAAACAATTTGCACAGGCTCTGATTCAAAAAGTTCTCAAACATCATCCACTGAATGACTCCTGGTTGAAATGCTTAAGCAGCAACTGAGTGTGTGTCCGTGATTTGACCTCTCTTAGAGCCAATCTGCTGTAAACAGTCGTATCCACAGATGGACACTTATTCCCACCTTGATGAATCATAAAGGAAGGATTTTTAGGGCTTTGGAGAGGTAGAAAATGGAACATGGAATCATAAAAATAAAGTAACAACATTTGTGCTTTTAGCTGTACACTGTAAAATGCTCACAGGCAGATGATAGTGAGGAATCACTCAGTGGTTCTGTCCCAGCAGCCATGCCTCTCAGGGGGATAGTAGACAAGGCACCAACCGGGGGAGAATCACAGCCCGAGGGAGGCAGTGGAGGTGGGTTAATCTCCCGTCCCAGTGCTTTCAGTAACCGCATGTCAGAGCCGGGCTGTCTTCACCATTATGTGTGATTTTTTTTTTTCTTTAAATCTTCCCCTCATGTCAAGTCTTAAAGCTGATATCTCATCCGAGGCCGGGATGTAACTCCTGGTTGAGGCTGCACAGATGCAGCTCTGGTGATGTACTGCTCCCCCAAGAGCAGCCGGCGCAGTAGCTCAGTCCCATTTAACAAAAAGTACAAGACCGAGGCAGAAAACAAAACATGACCTGGAGTTGGGATATACTTTGTCGTCAGCCAAACTACTCAAATGCCCGGTTTCAGCTGCCAGAAACAAGATTAACCTCAGTAGCAAAAAAGGAACAACATACTGTAGCGACTCTGCGTTCTCGCAAATCAGCGGCTAAAGAGAGTCTTCTTGTCAAAGTGACTAAAGAAAAGGCTGACCGATTTGCTGAACCCTTTTTTTTTTTTGCGAAACAGGACTTCCAGAAATAGGTTCAACTTCAGTTTACAGCTCCCGGGAAACCAACATCACGGCTTGAATTGTTTGTCAGGTGGCAACCTCTTTGAAACAAGAACATCAGTGCTTTGGAAGACAGTGAAAGCAAAACAACCCAAGAAAGGTCTTGGGCACATACAACAGTTACTTAGGATCTGTGTAAGAAATCCCATAACAGCGGAGATTGTGTCTGTTGCTTTAAAATTGTTTTTTTTACGGGTGTAAATGGGAACTTGAGCAGCACAAAGAACTGACTTATTCACTTCATTCTCAATGGCAGACTGGGATCCATCGTGCCAATATTTTTTTAACCTAACCTCACAATCAACCCACACTGTTGGACTCACCGTAATAAAACATAACACCAAAGTCATTTATTCCTCAGTCTTAAGGTTTATGAGCCCGTCATTAAACCACATGTCATGTCTGTACTCCATCATTTTGACTCTTACTTGATGTGCTGTCTTTTACAGCTTTCTGGGGTCTTTTTATTTTAATTTTTTTTTTAGCATATTTGCAGATGAGATTAGTATTTGAGAATAAAGTATGACCTCTGTATAGCTGTGAGTGCAGCACCTGTTATATAAATCTACTGGTATCAGTGAACCGCAACACACCTGTTTGAAAAGAGGATGAACTCACCTTGGGTTGAAGAGAAAGACCCATACAAATATCAGGACAGGTTGACATTTATCACACCAGGGCCACACTTGAGATGCTACACCTGAAAAACAGAGCGAGAGAGATTTTAGACGTCCGTGTAATTCGAGTAAAAACAAGCATTAAATGGAGGGTTTGACATTTTGGGAGATATGCTCATTTGCTTTCTTGCTATATAACCCCCCCATAATATGGCAAACTGTCGTATTTACACTGGTGTTGTACGGATAAACCAACGAGATACACTTAGTGAGTTACTTAGTGAGCTTTAGGTGCTGGTGATGTGGATTTGTTACCGTTGCGAGAGACTAGCTGTTTGGCCTTGTTTCCAGTCTTTATGCTAATGCCCTATGCTATGCTGTCTGTAGCTTCATATTCAAGCCTACAGGCATGAGAGTGGCACCAATCTTCTCATCCATCTCCTGACAACGAAGTCAATAAGCGTATTTCCCAAAAAGTCAAACTTTCCTTTAAATGGAGGATTAAAGTATTAGAGTAACAAAGCATACAAATACACCTGCATTAGGCCTAATAGAGCATCATTTTAGAATGCGCACCTTTGGCTGCAACATCCAGCTTTAAAGTGATACCCCACCCAAATTCGGCTCTCTCAAGCTCAGCAGCTTAATTTGGCAAACTACAATAGGAATTCAACCCGGCAATTGCGCTGGAGGCGGGTTCACTCTAGCCAATGAGCGAGCTTGGATAGAACAGTGCATTTAAATCTGTCTGTTTGGAATATAGTGAGCATAAAGAAGGCCAGTGGAGAAGGGGATTATTCTGCAGGTGTGCTTTGACAGGCTGTTTTTGCTGTGAATCCATTTTAACTGCAGTGAATCGAGGCTATCGCTTTAACGCAATGAAGCCTGATCATGACGTCCTGAAGCTGCTGAGTAAAAGCATTCGCGGCAGTTTCCCTGGCCAGGCGTTAACAATAACATCAACATATTGATACGCTGTGGTTACACAAGAAGCTCCAGCGTACATAGAAGGTGACAATATTGACTGGCGGCTATCAGATTTACAATCTAAGACCAACGCCGGCTGTTTCAGTCCGTCAGGAGGAGTGGTGGTAAACAACTGATATGAACGGTACATGAGAGACAGAGCCAGACAGCAGCATGGGGTGCTGAGGCTCGCGTCCTGTTTGGTCAGAGGGCGAGACCGCGACAAGACACTGACAGAGAGAATACAGGACCTCCAGCTGAGCGCCTGACATACCTCTCCATCCTTCCTCTCCCCCTCTCCTCACTCCGAGTTCACTCCTGTAACCGTGCGAGCTGAGCAGCACCTCTAACATGTGAAAGGTCACAAACCAGGGAGAATCCAGGGACACCAGATGTTGCAGACATCCACAACTATGAGGGGAAACTGCAGTTTTCTTTAGGTGCAGTGTGTTGAGCTCTCAGAGCCAAAGTGACAAAAAAAACAAAAAACAGATGAGGTTCCAATTAATCATGACAGAGATTTTATAACTGTGCTCTTCTCTAATTTAGGTCCCGTCTTCTGCAAACTTCTACAAAGTCATATTAAATAGTCATACATTTTCTGGTGCACTGCAGAGAAAGAAAACTGATTTTCAGCGAATAGCAAAAACCTGTCTTGTTGAGAATGTGACGACATTTACAATTCCTGGGAGGCCGACAGGAGTGCTTGCCTCATTCACTGGTATTGCTCATTCTGCAGGATCTTTTATGTGGCACCATTACAGCTGAAGCTTTTTTTTTGGGTGTGGGGGGGGGGGTACAAAGGGGTGATTCAATGCTTTATGAAAAGAACAAAAAAAAATTGGTTCTACAGAGAAAGCAAATACAGACTTAAACTTCCTTTTCAAGAGCCCCGAGGGGCAGATTAGTTAGAGACAACAACGGCATCTCAGAAAATGGATCCAACAATCAGCGGCAGCATTGGGCTGAGTCACAATTTATTACCCATGCGCACGCTGCACAGTCGCGCCTGTTAGTGTGAGACTCAACACTGGGCATCAGACTCAAAATAGATGCAAGAATTTGGAGCTGGGAAAACGATCACATTACAGCATTGTTGGGCTTCTATAAAAGCACATGACATGTTTGACTGTAGCTCCGTGGTGTTTAATGGTGAGGGAGGGTTTTCTTTTTGTTGCTAGTGTCTGATGCTCATGTTTCATTGCCCCGGAATCAACAAAGGAACAGCTTGCTATCAAAACAGCTCGCTATCAGCCTTCATATCATCTGTAACCGCGCGAGTATTACAAGGTCCTTGTAGTACTCTGATTTTAATGGGCAGAAATACATCCTACAACACATACACAAGGCTAGAGAAGAGAGGCAAACACAATTCTGTTTTTTACTGACTTGAAGTGGTCAAAAAAAATCACCCTTACTGTCTCTCCCTGCCTCACACACACACACACACACACACACACACACACACACACACACACACACACACACACACAGCAGAGGCACTGAGCTTCCATAAATAGAACGGAAAGTAGGCAAGTGGCTGCTGGGAGTGGCTTTTACTGGGAATATGATCGATTAAAAAGCAATTTGCTCCTCCGCTCAGGCCCTGCACTCCTAAATGACAGCCCCCCACGGTCCAGATGGAGCTCTAAGGGGTCGGGGGAGCCGGCCTGCCCCGCCTGCCCTTTCCATCTCCAGCAGCCAGACCCAGTCCCCACACACAAACACACACACACACACACACACACACACACACACACACACACACACACACAGCCAGCCTCCATTCCCAAGCCCGAGCCTCGGTCACAGTCTGGTGGGCACCTGGAAAGCGACCAGGCAGAAACTCCCAGGCAGCCCCTGCTGGTCTGACAGAAAATCTCGACTTTGTTCTAACATACAAAGCTGACATAGACGTGAGAGGGCAGGTTAAGACAAATAGGAAACAGAACGGCGCACAGCGCAAACTCAGACGAGGCGTGAATTCGATTCAGCATCCTCTGTCATGTGTTTACTGCCGCTACTGCAAAACACACAGTTTAGACACAATAATATGGTAACACTGGTTGTGTAAAACCATATGCTCTGGTTTATACGGACCATATGGGCCCTGGCTGTGCAGCGTGACTGGCTGCATATGGGCACTTTTTGATAACAGACTACAAAATGATCTGTGCGTCCCAGATTGTGGACAGTTGAGTGAAAAGAGAACCTTAAAAACTATACGTCCAAGATTGATACAATTTATTGTAAATGTAATTTCCACTCGCACCCCAATGACAACATCCCTATGAATTGACTTCAGTTCATTTCTTCACCCTGCGCATCCTGTGAGAGGAGTTTCTCTTTTTATTAGTTTCACAGCCGTGGCGACGAAACACTTCAGCGTTTAATGGCTGAAATTTCACATCCAGATCCATCAGCAGGGGTTCCACTGCAAAAGCATATCACTGACAGAGCCAAAAGATAAACACTATTTTGAAGTGCCAGGGAGTACGTTCTCTGTTACCATAGGAACGCACATAGTAAGTGGTAGTGGAGACTGTATACAGCTAAAAACACACTGCGCAGTGGAAGAATTCATGTTTTGTTTTTTTTCAACTGAAACCTGGCTACATCAGTGGTCTTTTCTAAAGTGTGTGAAATTTACAGGTCAAATTAAATCCATTCACTGCATTGATTTTCCCATAAGACACAGGATTCAAACCTGCAGCGTGTCTACTTGTGTCTGGCCTTTCAGCAACACTTCCCCCTGAATATCCTCACTGTCTGCAGCTCTTGGCTTCGGCAGAGCTTGGCTTCAGACCTCCTCAGACTCGGTGGCTGGAGGTTAATTGATACTGACAGATGACATAATGTGGAAGTCATTTGCAGGGAGATCTGGCTTCTTTATCAATGACGGTGCTCCTCGCACGCACACACACACACACACACACACACACGCACGCACATGCACACACACACACAGACAGGAGGGAGGGAGTTAACAGATGTGATTCTGTCCAGAAGGCTCATGTTCCCACATGCACAGTGTTACAAGGCTAATGACTAAATCCATGCCAAAGTTGTAAATTATGTAAATGAACATTGTTAATATTTAAGTGATACTCATCATCTTTCATTTTTAGCATAAACTAAACTTAGCTAGCCTACTTAAATTCCGCTTGAATCATCGTAATGATGATATGAAGGAATTAAAGCAATTTGGGAAACACACTTATTTGTGTTCTTGCCAACAGTGAGAGGAGGAGATTGACACCACTCTCCTTTAGCTGCACGGTCAATATGAAGCTAGAGCCGGACATCCGTTAGCTTCGCTGAGAGAGCAAACCCTGGCTCTTTTCAACAGACCCAAAATGTTGAACTCTTCACTTAGGTTTGCGTCATTTTCCTACCAACTATCTAAAGGCTACTGGACCTTTGCTGCCAAGAAACGAACACTTCAGCCGGTGTCTTTTGTCAGTGACCTTGCATGGTTGATCAGAGGACCCACGAGTTCACTGCTAATGGGATCACGGGATAGTGAGGGTGGGGGAGTGGGGGTGGAAAGCAGTCTTACTGGATTTCAGTGAGGAGAAACAACCACAATTAAAGCCCCTCTGGGGAGAGAGGGGGAAAAAAACCCATCAGAACTTCTGTTCCCTCGTCTTTTCACCCTCTCAGAGTGGCTGGCTGATTGATATTCGTATGAATGTTAATACTAAAGCACCTCTTCCAAAGCTCACCTTGATAGAATTGATTTTCCTCAAAAAATAATTCAGCCGAGGCATAATGGAAACTAGTAAAAGTGCCTCAAAGGCTGTATTCAATGGTTTTGAAGTGAAAAAGTTTCTGGCGTGATTCCCTGCGGGGTAAAAATGACTCTCTGTAGACTGCGGATCCAATCTTCAAACCATAGAACAGATTTAATACAGGTGCGTCTATGTTTGACTTTATGACCTATTGTCTCCGGCTCCATCTTCCCACATAAAATATTCATTTATCTTGGGCGCACAAATTAATGAGAAGCTTATTGCTGCTGTTGCAAAAAAAAAAAAAGAAATCCTCAAAACACTTAATTTTTCTGTTCTTAAATTAACATAGTTCTTTATGCATGATTTTCTAGAGTCTAGGGCCTCACAAATCCCAACACATGCTAAAAACACAAAATGCACGATTGTCCATCTGAAAAATAAAGCTTTTATTTATTTTTTTCTTTGATCAATCCAACAGCAGCTAAATGAGAAGTCCTGTCAGGGTTTCCGTTTAACCTCCAATCTCACCTCTGATAGGTTGGAAAAGAGAGACATGTGGACACTTCCACTTGATATGGCATTAAAGCAGCAGTCTCCTATTATGGCCCATGGATTAGCCAGTCGCAACTCTCCCACACACACACACACACACACAGCTTTCTCTGGCACAAGCAACGTGTCAAACAATAGCTGCCAAGTCTGCTGCCTGCAACAAAAGATGGAAAGAATTAGAGAAATGGAAATGATGATTCAACGCTGTTATGAAAACTGGAGCGCAGCACACTATGACAGAGTGAAAACCCTTTCAGGATCTCTTCCCCGCCCCAAACCCCATATCTGTGGCACTCAAAAATGCAAACAAAAATCTACTGTATTGTCCACCGAGTTTGTACACACCCTCACACCCACCCTTCCCCTTTGCTCCCCGTCTGTCTGGCTTCCTACGTTCAAGATTCGATATTTAATTGCCATGTCACCCCTGCTGATATTGGAATTTGTCTCAAGTTTGAACGCTCAGACGCAGCAGTCAGTCAGGAGTCCTGAGTCAAAAGTATAAATGTACAAAATATTAGTGCAAAGATGAGGTGAAGTCAGGTAAAAGCCATTATTCCGTATTGACGTCCCTTGTAAAATCCATACTCGTCACAAAAGAGAAGCGGACCAGTCAGATTTTCAAATTGCACAAAAGAGGCTGCAACTCAATATCACCTCCCAAATATTTTGCACATTCAGTGTATTTCCATTTATATCCTTGGCCCCACTTCACCTCACCTCTCCTTTTCGTACCCAACAAAGTTACACCATATTGAATTCTCCCAATAGAAAGCAGACCTCTCTGACATCTATTTAAGCCTTCAGCCATATATCTGAGTCTGGGACCCATCCAGGAGCGGTAAATGCCCGTGCAGAAGCAGCGGCACTGCAAAGCTACAGAGGAGATTGGTATTCAGAGTGGCAGCTTCCAAAGTTGAAGCTGCATAAACAGCCCAAACTATTACATAAAAGGTAAACAAGCCGCATTGTGCTGAATCATATCAGCGCTGTGCTGCAGCAGGTGGATAAGCTGACAAAGGCTGCTCTGCTCATCAAATGATATAATAATATGTTTTTGGTGGGGTTTTTTTTGGTTTTATTAGTCTTCGCGGCAGAGCACAGGCCGAGAGCTGTCGAGATGAAAGACAATAAGAGAGCAGGAGCAGAGAGATGGCAGAGGTAGACAGAAAATGGGTCAAGCGGCTCAAAGTGAGCTGTGAAGTTTTAGTCTTTCAACGACGACTTCCTTTGCCGGGTAGCAACGCCGGCCCAAGTAATGTATGGTAGACGATGTCTCGCAGTGGCTGTCAAACCTTTTTCTGAAATCACTGCATATTGCTCAGATAATGAGCCTCACAAGTCGGGCTAAAAGAGCACGTACACACACACACACACACACACAAAGACCTGTTTATTCCGTTCACTATGGCTCACTAACAGCCCGATATATCTCCCCACCACCGCAGCCAGGATGTGACACTCTTGTCTGTCTGCGGGCGGATAAATAAATATCACGTCTTTCACTTTTTTTGGTCGGTGTTGTATCAGCCACACAAGCCTACATCCAATTTAAATGGTGTCTGCAGGCTGCCAGACGAGGGAATCCAAAATGAGAGGAGGTGGAAAGAGAGGGTACAGTGATGGAGACAAAGAGTGGAAGAGAGAGGACGCATTGGTGGGAAGAATGAGAGAAAGACAAGGAGGATATGAAATAAGTATGTAGAGAGGGAAGTAAAGGAAGCGTTGATGGGGATTTAGGAGGCAGTAGAGGACCTCCACGTCTTGTGTTTCTCCCTGATGAGGGGGTTTTGTGGCAGGCTGTGTGCGCTGCTGTCAAACAGCATCAACGCTCTCCTCCTCTCTGGAAACGAGAGTTGTGGTTGTTTATCCATCCAAATCCGGCAGGACTGTTCACTCACTGTCAACCCAAAGCAGCCACACATTTAATAGAAACAGAGATGTTCAGCGACTATAATGCTCCTTTCTATCCACAGCCCAGAGACGTGCAGGTTAGGTGAAGCGGAGACTCCTGTGCAGGGTGGACCCCACCTCACACCCTGCACAGGATAAGGTGGACAGAGTAAGGGTACAAATGCGTAGAGTAAAGGTAGCTGGATATGAGCACCAAATCTCAGCTTGCAGTGCTGAGGTGTATTATTCCCCAAATCTAGACACACTAACTAGCAGTGTCAAAGACATTGCTGACGTGGATACCCAAATTAATAAAAAAATCTTGGTTGCCATCAGACGGCTGGGATTTCTATTAGATCCCGTCTGATATTTTTCTGATACCAAATGAACTGAGACCACGATATGTACAAAGCAGGATGTTCTGCATTTAAAAAACACACACTTGTCAGTGCTCTCTGGTGGACAAACTGTTTCTAGATTATCTCAACTTCAGCTTCGACTATCACTTTCAGGTCAAATATATCTCTGGCATATCTGTGCTGTGATTTCTTGTTACTTATTGGCGGAGATATACACTGATAAGGGCATTTCTGCAGAAAGCTAAGCCTAGCTTCTATATACTGTAGTGCAGTGACATGAGACCCGCAAGGCTCAAAAAGGTCACTACTGTTGTGCCCTCCCTACCCGAGACATTCACCATTTTACGGGAAGTGAGCGCCAGCATTTTGACTGACAGCTACTACTCAGAGACGGATGTGGATGCACAATGCTGTGCTTGAGTACAATACACAATAGAAGCCTGTAAATCACATTTTATCTATCCTACTGGTAGCCACATGGTTCTGCTGCTGTTCACTGGCTGATTTGAGGTGCATAATTCATTTTAGCTCGAGTACAAATCATGTTCCGGCAACAGGCGGGACATATAGCGACGGCAGTATGTAATTGGTTTCTGTCAAATGCTTGCTGCAGCTTATACTACAACTTTTCTGCTCTTGACACATGAGGCAAAATGAGGCGACCATAGTTAACGCAAACTGACATTTTCAAGGACACAGATCATAAGACAGTTACAGGACTCTGGAGTTTCTTGTGCTATATACATATATATATATATATGGTTATATATGTATGGTTATGAAGTGAATTGTTTCTGCATTTGCATGTATACCCACAGCCCCAATGCTCAGCTTAGACGGCACATCCTAATTCCTGTTTGGAGCTGCACACATTCGACTGTGGCTAATTTATCTCCAAATCATTTTCTCCAGGCTTTTAAACAACGGGGAAGCAGAACAAAAGTCTGCCATGTGTGACGTACAATACAGTAAAGGAGACTTAGCCTCTGGAAAAACTGCCTCCATTTACTCCAGCAAGTAGGGGATAAAACGCAGCCCGTGCCCACTTAATTTATGATACAGAGTAAATTAATGGGTGCTGACAAGCTCAATAATTTTTCAGAGGCAACAGATAACAGTTATAATTATCAGCCACGGAATTAAACAGTCAGCAGAGAGACAGTGGGCACGCACATGTGTGAGTGTGTGTGTGTACGTTCAATATCGTCTGCTGGCCAAAGCTGGGCCCATTAATGGCAGACCTTAGGTGTTAATGTGATATTGTTTGGTTTATTACAGTCCAGTGTCTGCAAGGACCCCGACTACTGAGAGCGGATTTCATGCCAGCTCTCGCTCTGTCTCCCTCGTTCTCTGCCTCCGCTGCTCGACAAAAACACATTACATCTACGAGGGTCTTTTTCTTCAACCAACTGTATTGCCAGAGAGCAACAGCTCAGCTGTGGCCACGCTCGGCTAGGAGCTGCCATTTTTTTTTTCAGCCTGCATCGAATGCCTCAGTGTCAGGAACCATCCATTCACTGTTCTGATTCGTTAACCCCAGTCCTTTAAGGCAGTGGTAATCAATGGTTACTCTTCTGCATTGCGAGCTCAGCCGTGTTGATGGTTTTTAAAAGGCTTTTAAGTGAGAGAGATTCTGATAGAGGGAGACAGAGGGAGATACAAAGTAAGCATCAAAACAAGCCTGTGTATTGTCTCTGGCAGATGCCTGACTTCATTAGGGACTTGCATGCTGCTTCACACACACACACACACACACACACACTCCAATAGGCTGAAGCCATGAACAACACAGAAGAAATGGACTCTTTCTGAGCACTGTGAGCATGTCAGGCCAGTCACACAGGAAAACACACCACCTTTTCGGTTAACTCGTGTTGTATCTCTCCCTCTCTGTGTGCGTCTGCTACTCTATTAGTCAGAGAGCAGAGATTGTGGAGAGCGCAGCTGCCCTCTATGGGTTTGAAAACATTCCAACACACTGGCAGAGAAGCAGCTCTGATTTCTTCTTCTGCCGCTGCTGCTGCTGCAGCAACATGGCTGGAAGAAACAGAGAGGAGATACTGTTGGAGCTCAGGTGTTTAACACTAATTAGTCAGCTTATCTTGCTAACGTTGCATCAAACCTAGATCCAGCAGGGTGGAAAATAAGGAGGATTTCTCAGGGTAGCACAACATATTCTCACTTGGAATGTGAGGCATCTGTTGCGCCATTTTTATGCTCGTGGAATATGCTCTCAACCCCCAACACGCACGGCTCTAGTATCTCCAGTTTCAAATTCCGTGCTTTTGCACGCCAAGTTCAATATAGCGCAAGGAAAGGCGGTGTTTGCCTTTGCTTTGTCCTCGCTGCCCCATGCTGAGGACACAAACCATACAAAAAAACAAGGTGAAAACACACAGAACTGGTCTGGTAATAGATTTCATAGAGCGGGCCCAAACACATGGGTCTGTGTGTACACTGACTGAGCTTAAAAGAGTAGGAGGGGGCTGCACTTCATATTTCAAGTCAGCTGGCTTCTCCCCTGGAGATCCAGGAAGCATGTAGCTCGGGAGGGAGGCCGTGTATGAATCCTCCCAGCCACTCAGAGGTCTTCCCCCCTGATCATACCAAACACGCTGTGATGTGTGTTCCAGCAAAGGCCTGAGAGGATGAAAGGATGAAAGAAATATACAAGATCTCTGAAAACATTCATTACCATGTCAAAGGTGATGTTTTCTTCATGGAAAAAACACTAATACTGGGAATGCCAGTGGACTTTAGAGGGATTAGTGAAGACCAAGATGGCTGGAATATGATATGTTATATGTTCTGAATCAGTCCTTTTCAGTTTTTAATCAAGTAACGTAAGGACATTTTACACTAGGAAAAACTTCAGAAGATACTCCCTTGATTTAACTCATATTAGCTTCAGATACGCTTTGGAATACATTATTACACAAAACAAAGACTGTGAATTGAGCGAAAACCTGTTTCAGCGTTCATATGGGCTCCCAACTATTGTTTTAAGACAAACAAAACATTGTGAACTTATCCTACATAGCAAATACTGAACACTTGGGCACTTCACCAGACCACTTTGCACATCGAACAGAGCAGAAATGAAGCAAATTCCCCCTGCCAGTGTCAGGAAGGCTGCATAAACTCCCCCCATCAGAGTTGCAGGAGTCAGGAGGTAATGGAACGTGGGCCTGCCCCGGCCTGCTGCTCCTCCTGCCCTGTCATCCACGGCAAAGATCTACCAGAGGCCGGAGAAAAGCCCAGTTTCTCTCAAGGGAGCGAACAGGGATCACTGCAGCGTGTAGTGAGGCTAAGAGCTGTGCTACTCAGGCTGTTACACCAGTTACTGCAACAACACGCTCTATTATACAGGACCGCAGACCTTTGGCTGCCAGACAACATTAAACACATCGCGGCAACACTTTCACTAACACTGAGAGAAAACACACTCCATCAATAATAATGAATCAGTCACTCACACACTCATTCAATCGCCGTCTAGGTTGCTCCGTCGCTCACCCACACACTCGACTAAGTCACTTGCTCAGGCACTCGCTTGCTCACTCGTTTGCTCATTCACTCGCTCGCTCAGTCACACACTCGCTCAGCAATTCTCTCGCTCACTCATCCAAAAACACCCACACAAGTACATGCGAGCACGCGACTCGATATCCGCGATATCTGTATGGGAGCACAGATGCAAAAACAAAAAGTCGCTAAACGCCGAGACAAAGCGCCACAGCATGTGTAATTTGCAGTTATTCAGTGGCTTTTAACAAGGTGACACTGTATATGAACAGTTCAGTCACAACCACACACCGTGGGCCTTTAAAGCTTTGAGTAGCTGCCACGTTAGTGACATTTAACATCTATGTAATATTTTTCACATTTTACATGGATTTCTCTGATAAGTGGAACACTTTTACAATGTTTATACACCTTGGCTGGTTGTGACTATGAAAGGCTGCGGATATTCTGTGTTTTTGCTTTAGTCCCATGAAAAGATTGTAATAAAATAATTTGCAATTAAAGCAGTCGGGCGTTGTAGTTTTAAGCGAGCGACACTCTTAGCTGGGGACTATTTTCAGTGGTGGATTAATAGACATTTGGTTCTCTAGCGAGTATATACAGCAGCGGGACAGCGCATTGTAAGTGAGATCAACTAAAAGTAGACTACGGTGACTGTTCATAGTAATGAAGGAGCATCAGTGCAACAGTGAGAGGATTTATCATTTTTCCATTGCAGTTGCGGTGCTGGCTGCAGTGTCTGTTAGTTATACAGGTTACCTCAGCTCTTGGCTACACACTGTTTCAATACACAACTCATCAAGATGAGTGACAAGAACTTGGATGGGAACGTGACCCACAAGAGGCAGAGGGGGGGATTAGAAAAACGAAACAAGTGTAAAATCTACCCCGCATTTAATATATCTGTATCATGTTACATTTGAGTTTCATGTTTTATTATCTCTCATCAGGCTGTGGGTCATCTATAAATACCGGCATCCAGGGAGAGAACTGTGAGAATGAAGCAACAGCCATTTTCCGGACTGATGTGTTGACATCACTTTAACATCCAGACAGGGGCGATGGATGGGTGCTTGCTTGTCACTCGGGCCACAACCTGGGGTCAAAACAATACACAGTCAGGGGCTTGAGGGGGCATTATGTTTAAATGTCAAATAGTTTCAGTTGTATTTCAATTGCAGAACATGTGCAGGACTTTCTCTGTACGCCACATGATTCCCACAATATCGAGTTTGAAAAACAGCTTTCCCTACACCGCCCAGGGGGTAAACGCATCACTGGCGGTTGACGACGTGTTTATGCTGCTTTGCCTTCATTACCATCATTTTTCCATATGTAGAAAGATTGTAACCACAAACTGAATCAACATTGCTTTTTAAATCACTGAGATATCATCTAAATGTAAACATACCGAATGTTACAGCCAGTATCTTAAGTGAAAGAAACACATAACCCCGCGTTCTACGGCAGAGTATAATGGCCTATGCTACATTACTTCTAGAAAAACATACATCTAATTTACTGTATTTTCCTTCCAGAAATATGCAGAGGCCTGTTCCAAGTTCAACAGCGAAAGTGAATCCTCAGAGGAAACCAGTGGCTAAAACAACAGTTAAATATCTGGTTTGAAGGGGTTGAAACGGTCATCCTGCAAATATTTCACCACTTCTTGACCACTAAAACCATTTCATACCTTTCAACATTTTCATATTTCATAACTTTGAGTGAATCATGCACTTTCTGCATTTGAGTTTAAAACATTTTAGTCAACCCCTCAAATGTGTAATTACAGACACCAAGACGTCAATATTTTTAATTAACCCAGAACTCTGCTACAAAAAACAACATTTTAATATCAGATATATTACAGATATTACCCTTCGATACCTGCGCATGTTTCCTCGCAAGATAGATTGACTTAATTCATCACAGATCTGCATCATTTTAGATAAAAGCTATGGAAAACGACCATTACTCTTTCTGAGCAGGAAAGTGTTGAATCACTTCAAGCCAACAATGATATCTTACTATTTATCATGCTTTCATTGCTCCTACAGATTCAAATAGTAAGCCAACCTGTCAGCGTTAATACATTTAATAGAACTTAGGTAAGGATAACATTGCACACCTTTTCCTTTCTCTTACCCATCTCTTACCTTCTCTGATCCCTTTATCTCTGGATATCTGGTCTTTCTTTTCGCTCCCTCTCTCTATGTTAAGCTCCATAACAGAAAATCCAATGGCCACCTGTTATATACCTCACTTACAATACACATGGTTTTTCACGTATTCGCAACCGATGAACTCTGACTAAGATCCTCCAGATGGTAGCCATTTTGAATGGTTTTTCCAACACTAATGCTGGGTGAAGGATTTGCAACCTGTTAGCCCATCTTGCCCTGCCATAATACCGGAGCAAATACGGAGCAGCGTGGGGGAAAAAGAGCGACAAAGCAGGGAAGGATCGTTTATTCGCTTTACAGCCATAGTATACAGTGGATATGGGTTTGAACCTGTTGAGCTGCCAGATGTCTTGAGCGTGCAAAGCGGGATCGCAGGTCCCTGCTGTTTATCAGGAGCAGGTGGGCAGAGCAGTTCTGAGGTCTCATTCAGATTCAATGATGGGTGAGTCAGAGCCATATGAATCACTCATTTTGGGGGTCACGCATGTAAACGCTGGTAAACCACGTGACCATTCTAATTAAGTGCTTAATGGGACAGGCAGCTTTGGCATAGATGTTGGATCTAATTGGAAAGGGATATTGGCCTTTAAAAAACAGCAATACTCTTCATCTGATACTGACTGTAAAATCGAATTGATCAGTGTCACTCTTGTCCATGGAAAGCCCTTAACCATAAAGCTGCACTAACCAATATTTTTATGTTAACAGTGGATACATCCGTCCCTCACCCAGGCAGGTTCAGTGTGTTTTTGTCGCTCTCCAACCAGGTTGTCTCGTTCATTTATGAAGAAATGCTAGATTAATAAAATCAAAACTATTCCAAATTGCATGGACACATCTCCATCGCAGTTTGCGCAGCCCCAGGCAAAACTGTCATCTTTCCATTGACTATATATGCCATCACGCTGTCTAAACTTCGCCTCACATTTTGCCTGAATGAATGAAAAGCTACATAAAAGACAAACACGTTGTAGGCTACCTGCTCAGCACCAGGCAGCAGACAGACAGAGTTAGCGACTAGTCGGTGAACATAGTGCAGCATTTATCTGCTGCTTAAGAGTTGGTGGAGACCAAAACCGAGCTAAAAGAGAGTGAATAGTAGACTTCACACATCAGGTGGCCAAAAACACAACTCCAAATGAATGCTAATGACATCCAGCATGTCAACCTTGTAAGGAAATAGTAAGTCCATGTGTTTTCAACTTTCTGTTGCCCCTAAGAGGCCAAAAAAGATGTATCAATGCAGGACTGTAAAGTGGAATTTTAGATGGCACGCTACTGTCTTTGCATGTATCCGCACCAGTCTAGTAGCTGAAGTGTCGCACTGATCCAAGTACTGATGAATTCAGAGAGGCACCTCCTAAAATAGCAGTCCATAAACAGTCCCATGCATCACCAAATTCAAACAGGCACACGGCCAACAGGATTGCAGCTGAAAGTAACTGTGGGCATTTCATGGGAGTGCATACAGGCAAGGTGAGTCAGTGGCTGCTGTAAGCCTCACTCCCTCTGCCTCATTAGCTATGGATGGATGGAGGTTCAGGGCCAAGGAGCTGTCGAGGCTTTACCTGGTCCCACGCAAGCAAAAGCACAAATTAAAAACCTTCAATTACGTCCTGATACATCTGAGTGTGGGGAGCTGTAGATTTCTTGGCAAGCAAGTTTATATATTTAAATATATGAGCATGCCAAATAAATGATAATGTAAAGATGAATTCAGGGCTTGTCAGTCACAGAGCACACAGATATGACTACTCCCCTTCACTGACTGTGTTACTGTCACAGCCGCACAACATCAAGCCTTGACTCGTGTCAGGCTAGGGCAGAAGTGCAATAAGCAGCAGAGGAAGGAGGTACCCGTCGGGTCCCAATCCTCAGGTCTGGTGTTTTCTCAGCTACTCCAGGGCTGAATCCTGCGTGAAGAACTGGGTTGAAGATAAAGCCCACTGTGAAAATGCCTCCTATACGGCGCCAAGGCAGTTAATCCAAATTAACTCCGCCGAGGCTCTCCTAACACTCCTACACCTGTCAGTTTGGCCTGGGCTCTCAGCCGAGCAGCAACGCTATAATCATCAGACCTCCATAGGAGAGGAAACTACTTGGGGAAAGTGTTCAAGATTATCAAAAGAAACTGGAAAATATTGTATAATAAATGATGTCCAAAATATCTTAAGCACGTTTTAAATGCTTGAAATGTTTCTTCCTCGTGTTGGACATAACTGCAACACAAATCTTTCCATCAAAACATTTCACCTAGCCACGATGAGGAAGTAACCTGCTGAACCTGGATGTTACACCTTCCAGAACATCAAAATAGAGAGATGGAGCAAATAGGAGTGCGATAAAAGAATGGAAGAGACTCTACAGTGAGAATGATAGCACGGAACAGGAAACGTGAAGGCAGGGGAACAGTATCTACTGTACGAGAGAGAGAGTTAAGAAGAAAATCCTTGCGCAGCAAGATTTCATCTTGGCGAGATATGTCATTTTAAACGTGATCACCTCCCATATGCTGGAAGCTCCTCAGAGTTGATAGTGCAGCTATGGCAACAATCGAGGTTGCGTGAAAGAGAGGGGTAGAAGTAAAGGACAGAGGAGATGGAAGGACGGACGAGAGACACGGAAGACATAAAAGGCATGGAGGACGTGTGAAACTGTCGCTCCTGCGCGATGTTATGGCAATCTCAACGGATCTACAGTTACAGGGTAAAGGAAAGATGTCATTAAGCAGATGATTAGCTTAAGTTTATAGACCATCTTCATTTTGACCATCTTGTTTGAATATGAAGTGATTCAAAACAGAAATTAAGTAATACGCAGTATCATAGAATCAGAAAACAGTGCAATACAATACAATAAGAAATATTACGAAACAATTCAGCAAGAAACAATGGAGTAAGCAGACGCAGAAGAAGATTAGCATTAATAGCCGTGTATTTGTCCACCTGATGAATGTAAGTAGCATTTATCTGAGCTCCTTTACACTGAAAACAGCTGCCTGCTATAGTTGAGTAGTTGGGTCAAGCAAAACAGCAAAGCTGAGGACCAGAAAAATCTAAACAATGAGTTAAAAGACACTAAAACACTCCCCAGAGCGAGAAGTCATCATTCTCTGTTTGTCTTTATACAGCTTTATATATATATATCTACATCTTTTAGCACAGTATCTAGTTAAATGCACCTTTGATGTTGCTCTGAACTACCATTAATCTGGGGACCTAAATGTCCCACTGCGGGAACTGTTAATATCCATTTTACTGGATTAAAACAGAAATAAAATGATCATTTGAGATAATTAGCGCTACTTAAAGGGGAGTCATTAAATAAAATGAATCTTTCCAAGTCACTGCTTTAAGCTCTCGTGTCATCTACTGAATATCCCCATGTCACATAAACACAGCATAAGCTACAGCCAAACTAGAGCTAATAATCAACAATAAATGCATAATATGTCAATGAATCCATTAGTTGATTGACAGATTAACAAATGATCATTTAAATGTGGCGCTAATCCAACCTGAAGGGAGTGGGGCTCCACATAGCAGAGAATGACTTGGAAAGATGCAAAGGGAAAACATACATACAAATTATGAAATTATTTCATATTGAATTTATAATTCTGACTGTCTTCCCTATTTAAAAACTATCCAATAGGTTTTGTAAATGATCACTGTCTAAATTGTATCCAGTCCTGTATGTCACTACAGCTGGCACACTCTCCCAAATACTGTCCGATAATCACTACACCCCATATCTAGACAGATCTGCTTTGTCAGTGTCCTGATTATGTTGTACCCAGACTGTAGTTATATCACAGATCCAAAAAAATCCACACACTGTATCAAAAAGAAAAAAATCACCCTGATTATTATGTCCAAAGCTTTGAAGGAGGAGGGGAGGAGGAAGAGATTAGAGATTCTCATTTTACAGCAGAGCTATACTTGAAAAAAAAAAGAGTAATTTGCTGTCTTGACAAGTATTGATTTGTAACCTTTCACAGGGTGATAATAACCTGTGAGCTGCTGTCCTTTAAGGCCTGCCAGAAAAAAGAAAGAGGACGCCACGGTGTGTTCTCTATTTTCACCTCCAGCTGGCGGGAACATTTAGGCATTATACGAGTGTCAAGCCATTTCATTTTCTCATAAAAATGGCAGCAGTAGTGAGGGAGAAGACCATTTTCCTTGTAGTTAAGTTCCTTACATAACACTTTTTGTTACCATAAAAAATAGCTGACAGCGTAAGAACTCCTGCTCATGAAAAAATAAGCAGATTCTGTGTTATTTAAAAACCGCAGTCTTAGTGTAAGATCAAAATGTGGGCAGGGAAATAAGGAGTGTGGCTAATGCACAGAGGCACGGTGCAACTTGTCCATATGTGGATCTGAAGAGGGTTCAGCCCGGGTGCTCGCTTTCATTTCCACACACTTTAAGGTGCTGTCAAATAGCATTGTGAGAGGTTCAATCCCACAGTGGAGCTTAACCACTTATCCACATTAACTTCACGCAGCCTCCTGCCGGTCCGATTGACAGGCACGTTAGAGAAAATGACCCCACCAGGGTGAGCCGTTTTCGCCTACACTCCGGTTATGAAGTGGGCGGGATGAAGGGAAATGGTAGCGTTCGTATTTGGGGGACTTAGCTGACGTCACGCACCTCCCCTACCTCCCCCAGCTGCTGTTTGAACTAGATTTCAACTCTACCGCAGTTCTGATATGTGTCGTGCCCTAGAAACCGCTGCAGAGTGGCTTAGCCTGACCTCAATATTTCCAGACAGGCCACATCGATGGCTGCTGGGCAAACAGGGGACCGTGGTCGGAGTCAGCGTTGTTAAACGACTTGTCACCGGGGGCCGGGGCGAAGGAGCAGGCTTTGAGCCACGCTGGGGATTGGTCAACAGCTTTAGGATTACAGAGGTCACACAGAAAGACGTAGTTCAATATTGAAAAAAAAGGAAGGAGTATTTGCACAAACTGAATCTGGCTCACTGAACATTTCTACCAGAACCTAAATCTTTTAGACATTTCTCCCTTATTTGGAGTGATTTACAAGGATTTCTAGTGTACTTCATGATTTTTTTATAAAATACCTTGAGTCTTCCCCGAAGAGAACAGGTAAAAGTAATGCCAAACACCCAAGTAGCACTTCTTCTTCACTTCAGGGGGAGCTCGATATATTTTTTGAGTAGCTGTTAGCCAATCCAAGAGGACATAGTCCAACTGTAGAGGCTAGGGCGAGGTGCACATATGGCCACGGGGCCTGTGGGGAGTATAAAAGCCAGACTCTCATCATAACAGACCAAACAAGCATATGGAGCAAACAATACTCAAACTGAGGTATCTACCCAAGCAGTCCACGAGTGAATGCCGGAGTTTGCTTTGGTTTTCATTTTCCCTGCCAGTCATGATGTTTACAAAAATGTCCTCTCTTTTAATTTAAATAATAATATCATAAGAATAATAATATAAACCCTGCTCTTAATATGGTGCATACTGCCATACTACCATGCAGACAAAGAAGGGCCCCACAGGTGGCAGACATTACTGGTTTCGATGACAGCAACACTAATGTCCAATGTAGGTCCACTTATACATGAGAGCAGGCTATGTATATGTACAGCGTGTGTGTGTGTGTGTGTGTGTGTGTGTGTGTGTGTGTGAGTGAGTGAGTGAGTGAGTGAGTGAGTGAGAGAGAGAGAGAGAGAGAGAGAGAGAGAGAGAGAGACAGTGATCTGGGCATTCAGTGCAGGTCCCAGTCTGCTATAATTAGCTCTCTTTTCACTAAACCGATTAATCTCCAACACTTGGACAGCAGCTCTCACTTACACACACACACACACACACACACACACACACACACACACACACACACACACACTAGCACATATAATATAAACACAGGATGATGCTGCACATGTGTGCACATGACCAACCCGAGTTCCAAATGTACTTTAAGGCATATAATAACAGGATTTCAGAAGAAATTCATGAAAGGAATTACATGAAGGAGCCAAACTGTTTCTAAACGTCAACAGGAGCTCCTCATGACACTATTGCACACATAATAACCATCTCTGCTGTCCATCCATATGCTTAATACATTCCAGTCATATTTTTGCTAAAATATGGCTAAATATGCTGCTTCCGCCTCACTCCTTGCATGTTGGTTTGTGTGCATCAGAGCGCCGGCTCTACCATTGGTCAGGAGAGATCCTACCTCACTCAGTGACGAGACTGATGTTACCCTTCCTATCCACGGAACAGAGCAGAGCTTGATAGTAGTTTACCATCATGCAATGAGGGAAAGAGAAGTGAACACAAGTCTTATCAGGAAGTAATAACAAACTGCCTTCGGTCTAGTTTTGTTTTGGAAAAAAACAAAACATTTAATTGATGTGTGTAGGAACCACCAGTAAATTAAGACCAAGCGCCCAAGAAGTGTGATTATGGCGTATCATACACACTGCTCCAACCCTATCACAAGGCAAGAACGCTGATATGGGACGATTATTTTTACATACAACGCCACCGCTTTTGAAATTCTCACTTTCTACAATATTTGCACATGGAAACTGTGGTGTTTTAGTGTAAAATAAAATCTTTTTAATGTATGGTTAGATTAGGTAACTAAAACACCTGGTTCAGGTTGAGGAAAATGGTGGTTTTGGGTAATAAAAAATGCTAAATGCAGGTCTCCAGTTTCCTGCATGACAGTCGTGCTACAATGTGCTACAAGCCCATACACCACCCCGAGTTCCATTGACACTGAATGTTGACATTGGATTGAAATCATGAGTTGCATGATTGTCTAAGATGGATGCAATTCATGTTCTCATTCATAGCTGCATTCATTACACAAGAAAGGACTGAAAAACTATAAAGAAACTGCACTTGACATTGAATCTATTTAGCCAAGATTTGTAAAATAAATCAACGAACAAATCAGCCAATAATTCAATTAATTTTATTGGAAGGATAATGGTTCTGATGAGGTCTACAGGAGCAGGCTGGGAGCATCCTCTGCCTATATGGCAGCTCAGTAACATGGTCACTGGGGAGCAGTGGGAATTCCAAACGAATGCAAATCAAATTAAGCCCAAATTAGAATTGCACGCTTGCATTCTGATGCAGTGGATCTAAATACTGAGCTCCGTCACTGTAAAATTGTGTTTCTTCACTCCTCAAAGAACATCCCCCCAGAAGGGTATTTCTTTCCCTTTGGTCCGACCATTTTCTCAGCAGTTTAAATGTAAAAGAAATTATGTGCTCAAAATAAAACCATTATGGTCTACAGGACTGGTGCCAATCCGATTTTCATTCCTTTTGCTTCAAGAAGACCCACAATCATGGAGGGTGCAACAAATATGAAATGGACCTTGTCTCTGAAATCGCCATCTTCATTTTGACCTAATAACTGCAGTCATAAAGAGCAACATTATCTCCAGATTTCAAAAAGAAAGGGTCTGTGCGAATTGGAAACCCTTTAAGTACTCTCATCACTCGCTGTAAAAGTCATTTGAATAATGCCGTGTTCTCCAGGTGCCTTGAGATTGAATCCACCAGAATCCTCTCTCCTGTGTGCATCACTGTCAGCCTTCCTGTTTCATCCCTCCAACCTCATGTCTTATTAATACTACTGAGGCAGGTAGAAGGTCGTCTTTGCCAGGTAAACACTGTTTGAAGCAGCTTATGCAAACTCTGGAGATGTCCTTTAGTTCTGCTTTTATTTGTGTAAACAAGCCATATTAATGCAGAGTCCACCAAATCAATGCAGTGAAGTGAAAATGCTGATATCAGTCCTGTTCCAAGTGAATTTTGGAGCCTTTCATCAGGAGTGAGAATGTCAAACGAAATGATATAATGATACCATAACATAATATCATGGGAATAGGTATAGATATCTGAAAGCCAGAAGATGTTTAGAACCAAGAGAAACGTTCAACATTCAGATCGATACCACTCTCCTATGTGTCAGTTAAATATGAAACTAGAGACATCAGCCCGCTAGCGTATCATAAACACTGGAAACAGAAGGAAACAGCTAGCCAGGCTCTGTCCAAAGCTACCCCAAGTTTTAGAGTTGTCGGAAGGCGGATTTGTTACCTTTGGACGGAGCCAGGCTAGCTGCTTCGAGCCATTATGCTAAGTTAAACGGCTGCTAGCCCCAGCTGCATGTTGAATGACTCTCAGTGAGAGAACAAATTAGCATATTTCCCAAAACTGTTCCTTCAAACTTTAGGGAATTTGTTTTTGCTTTGTCGTGTGACCTTTCTTTACAAGCCCTGCTTTGCTTGTAATTCTGTTGTGTGAACCTAAACACTGCAGAAATATATCAAAGTAAACTACTGACCAAAGGAAACTAATTGTAGGTGTGACAGCCTTAAGCCTTAAAGTAATTTGCAGTAAGCAGAGTAAGCTACTCGTAGGCTTTTCACACTGCATATTCTTAGCCCCGGGCTAAGAAAAGCCCTGGGCTAACTAAGTTTCACACTGGCACCTGCCAGTCGAATCTCAGGGGATAACCCTGCAAACTCGTGGCTAACCCTGCTCTGGAGCAGGGCCAGCAAGCCCTAGGCTAAAGTCGGAGTTAGCCCACTTGGAATGTTCAAGGATTGTGCCAGTATGAAAGATTTCTCAGCCTGGAGCTAACAGCTCCCTTAGCTTGGGGCTAAGTGCAGTGTGAAAAGCCTGTAGTTAAACTCCTGTACAACATCAAGTTGTAAACATGCACCGGTGGTGGGATAATGCAATCTTACAGTGAGTCTTGGCAGAACATGGCTGGTGCACGTAATGATGAGTGATTATATTCCTCACAGTGTGATGGAACAAAGCACAGAAATGTAAGAAACATGATTGTCACTGACTTCCATACGGTCTCTGTCGTAACGGCGAACTCTAATAAATGGCTACCCCTTACGAATTACACTCCCTACCCCAGTGAAGGCTAATGTATTTTTGCACTCAATGTAATGACGGTGCTCTGGAGTCTGAGGACTGACAGGAGGGAGACCAGGCTGAAAATGGAAAGCACCTCTAGGTCAGAGGTTCCTGTGACCTGCTAACTCACAGGATATAGTGTCAAGGACAGTGCAGACGGATGAATGGAAGCCTTTCTTCCACGTAATCCTCTAGACAGGGAAATCCTCAGGATTTGCTGTGTGTCCTATAAAAATGCTTCTTGGTGGTGTAAAAAAGCTCTCAAACTGTCCAGAACATGTAAACGTGGCTACTCAAGCAAATCTTAATTATTTTCTTTAGCCCAATATTTTATTTGGCAAGCGTAATAAATGTTGGTGTTTCAGATTCCTTGTGACAACCAATAAATAAAAATAAGCTTTGGAATTCTGTTACCAATACTGATATTCATGCGCTTGGATTAAAGTTGTCTCAGGCAGCCAATATTTAGTATAAACTATGTCGAGATCCTGCAGTTGCAACAGCCACCATACTGACGGACAAATGACATGCTGTCTCAGTCCTGCATCTAAGTGTATTAATAATGACTGCTAAGGTAGCTAGTTGCACACGTCTTATCAAAGTGAATTTCCTCTGTGCCAGACATACTGTATGCTAACTACTTCCTAACATAACTTTGGTTTATACATGACCTAAACAGAGTCAGTTAAGGTTTATTTCAGACAGCAGCTATGTTGTGAAGCAAGCAGCAAGATGTGGTGACATGTTGCCGGCACCTCATTACATTTATTAATGACTGATGATTGATGATTTCATTTGAGTTTCACCAAATCGCTAAAGATAAAAAAAGGCAAATGGCATGCACTGTATAAATGTACTGAACCTGATCTGAAACCAAAGCAGTATCACTGCCAACTTCCTTACTGATACCCAAAACCCACGCAGCATGTAGCAGAGCAGTATTTTCCAACATACAGGTACATCCAGGGGTAGCCTACTTGGAAAGATGTGCTATATAAGAGCAGTATCAAAGCCAACACTAGCAATATATATATATATATATATATCAACAACATTACTTACAATATATAAGCATTATTAAGAAGTGAAAGATTTAAAATCCAGTACATCAAATGTAGTCAGGGAGGCTAAGATGAGATGACAATATTAGAAAGGAAGCTAACATATTACATATTGGCAGGTTTATTAGTACACTATAGTGCAACCTAGCATGCAACATTTTGCAACACATTGACTACTGAATTGCCAGGTATTCTAGGCTCACTTCAGTATTAGTAAACTGAAATTAAAAATGGAAATTAAAAGCCACAGGAGGCTTGTACGGGGGACCAAATGTGAAAATTGCACACACTTGAGGAACAGACTGTATTTGCTTAGTGGATGCTCACTGAGAATAATCTATCACCCATCCTCCAAATTCCCTCTGAACGTTACCAGGGTTACAGCAGCCCTGAGATTTCACATGCACTGCTTCAATTTCCATCATGTGCCAGCTAGTGAGGCTTTGCTCTGCTTCTGTGTTGGAGAAATTTGCTCCATAGCGTTGGCTTAAACATCACCTCAGACTTTAGAAGTGATTGTAGTATCGTATTTTACCTGCTAGCATAATCATATGTTCCCAACAGATGCTACAAATGTGTCACACAGTGTAATAATATGCTAGCATATCTTGACTTCTGTTGGTATTATTAGAGCTCGCTATCTATTTTCACACTCATATGGAAAGCTAGGTTTTCACTGAACACTGAAAGGCAGAAAGCATGCAAGAGGAAGGGAAAGCGCTACTGTATCTCTCCTGTTTAACTGGTGTGTGGGTTTCCTTTGTACTACAAGAAGCCAAAGGGAAATAAATGACATTCATGCTCATTCATTTGGCTGTGCATCATCCAGGGCCATCGCAGGCTATTAATTGCAAATGGCTAATATGAGGCGGCAGGCATTCCCCAGAGGTTGGTCATCATGTCTGATCCATCTTGGACTAGAGCGGCTCTCACTGATTCCACTGCTTTATCCATGTGCTGCACTGGTATCCAAAGTGGCACAGAAGGCTTTGTATGAAAGACCATAAAGCAGAAAATGAAACCAGTAATAGCACTGCACCCATTAGTGGTAGGTCCATAACCACCAGTATACTTCAGTGACATCTGGAGCACCAGCAAAAAGCTCTGCACTGGTTTCCTCCAGCACCATGGGCTTGAACTAAACAACACTGATGAGCTCCACCGTCACCGTGAAGTCTAAAGGGGTCTGTATGTACATTGTGGGATGTGAAGGAACCCTCTTGCACCCAGTGGGACTCGACTGGGTTGGAAAACACAGTGGATCAAAGACACTAGCTGGGGCTAGAGGCAGAGAGGCATGTGGGATTCCTTCAGGGGGCTGCAAAGACTCATTTAATCTCTCTATACCTCCCTGTCCTCAGCAGCTGTTGGAGACGGAGGGGTTTAAGACGCCACGGGCTGAGACCCATAAGAGCAGATTAGGATGGAACAAGAAGGAGGAGGAGATGAGGGGGAGGAGGACGGGGACGATTTTTCATCTCAAATACGGAACATGGTAAAGGCCTGGCTGTGACAGTGCTGAAGCCCTGTCAATCACCCGCGCTGAGAGATGGGTTCCTCGGTAGGAGGCGCAACACGGGTGTGCAATGTGGGCCATCTCCTTGCACAGTGAGCTCTCTGACAACTGGCTGCCTCTCGGCATCTTTTAGCAAATGCCACGATTAACAAGAATGCTTTTGGGGGGGGCTTTGCTTTGCTTTGCTTTGCTTTGCCGTGTATGCAAAAGAACTGCTCAGAATATTCATATGCTGTCCCGAACAGCTGAATGCAGATTGCAGACCCAGCGGGAGCAGTTACAAAAGGGGAGAGACAGGCAAGAAGACGGCATGGCATTTGGAATTGGTGTCAAACTGCATTCAGATATCTGTGTTGCCTGCGGTCAACCGATTGATTTGCTGTGCTGTAATATACATTGTAAATCCCCCTGGTGCAACCAGTGTCGCTTATTTGTGGGCAGTGTAGTATAGACAGAAAGCGACAGGAAACACAACATTTACACACAGCATTATATTGAGACAGGAGATTATTTGAGGCCATTTCAAGCTGTGACCATTCTTGCCTGAAACATTTTACACAGACACAGTCTAACGGATTACTCTGTATTTAGAAACTTGTTTAAACAGTTGACTGCACTGTAATTTCAGAGAATTAACTTAATCTACACCATCTTGTACTCCACCTATAATCTCCGCAGGGCAATAAAAGACGGACAAACAAAAAGAGCAAATGTATTCTCTTTTCTTCCGATGAGCTGTTTACATCTTGTGTTCCCGAGTGCATAATCCTGATTAGGGAAAACATGCTGTGATTCTACAAAGATCCTGACATTTGCAGTGCCCAAACCTTGCAGTGCAGTGCGGTACTCATGTCCACGCTGCTACCACAGCTAGAATGAGGTAATTGGGGTCATATCACTTGTCGTAGAGTTTAATTATTTTCCAATTCTTTCTGCATATTAAACAGTGCTGGCAGAGGAACATCTGGGGGTTTAATAGTGATTGGGTGAAGAGTATGTTTGTGATAGAAGTGGGTAAGATCACAGCATAAGGGGTAGGATTATCACATTGGGGCTGTGGACCTTAAATTAATGTATTCCCCAAGGTCAAAAAGGAGCGCATTTGCATGAAAATCACGATTTCCTGTCTTGATTTTAATCTCTGCAACTTTTGTAAAGGTCAGGAATGAAGATCCCAGTTAAGATTAGTCTCCATTAAGTAGAAAAAAAAATGAAGACCAGACAAAAGTTAGAAAAAGCCTAATTCATTATTTTGTCATTTCTTTTGAATTATTTCATTAAAGAGAGCTTGACTTGTGTCATGCATATCTAAAACATGCTGAAAATAATGGGTTACACTTCAAAAAACAAAGACATCTGAGAATATTCGAAAGCGCACATTAGTTTGATGGATAGACCGCGCAAGTCGTTTTCACTCACTCCAAAGAAATAACACTTCTTTTGATATTAATCATCAACTCTTATTGGAGAACTTTGCAAGTCCCAACGAGTGGTAATTAATTTTGTGACAGCTTATTTGAGAAGCAAATGTCGTCTCATTCATGAAGGAGAATGCTTCTTATGAAGCCAAAAGGAGTTTTAAATCCTATTAGTGGAAAATAAGGCAGCTTTCACAATTTATGAAAAGGTCCTTTGATTTTGTTTTAGTAATGTGACTGAAAGGAATGAAAAAGTGGGCAGAGTAGCCTCATCGTAGCCTCAAATCACCTGTCAGCCTCACAATACAAAGCCAGCTGCAGATTTCCAGCGTAATAAGCAGTAAACACAACACTGACATATTATCGCCAGTAGAAATATAAGTTATATGGCTTATGTGTTAGCAAATATTTGCCTGTTCACGCATCCAGCAGACATTGAGCAACATTAGCATTTATTTGGGGTTTTGTTTCCGGCCACCGGGCGAGTCCAGTGTAAGTCCAACATTCACTCTTTTTACGTCTGTTTTGGTCTCAAAGCTCAACTCCTGAGGGAAATATCAGCCTCTGTAGCTGCTAAATGTTTTCTCCCGCTAGTCGCTAACTTTGTCTGTCTACCATTTGGTGCTGGGCAGGTAGCCCACAGTGGGTTTATCAGAGCTTCCAACTGAGAGCGAGTGAGAACGAACCCGAAATGGTAAAGTTTCAGTTTCAGAAAACCAAAACAATGAGCTGAAAGAGCTAATGAGCTAATAAGCTGAACACAACATTGGCATATTATCACCTTACAAAGTTTTTATGGCTAATGTGTTGGATAAAAGTTGTGTATTTATACATCCAGCAGACTCGGAGCAACATTAGCATTCATTTGGAGCCGTATTTCTGGCGAACTGATGAATGTAAGTAGTTGGCCGAAAAACTAAAACAGTAGATAAAAACACTTTATAAAGATGAGGTGGACCGCAATTAGGTGATTATTCTCTGTGGGGTTTGTCACCCCTTTCACATTACACATAGCCGTTTGAGCCATTGAAAAAGTAAGAATATTGACAAGTGAGAGTAACTCTACTGTAGGTCATGTTTTATTTGAAGCCTAAAAGTATGACTGTATGTGTATCCGCTTGCTTGAGTTTCAGATGCCTCTCATCACACACATTTTGTGGCTCCATCACAGATCGTTCTTACTTTAGTCAATCTCAAAACACACAAACACAGAGTGAGAGAGATCTCATTAAAGCCAGTGAATATGAGGAAGGGGATTTTCCTCGCTGTAGTGTAATCTTTACAGGTTGTAAAGGCGTAAACGTTACACGCGACTCTCATCATCAAATCCGTGACGATTTACGTTAAGTGGCAGGCCTGAACAGAGTTGTGCTTCTCGGAGATTGTTAAAACCAGATGTGGAAATAAAAAAATCGGGCTCATGTGATAAGCGACATGAAGGGATGGAGAAAGAGAGTACGAATACGGCTAGAAATTTCAATTCATGAAGCCAGAGCCAGCACACACTGATGTGATCTCACTGTGTGAGGAGGGGAGCCTGGGCATGTGTCTTACAGTATGTCAGTGCACACAAATAAATAAACACACACACAATCCTTTAACGAAGCCCATTACATCATTCACCATGACAAATGTTTTGGGCTAACTGGGTCCCTGTGGGAGATGGCTCCGTCCTCTGCCATGCCATGCCAGCAACACCAAGGGATCAGTTACCATTCAATCCCATCAGCCCCTACAACCTCCCCCCCACCCTTCCCTCCCTCTCATTGCTGCAGAGCCTGCCTCCACTCCTTCCTTTACTCACTGTACTGTCAGTCATGGTGCCAGCATCTGTTTGAAGTGATTCAGTGATGAAAAAGGGGGGGGGGGGGGGGGGGGGGGGGGGGGTGCGGGTGTTTGTGGCAGAGTGACATACTGTATTGGTGTCAGCGTGTAGAGGATGAGTAAGTCAGTGCTGTGGAATCAATCTTATTATTAAGCTTGGATTTTTTTTTTTTCATGCAGCCGAAAAGAAATTGAGCGCAGGGTTCTGGCAATGCAGCACCATTTACTGAAATGTTTGTTTTAGTTCGACATTTTAATCTCTTTGAGGGGTTGCTTTCATCCATAATACCTCACGGTTCTAAAAGCCATGAAGTGGTGGAAGGTAAACCACCTTAAATTTACCATCTTTTTAAAGCTACACTAATCAATATTTTCCATTAATAATGGATCAAATGACTGTGGAATGTCAAAGTGGCCGCTTGCAGAGACAAACCCACAGAGAACCCCGCAGCCCTCTATCGAGTGTTTCACCGTCTTTCAGCTAATGGTTTTGGTTTTACATCAGTTCGCCATCAGTTCGCCAGAGACACAACTCCAAATGAATGCTAATGTTGCTCTGTGTCTGCAGGATGCTTAAATAGGTAATTGTTTGCTACCACATTGGCCAGGTGAAGTGGCCAAAAGAAATTAGCTGATGCAGCTTTAAGCTTACATACATAACTTTATAACTTAACTTAATAATTTCGGTTTATTTCAACAAGGGTCTCATTTTCGTAAGTAATTGCAGAGATCTGGGAACACGGCAAGTGCAAGTCCAACAAGAGTCATGAGCAGTCAAGTAATCGAACAGGTTGTAAACAAGCCAACAGTACAGTCAAACTAATATAGTAAGGCAATATTAGAATGATGAAAGGTAGAAATAAATGCTTTTCTTTTGCCATGACTGTACATGAGAGAGTAAATGAGAATTGAACCCTAAACCGTTCCTCCTCCTCGCTGGACTTTAATAATTCATGACAGGTGAGACTAGTAAAAGGTATTTCCTTGCTTCAATCTCGAAAAAAAAAGAGTTGCCTGCTTATCAAGATATCACATCAATGTACACTGGCGTTCATTCATAGTTAAAGCTTACAGCCACTGCGTTTGCATTGGAGCAGAGATATCAGAGCACTAACTCTGCCAAGGTTAGCGGTTCGATTACCACGGCGGCTGAGACTGCTGACTGCCTCTCTCATCATTATTAGTGAACCTTTTTCTTCCTAGAGCCAGCTCTCCAACCTCTGCACCCCTCCAACACACACACACACACACACACACACACACACTGCTCTGAATGATTAAATCAATCCGAGCTTCAGTAATGCCAAGTGTTCTCTCGATTCCCCTCCATTCCTGCTCCCTCCCTCCCTCACTCCCGTCACCTCCAGTAGCTGAGGCCTCCTGCCGGGTCTGTGCGGCTGGCTTGGAGCTGCAGAGTCCATCCAACAGCACCCACCCGCGGGCCTTCAGCACTATCAAAGGGCTCAGCTGAAATGGAAAGAAGAGGCTGTCTGCGGGAACAGTTAAACCGCTGGAGCTCTGATTTCCACACAGGCATGGAGGAGATGCACATTTGGCTTGCGCAGATCGATCAACATCATTTCATGCCATGGTGGTGCCTGTGGGCTCCCACGATGCTCTGTGGTAGTGCTGCCGCGGGATGGCTTCAGTGAACTTGCTGAAGAGCGGAGGTAGAGGTAATGCAAGCCTAACACCTCGACACAAATGGAGGCTCGCGCAGCAGGAGCTCGGCCAGGTCCCGTCTGAATTGTAGTTTGCAGTGGGGATACCGGCAGAATAAGAGGATTACAATGTTTCCCGCAAATATGATGATGACAAGTTAGTGCAGACACCATGGCAATAGCAGAGGACATTTGAAGTGGTTTTTCAACACGCTTGTCAAAGTAGGGCACAAAAAAGCTTAGCCAAGCCTTTCTTGTTTATTATTATCAGCCATTGAATTTAGGCTAATTACTGTTTGTGGATTCTTAATTTGTCCTATAGTGTCGAATGACGTGCCTGCTTGGGAAATGTTACTATTTTGTGTGTGTGTAGCATGTTAGTGCGATCTATCTGGTTCCATGGCTGAAGGAGCCTCGTGCACACTGCAGCACTGCCCTCTATGCTGCAAAGCCCTGCAGCAGCCAGAATTGATTTCATCACAACCACAACACTGGATGGCACAGAGACCCTCATTTGCAGTGCTCCTCCATGGTAAACAGAGCTCTGCATCTGAGAAATCTACACTTCAAATTGCGGGAGCGATAGGAGGAGGGAAAACATGCTTTATTAATGAGCCAGCACCTAAAAAAGCACTTAAGAGAGGGTCCCAATTAAGCTGTCACAAACTCAAAACGAGTCACTTCCAAAATCCAAAATCTCTTAGTAATGGGATGGTTTACCGTTACTTTCCACACTCGAGTCATTTCTCCTCTAGTCCTTGAATAATTTTCTGCTTTAGGAGGCAGGAAAGACAGCTTGCATCCACCATCGTTCAGTCCCAGCTGGGCAAAGCTACTGGCTTTCACCGTCCACAGAAGACCGCTGCAACGCGATCCCTGCACATCAAAAACCCTCCCACACATAAAGCCCGGCATTGATGAATACGCTGGCATCTCCTCCGCCACATTCATGTTCTGACAGTGTCCCTTTATATTTGCTGCCAGCTCTTAAGTAGGGGAGAAAAACATTTTCCTGTCTTTATTTGACAGCCTCTTCATGAGGCCATCTCGCATGACCTCCGCATAAATTAGCTGTCATGTTGCTGCTCGGCCAGAGCGACAAACATGCGAACGGACACACACAATGTGTATTCTTTTTCTACTTATGTGCAAGAATTAAAATACTACTCATCACCAATTTCTCAATTAATGTTAAGGAGGGATAAAATTAAGTGTTTTTAGATGTTATACGCAATTGTGAAAAGTAAAGGGAAATACCACCCTCAGGTACTCTGATTATATTTTTTTGTTCTAGCCTGGCTATTTCCCTCAGCCTTCATTGTTTACTTCAACTTGAAGAAATTATTTGACATTTTGGGAAAAACACACAAGCTATCTGCTTTCTCACTGAGAATTAGTTGAGAGAAGATGGATACCACTCTCATATCTGTCAGTTAAATATTTTGTTACAGCCAAGAGATGGTTAGCTTAGCTAAGCATAAAGACTGGAAGCAGACAGCTACCCTGGCTCTATCCCAAGGTTAAAAGGGTACAGAGACTTCCTGGGGTCTTGTTGTCACTGTGAGGTTCCCAGGCAACCAGCCACTACCCCCAGCCGCGTCAAGCACATAACCCTTGTCAACAACTTCTCATTTTAACAACAAATTGTCATTTTTACACTTGCAAGATGTAACATGTTTTTAGTGAGCTTCAGATGTGCTGATCGGCATATTTTTACCTTTTGACAGAGCCAGGATAGATGTTTACCCCTGTCTTTATGCTAAGCTAAGCTAACGGGCCGCGGGCTGTTGTTCACATTTAATGGAGAGATATGAGAGTGGTATAAGAAGAAAGAAACTCTCAGCCAGACGGCTAGCAAATTTCCTAAAATGTCAAAATAGTCCTTTAAGTTAGGTACTTCTGCATTTCCCTCAATGCACCAATCCTCAGAAAAGGAGTGTAAAATGATTGCTTTCACAATGTGTAGGTAGAGAAATTACCATCATGAAGAAGACTTGAATTCAAAATAATCTTTTTGATGAACATTTAGGTTATTACTGAGAAAACAAGGGTCTTTATGTAATTGCTGTGTTTGTAGCTCATTAAAAGTAAGGCATCACTCACTAGTCATTTCAAAAAGACATTCTGAAACAGTGATCTCATTATTCTCTTAAAGCTGTAATTGCTCTGAGTATTTGATTTTTCAGTTAAATCCCCCAATTTGATTAATGTGTTCTCTCTTACCTTCCAAACCTCAATTACACCTCCTGTGAATGCTCAGGAAAACTAAATAGTTTAGCTCGGCGCAGCAGGAGAGCAAACATCAATGCAGTCAGAGGAAGGAAACTTAACTATCTAAATCTCTAATGAGGTTCACACATATCTGCATACATTTGCACCCTTAGGGATATTCTCTCTCTCTCTCTCAACTAAAACTGTTGCTGGCTGCTTCTATGTGTGTCCATTCTTGTACAGTGCAGTGTCAGGAATCCCATGCTGTCAGTGGGCTGTGGGACAACAACATTTGTAATGTTCATCTTAAGAGCTCAATAAAATGTAACTAGAGGAAAAAGTTAGGTCACCTTCCATTTTGCATCTAAATTAGATTAGAGTGAAATGACTGATTATGGCAAATTACACTCTTGGGTTTTGCTTATTAAATGACTTAATATGCATTCGCTTTCATAGATTAGATCATATTATATTCGATTAGGTTAGTTTGTTAGCTATTTAGTTGGATGAGAATATCGATACCACTCTCACACGTTTCCATTATACAGGTATATGAAGCTGGAGCAAGGAGATGGTTAGCTTAGCGTAGCATAAAGACTGAAAGCAAGGGGAAAAGAGGTAAATCTGCCTAACTGTACCTGTAAAGCTCACTAATTAAGAAACTACAGTCTATATCATATGTGTAATTCTTGGAAGTGTCAAAAAGTGTAAAAACTAGTTGACTCCGCAAAGAAATAGTACAGCACATAATCCCCCATAAAACCACAACTTGTTGTTTTTACACTTTATGCAAATCACATATTAATAAGCTACCTGTCTCCTGGCTGTAGCATCATATATACAGACATGAGAGTGGTATCAATCTTCTCATCTAACTCTGGGCAAGAAAGCGTTGTTGAACTTTAACTTGTAACTGTTGCACAGAGTGGGTGATAATGACAAACACACAATTGATACATATCATATGACAGCAAGTGAACTTGCAACCACCTCCTAGTATTAACATCCAAACACTAGAGGAAAATGAGAAATGAGTGCATGGGAGGGGGATTCGACTGTAAGAGGGCAGTAATTGGCTCTTATGGTGTAGTGCACCAAGGACAGGTCGCCTGAGATTTGACCTCAGCTCTGACACGACTAAAATGCCAGATGGCCAACCAGTTCCGCTAGACTGCCTTTAACATGAGAGTTTTCTCAATTTACTTGTTCCCCTGAAAATCTTCATTGGAGGGTTTTTTTTTGGCAGAAAGATGTCCTTTTTCTGTGGAACAGACATCAAGCTGTACTCTCCAGAGGCCTGGGTCTGCACTCAGTAGAAAGTTCAAGAGGACAGGCTTTTCCCACACTGCATCTCACTACAGACCACCTACCCGTGATTCACTTTTTGCTGGGTCTGGGTCCAATGAAGCCAGCAAAAAAACAGATGCAATCCTGAGGTCACCAAAATGGGTTCACTCCACTCTATGATGAGTGTAGAGATTATATCCATGAAAATGCCAAGAAGAAGACTGGCAAAGTCCAATACCCATCAAGACTGCACTCGGCTAAGAGTGATTCAAAAACCTTTATGAATCAGCCGTAAATGGAAAGGAATAGGGGGAATCCTCGCCATTTGGGCTCACCACGCAAAGGAAACGCATAAGACTTCAGTGCACTGTTTGCCAGATCGGGGGGGGGGGGGGGCAAAGACCTTGGCGTGCTGACCCCAGTTTACCGAAATTCTCCCAGTGCAGTGAAACAGTGTTGTGTTGTAGTATCTCATCAAGTTCCCTCAACATTTCTTTGTGAGGCAATTACCTTCTAAGGCAAACAATTTACAGCTACTGTTCAGGTGCCTTATCCCCCCTGGAAGCATCTAATGATGTGCCAACTTCATTTCACACTTTGAAGCTCTAGTGCAAACGTCAAACAGGAACAAAGCTACACTTTATCTGCGAAAAAAGGCTGCAGGTAAATCAGTATTGTGATTGATTTGCAACTTTAAAATCAGTCACTGAGATATGACTTGACCAAACTGTGGCACTGGTGTAGCAGATGCCACAACGGCGGCAGCAGCACAGTAGATTCTAATAAATCTAAAGTTTTGAGCTTGTTAGCTTTTCAATAAAAAGTTGAGACATAATAAATAATTATGAATTTAACAAAAATTTCATATTCATCACTATTGACTTAATGTTAATTCAATTTGTCATGTTGTTGTCACATCACGTTGGTAAAATGCAATCATTTGCAGTAACACTTGGAGTTGTGTCTCTTACTTTGTTTATAATTGCTAAATACATTTTAAAAAATATCACAAAGGCCAAGCCATGTTGCTCTTTTTCTTTTGCACCTCATAGCTCAGCATCTATTATTAAAAGTGTGAAGTGCTTGTTGAATTTCATTTAGATATGTCAAGTAGTTTCCTGCTAACTGACAACAAACAGACAAATGTAACTGACAACATAACCTCCTTCGCAGAGACAGCATGTGGGGAAACGTTGCTTTTCATTTCTCTACTGTGTGTCCATCATCCAGTGTGTGACCTGGGCTGATCCGTGCTCCTGTGTGTGTTTACGCTGCTCAGGACAGCTCCAGTGATTACAATTAAGCAGCTCTTATCCCTGGACATAATCAAGGCAGGCCAGTGTGTAGAGGGCGGGGTTAATCCTCAAGACCCAAGGACCCGGGGGGGGGGAGGGGGGGGCAGATGAGCAGACGTCCACGGTTGTGCTTGGCCACTGTCTCAAATCGAAGCCATCAGATGAACACCACATTACCATACACTCAAAATATTCACCACAGGACTGTCTGCGTGTGTGCTTTGCGGAGGGAAAATAAAGGTATACAGCTACATCAATCCACTGAGGGAGGGGGAGAGAGTGTGGGGGGGGGGGGGGGGGCAGGTTTCAGGAATACTCAGGAGAGGAATTCAATCAGTGCTCTATTTTAATGCACAGCCCGCGACACAGGGAGGGCAAAAGAAAGGGGAGTGGATTATCAGCGAGTCAGCATGTTACAAAGCACAGGCCAGCTGATATTCTAATAACATCGCCACCCGAGGTCCCAACAATTTGGTCGAGAGATGATGTCACGAAAATCTGATTTAAAACCAATTTTGACACAAGCGTCATTGTATGTCTGGCAGTACAGGACACGGCACAGCATCAGACTGAGAAAAAAATGAAACCTGTGGCCCAAAAACGTATGGCTACTTCTAGAAAACTAGAAACAGGCATCCTGATTATACTGCAGTATGAACCAGCCTCACCTGAACCAACGCCAGTCAAGACGGTCCAACTGCAGACCTCATGTCTGGGGACCCCAGGTCTGTGAGCCAGTGGGAAGAGAATAGGTCCCCAGAAGTGAGGTGTGTCACTAGCGTTAGCGATTGGTCTCTCAGTATATGACTGAAGTAGTGTTAACATAATGTTTTTTGTCAGCTACAAAACTAGCTAAATATTCCATCTTTTAGTGTGTTAGGTATGACAGAAATACTGTGCTACATTACCTAAATAAATACAACCTGGTGGTAGCAAAGTTAACATTCATATGAAGCAAATGCTAACATATCCTTCTCAATAAAACTGAAAACATAAACCTCTCCTGTTGTCAATGTCAGTGTTTGAGTAACCTTTAAAACGTAAACAACAAGCAATATCACCATGTACAACAAGCTAATCCTCAACAGCATATGAGCTGACTAATATTCAGTGCTAGCATTAAGTTGGACCCTATTCTATTTTCTTATACCTTGCTAATGTTAAATGCTAATGCTACATCTAAAAGTCTGAAGATAATTTAATACTTGTCCACTCAAACATCTCGCCTTATGTGTGTCTTTCTTACTGATTTGATCATATATATATTTTACCAATACCATTTTTTACTAGCGTACTGTTACCTTTATCATTCTGCACGAAAGGGAGTTCAATTAACCCGAAAAGTGGGCTTCTTTGCTATCATACTTCCCACCGGCTCCCCAGAAAAAGCAAATACTTTTTTAAACTGACAAAAACTGAAAAAAGCGAAAACATATTTTGCACCCGTCATCTCACGATCCCCTGCTAAAACAAACCCACATTCTCTACCTTTTTCAAAACTTCTAAATTTAACCCCCTGACAGAAGCAATCGATACAATTCTAACAGTTCTGCACTCACGCTGTGTTTGTCCAGCCCAGACAAAGACATGATTTATAGGCTTCGCAGGATGGGCGATGTAGAACGGGTGCCAAGACAACAGAGCAGTGCCAGGATGGGTGGCCGAGGGACTGGGGAGTGAGAAGGCCAGGGAGGTTGGAGGTGCATGTTAATCACTTCAGGAGCAGGAGGCAGAGCTCTGCAGGTGCCTGTCCCACAAAGGACCATTCACTCTGGGTCCGGACTGGCTCTCCCCTGACCACTCGCTATCACAGACCGCTTCAGTCAGCTCACAACAGCCACAAAACACAGCTCATGCACGATCCAACACAACAGAGGAGCTCTGAATCTCAATCATATCAGTCTCCATATGCAGCAAATACACAGGAGTAAGCCTGTGAGTGTCTTGAAATAACGTGCATTATGATAGTTTTGCTGATAATTACCACCCTTCATCACTCAGTCCAGAAATACTGCATACATTTTGAACACGACTACCACTTTATGCATTAAGCACTCAAGAGTGTGAAGCATATCATTTCTGCTCTAATTGAACTGACAAACACATAATACCATTTATATGCTACACTGCTGTTGCTCTATAATTCCTATGCACACTCAGTAATGAAATGCTACACTGACCATGAAACTATAATGAGGTAGGTATGAGGCTAATATGATTAACATAACATTTTCTCTCAATGTAGAGAGGTAATATACGTGAATGCAAAGGGTCATTTTAATAGGTAATTTCTTCTCTATTGTTAGAGCTGAAACTGCTGACAAAAAAAAGGGCACATGGTCAAAACCAAGTTTACAGGTTTAGCAGCTTGGGTGAAAAAATAAAAAATAAAACAGCCAAAGGAGTGAGGAGGATAGTTCACTGTCTTATATGTCTTTACATCCCCGGTAAATGGTAAATCTGCACCTGGACCTATCCCTCCCAAGCATCAGCCACCATTGTTGTTCAGACAATATAATAAAAACAATCTAAAGTATAGAATTCAAACATTTTATTTCTTTCTTTTGCTTGTTTAAACGTTTCAGTTGATTTAATAAAAGCTTGATTTTACGCGCAATAGGTCCCACTCCCTTGATCCATGCTGAAGAGACTAAATCTCTGTTTGGAATACTCACTGTCTTGGGTATACTCAATCTGTGTTTTTGCCTTAAAATACACATGGTCTATTGCAATGCATTGCAACTGTTATTGCAGTGTGTTGCAAAACCAATTAATGCAACAATTTTCTACAGTTTACTACTCTCCTTCTTCAAGTGCCATGAGGACTTCTGATTTAAATAACAATACAAAATATTGGCTGCTGGCTGTTTTGACACAGAAATATTGATATCAGCCTTCGGAAACGCATGAAACTGTGGAAAATCCAAGACCTTTATACCCCTCACCGCACAAAACAACCTTCTTGCTATGTTTTTTTGTTGCCAATGTGGTTCACGTGTCCCTCTGACAGAGCCAGGGAAACATTTCACTCAGGTGTAAGAGCACAGGGCCAGTCAGTATGAGAGCATGAGACCATCACACGGAACTAAACACCCGAGGCAGCAGACATCTCCTCCATCTGTCCCACTGGCAGAGTGATCCGTTCCTCATTATCCCATGTTAAATTGTATTCAAATGTTTTGTAATGACTACATAAAAGCACATGAAATTTATTTCTGGCTGATACGTTGCTGAAAGAAGTATGGTGAAACAGGTGGTTTAGTAGCATTTCAACCATAATGTTGCTCTGTGACTGGTAGTTTCATTGCTGCAGGAGCACTAAGACATGATTATTCATCTGTGATCCACTTGTGACCCACCTGTCCAAGGTGTACCCCTCTCAGCCCAGTGCATGCAGGGATAGGCTCCACCCCCCACAATCCTGAACAATATAGGGAATATAGAAAATGGATGGATAGATGGAGGGAAAGCCTGATTTTCAGACCAGGGGATCATATTAGACAGTGCCATGGCAAGTCAGTTCCTGCAGACTTGAGACAAAGACAGGAGCTGACAGTAACCAGCTTCTACATTTATATCCAAATTGCCAACATGCTGCAGGGCTGACAGTTAGGAATACTACATCTCCTTCAGGCATTGTACTTGCTAATAAATTAGTGCATTAGAGCATGAACCGCTCCTGAGATTAAAGCTGACCTCAGGCCTTGTCAAGTCCATTAGAAAAATGACATTTTAACCTTTAAGATCTTCACGTGGTGATACAAGAATTAGTTCCAAAACAAAGTGTATTTCAAAGAGACAGGCCACAGCTGGGGTCAGATCTGCAATCTGCAGATTTTGTAATTCTCCAGAATAAAAAAAAAACATTTAGTTGTGCACTTGCCACAATATGCAGCTATGTTTTGTTGGTCATTAATTTGCTTGTTAACGGGTGATTATGGCGGTGAATTTTAACAACTGTGCTTTATGTGCCTCAGGAAAAACAGAATATATAATAGAGGACAAGATAAAGTTATTATATTTTGTCAGCATACAGGGAAATGTGTGATAACTTAAGCAGGGAACCGATAAAATTGGATTTTCTAACATTAGCATTCATGGGAAGTCTTCTTGTTTACCCCTGGTTACGGAGCATGTTTCAGTTATCAGCACAGTCACAGGTGGTGTGGAGATTCTCCTCCTGTCCAGAGACTGCTCTGTGTTTGAGTTGCAAATATTTTGTGCTCCAAATGAGCTACTTCCTGATTGCAATAAGCCCAAAATGTATTTTGTGAGAGTGAGAATGTGCTGACAGAGGAGCATCTGAGGAGCCCTTTGCAAACATGACTGCCTATAGGCCGACCCTATGCAAAGAATGAAGTCTTTCAGGAGGGCGAGATCCCACAAACGGTTCGAATGTATTGACGGCTGCAGGTTCAATCTGTAATAACCAAGGCTATATATATTCAAGCAATACACCGGTCCATGCTGACGCTCTGAGCAGTGTAGCATGCACTGCATTTACAAGCAGAATTTGACATTGTTGAAAAAAAACATCCAGGGCAATTAATGAAAAAAAATGAAGGAATGTGGTTTCATCGCTGCGCCTGAATGTCCTAAATTCCCAGGTCCACGTGTGATCAGTGCAAAAAATCTTGGAAACAGAACCGATCAGAAATACGTTTTGCAGCAATGATTTCCCAGTCTACACAGAGCATACACATATTGTGAAGGTCCTTGAGTGAGTTGGCCGGAGAAATCTGGAACACCTGGCCTGAGAGCTCACTTCCATGTAGTCCCCAGTGATCAGCGTGGATCCGTCTCTTTTCCTGCACCTGCAACCCTTTTTCTGGCTTTGCTTAGCTTTTTGTTCCCTACTTCGCAAACACACACACACACACACACACACACACATACGTACACACAGTTATGCTATGCCACTGACAAACACATCTTGTATGTTTAATTAATATATATATATATATGTATAATTCAACACTTTGCATTACATGTCCATTTTCCACTTTGGCATGGCCCTACAGGCAAGATTAAGACAATATGAAGTACTACTATAGAATTGTCATTAAATTATTTCCATAATGACATTGAAGTTGTTTATTATAGCAAGGCTATTACCCACTATGTGCCACTCTGAGCACACTACACACACCACAACAGTGCTAAATTAAACCCGACTGTAACCAGAAGCTTCTTACAGCAGGATGTGAGTCCAGTATTTCAAAGGTGGAGGACTTTCAAACTCAAGAAGAAGGGAAAGGCTAATGGATTGCACACGCTCGCAGTTAATTGCTTTAATTGAATCCAACCACATCCTGAGGCCATTAGAGCTAGCCTGGTGTGAAAAAGCTGACCAGGCCCAATAAAGGTCTACTGAGAACTTCATTCGGGGCGTCTGTAATGGCCTGAGGCCAGGTCGTTGTTTCTGAGGCGCTCAGTCATTCCGGCGGCTGCTCACATGGGACGTGAACGCAGCACCATCAACCCAAACACACCATCGCTCCGGCCGCTGACAGCCGCCCCTTCTCCAAATAAGGTAATTAGAGGAGCAAAACCGGAAGACTCTCCATGGCAACTCACTCACAAACAGGAGGGGCAAAACAATGGACTAGTAAGGATGAGATGATTGACAGCTCGTTGCGGCTCGCGCTCGCCGCCTTTGACTGCATCCATTAGCGACAACAACACACGGATACACAGAGTACATGACGTTGTGTTTGATACAATAAACTATTCAGCAGCATCAAATCTGTCGTACCACATTAAAAAAACACACCGACTATTTAACAAAAGCCTGATAAATCACACCGGGTGTGTATCCTAATCAATATGCCTCACGCGAGCACCTGCTCACTCGTCTGTAAGGACGCCGACGTTTATTTTCGGCTTCCCCCCCCCCAGTGTCACTTTACGCTGTTATTACATGATTGATATTCCATTGTTGTCACACCCTCCCGCTGAGTTGTAATGGCACAGGCTAAAACTTGGCGTTGCGAGGGAAGCGTTGAGCTGCGTTGACGTTACCTCAGTTTCTCCTTGTTCATCCTCGTTCTCTCGAAAGCGAAGAGACTCTCCGGAGTGGCGTGCGGTAGTCCGAGCCTCAGCTGAATAACGTTATTCTGCGTTCAACTTGTCCGCCGCGGGGGGGGGGGGGGGGGGGGTACTACCGTTAACGACCTAACAAACCTCAGATCGTAGTTGTCAGGTTGCTGTCAGGCTGTTGTTGTCAGGCGAGGAGCCGAAGGAGCAGGCTAACGCTAACTGATTCAAAAGTTATTTTTCGCACTCAAAGCGACTACCGGTGATTATTAGCCACTAATTAGCGAGTGCGACGCGTTGTATGAAGGGCAGAGCAGTCTTTATCCCTCTCATCCACAACAGTGCTGGATGCTGTCGGTCACAGCAAGTGTCTCCGCCCCATCACCACTTGCTCAGCATTGGGGGACGTTTGCGATCGATTGTTGTGATTGTTTATCCGGAGGATTGATAATTTGGCCGTTTGCTCGTGTTATTCTCTAAATTGTTCCCATTTGGTCAGTACTCAATGTTGTGTGTGAAAAGGATTATTCCGCTGACTCGCTCATTAAATGCCACAAAACACAAACTGTCCAGTAAGTCACTCATGTGTATCAGCTCTATTTTATTTTGTCATATCTTCTGTCTTCTATTTCCCCAGATTTCCCCTATTGTTATAATAATTTACTGGTACTGTATCTTTGTCAAGTCAGCACAAATACTAAGAAAACGGCTAGTGAATACTTTTTCAAAGTAGAGGTTTTCAAAGCGATACAAACGCCGGAGAAAAAACATTCAGTACAATATAGTGTAGATCCGTGCATAAGAAATCAGTAAGTTGGTTTGATTTTACATTTTAAGAGTGCACAACCATCAGACTAGTACGCTATGTGTTAAGCATTGGAATAATCATTTATTTATTTATTTATTAATCTATCTATGTTTCTTAGCTGGTCCTACAAGCCCCGAATGAGCTGTGCTGATTTGGACGCATATTGTGTTAAAATGTTGATCCTTGCACCTAATAAAGTTTAGAGCAAAAGCTGTGTGTTTCAGTTTTGTTCGGGTGTCAACAACAAGCCAAGCCTAAATCCATATTTTAGATAATTTAACCAAAACGTACTTTTCAAACATCAATGCTTTTATTTTGAATGGAACTGTAACTAACCGGAAAGGTAATTGTTACGGTTTGCCGTGAACCCGGTGTGTGTGACGTTGCTTGTTAACTGACCAATCACAGCGAACCTCAGAGCCTTGGTGGAAGTGAACTCGTTTTAAGTGTTTACAGCGCCCGGGTGGGCGGGAAACAGGGCAGGGCGCGGAGAGCAAACTCACACCCGCTGTAGAGGCTGACGAGACGTCTGCAGACATAAATCGAGGTCACTCAACGTGAACACTTCCTATTAGTTGTCAACAGCGAGTGTAAAGGGACAGTGAGTACAAACAGCCGACACTACACAGCAGTAAACTGTGTAGAAGACAGCGGGCTAACAGTTGGCAGAGCAAGTATTATTTGCAGTTTAATGTGTGGCGCATAACTAAGTTTAGGTTGGTAGCGTTAGCTAAAGTTTGCTTGGTTTGTCTCTCTGTCATCGTTATGTTATTGACTGTAATAATGCTAACATTAGCTTGCTATTGCTTAGGTTAACACGTTATACTGAAACTAATTTACTGGTAGCGCTAGAACTAGCCACATGTTATATTGTTACTTAACCAAGTTCTGTAATTGGTCTGCAAGGCAAGAGTTGTTTGTTACCAGCCATATATCTAGCTAACACAACAGACAGTGGCTATTAGGCCAGCTCGTCTTGAAGAAGGACTACTGGCAACTATTAATAACTTGCCACAGTGCTATTCACAAGTTTAACTCAAGTGTTATTAGACTGTTAACAAAGGCAGTCAATGGTAACAGTCTAATAAGTAGTCATGGCCTGCTAGCTTGCTAGTATCAGATGATTATAGTGCCCTAACCTATCACATCAAAGAATGACATTGTGAATGATAGAGGAGTTTCTGAACTTCTGTTGATTCATCGCTACCTTTTGTACTCAACACAGTTAAAATAATGATAAAGAAAATGAACCTCTGCGATGCAAAGCCTAACACTTGCTGTTTTGAACATGGGTCAGGTTCACGGGAGTACACACACACAGTATGCACCCTGGATGGTCCATTTGTTTGTCCTACAGCCAAATTTACCATGTAAGTATTGAAATAATCACTGTTTAGTGAAGAATATGTATTCCTTTTGTGCATCCTAAAGATATGGCACATTCCCTCCAGAGATGTGCTCTGTGGACACGGGCACTGAAGAAAAGCTGCGGTTATCTCAGTCTGTGTAATATTGCTCAATTTGAACAAACATTCCCCAGTCTCCCTAGGTCATCGTTTTGTTTCACAACACATGTCTTAATTTCTACAGTCATCACGTTCCCACACATTCCATGTCCTCATACACCAACACTAAACCCAGGTGCTTACTTGGTCCTTTTTTCTGTTTTCTTGTTTGTTTGTTTTTTTTGTCAGATATGACAAAGATCCGAAGGTGGATTGAGTGAAACTTTGTCAACGATCCCCCAATACATCCATGTGTATAATTTTCTTCAAGTTTGACCCCCGGCCTGCATCCAAAAATGCCTACAGGTGAGCAATGAACCCTTCCAACAAACTTTGATACTTACTGTTACTCAATGCAATGAAAGTATATGAGAACAACACAGATGCTCCCAAAAGATCATGAAATGCCTTATGTGCAGAGAATGCTTCTTAATTGCACTTGGTGCTACAAAATTCAAACCAGAAATCTTAATCTAAAATATCTTTAAACAAACCGCACACTTGGAGCAAGTAGAGATTTAGTATATTCTTAAATCTTGTGTCAAGCAGCAAGTTTTGTGAAGTGTGTTTATGTTTACCTTTAAAATCCTGAAGTTTGGTCCATCTTGATGAACACTGTTGTGAGGCTATTTTTTTTTTTTTTTTAAGTTTCCCAACATGTCAGGCTTTATTTTAGGGAAGTGTGCATAACAGCTATGCACAATATTTCTTGTTGATGCAGCTATAAAAACACCAGTGCTGGGTTTGAATATTTTACTCAGCTTGCATCATATAGCTTCAGTGAAGTAGAATATATAGATACGTTTTTTTTTCTCAAAATAAAAATAAATACAAGCGGAACAAGCTTTCAGGTGGATAAATCAAGTCGCGTCACGTCTTGACATCACTGCTGTCATACTCTTGACAATGCTGCTATGTTCCCTATTTCATGTTGTTCCACGGTTGTCTAGTGTGCCACTTGGAGCTTTGAGCAGAGGTGCAAACACACACTAACAGCAGTATAGTAACAAAGGACTTAAGGGAAGAGATTTTTTGTTGTTTTATCTATTTTATAAACGTGGAACTAAGGGACATCTGATTTTGGAGGTGTCACGTTTTTTATGAGATGACTAGCAATCTGTATTGGGCACATAATGGACTTACTTACATACTTACTATGAAAAAAATACATCACATCTGTTGCTCAAATCTACCTTTTTAAAGTGCTGAATGAATCTTTGTGCAACCTCCATGTGCCCTACCCAGCAGTAAATGCGAACTTCTGTCAGTGGGCTGCACAGGCCAGTGCACCATGAGCAGTCAGCGTGAGCTACGGGGGTAATGTCGAGTCCAGCTTGTTATAATCCCCCTGAGCGTGAGAGTGAGCTCTCTACCTGGCCATAGTCCATCTCTGTCCTTCCCTCTGGGAGTCTGACCCGGCCTAAGGAGATCACAGCAGAGGTGTGTCATGAGGACTGACTCATACCTGAACCTGGGGAAAGGTGAAACGTACTGTGTCCTAACGTGGTTACATCAGTGCTATATATAGACTGCTAGTTGCAGAAGTAGTTGTCTTTTGCTGCAGTGATGTGTAAATCAAAAGGCATACTTAGACTAAATTGGGTTGAAGGCAAGATTAAAGTTTCATTAAGTACAATTATTACACCCCCCACAGCACAAAATGACAGGAATATACCTGCGGGGGTTAAATGGATTCTTGTTCAGCACAAATGACTCAATGATTACCCACATGCTGAGATTTCCAGCCTGCGCTGTTCCTTTTTATTTCAACTTTGTCAGCTGCTCAGAAAGAAAGCAGTTCTGCAATCAACCAACCACAACTGTAATATGATTTTTGGCCTGTAAATATAGCACTTCCTTTAGGCTGCCATTTAAGTATCAACAGCTCCAGTAGCACTCCCTAGAGGCTGCTATGTTCATTGCACCCAAAAAGATGAAAGCGATTGACTAAACAAACCACTTACCGACAATTTCTCGTAGGGCTTTTGCATTGGTGGGGATAAAATAGTTTATTCCCTTTAGGAGTATGATGTCATTCATGGCAATCTGGCAATTAAATTATGATATGTGCTGTGAGCACGTCGATGTTTTGGGAGTTCCCAAAGCCTAAAAGGTTGATCCCCTTGGGAGCAGGAGTATATTCGTTATATGTCATGGCAGCCTGCCAATTAGATTTGGATATTGTTAAACACGCTAAGAACGACAGTGTCAGTGTGTCAGTTGGTTCACTTTGGTCCAGAATGAAATATCTCAACAGCTATTGGATGGATTGCCATCAAATTTTGTACTGACATTCATGTCCCCAGAGGATGAATCCTAGTGACTCTGGTGATCCCCTGACTTTTCTTCTAGCGCCACAATAAGGTTGGATTTTCTGTTTTTTTTTCTCCTGGATGGATTGCCATGAAATTGGGCACAGATATACAGGGTGCCCAAAGGATAACTCTTGATAACTTTGGTGACCCCCTGACTTTTCCCATAGCAGGTGCCAGCAGGTTAAAGTTTTCACTCATGCAGTGTAATATCTCAGCATCTGCTAATGGTTGTTTCAGAGTAAAAGTCACATTGAGTTTCCTCCTGTTGACAATAAATATCTTTCATAGTTTCATAGTCTTCAAATGGTTGGTGGAAGTGGAAATTTTAACATGACGCTGATGCAAGATAAACAAGCCCTCACGAAAATAATAAGGAACGATCCTGTGGGACTTGGGAATATCCTTGAATACATAATTCCACAGTAGACCTGAAGGGGCTGCTGCCAAGTCTACAAGCCACCGTGTTTGTTGAATAGAAAAGAAATCAGAGTTCAGTATTCATGAAGCGCTTTGATACCGCTCTGCTTCTCACCATCCCTCCCACATGATGCAGCTGGCTGACTTACTGTGATCAGAGCTGCTCGCTGTGTGATTCTCCCCTCAGGATCCGATAGCAGATGCTCTCTCTTGTGTAGCATCATTAGCGTTAGCTTTGTTTTTCTGGATCAGTGGTGGGTCACACGGTGCCATGGGAACAGGTTATCATTAGCCTTTGATGCACAGAGGTCGACCCTTATTGGGTCAGTTTGGTTTATCTGTTTGCTCTTAACAGGATCCACATTCCCTTCCTGAAAGATTAATAGGGGGGCCATTGCCAAGCTCCGAAGCAACATACAGCTATTATAGAGGTCAATACATTTCATTGGCTCTTTCCTGGTCTGTATACTTTCCCCAAGGGGTGTATAAGTGCCTGTGTGCAGTGTTTAAATCCATATCTCAATAATCTTTAACTCAAATTCTATAAATGTAGTTTTAGTTTTATTGACAGCAGTGCATATATGTTGCCGTTTAGCGTGTTTACACGCCGTAAAATATGGAAGTCCACAATATGATTCTAATGCTAATAAAATGCTAATTCATGTTTACAAAACTCATAGGTTGCAATAGTGAGAGGTCATCCTTTCCTCTGAGCAAGGGAATAATTGTTTCCTGTGTTTCATAACTGCTGGATGGGTGAGATGAGCTGGAGGAAGGTGTGTGTGTGTGTGTGTGGCTATGTGAGTAGTGGATACCAGAAGCTGAGTGAGCATATATAGCCACTAAGTGATGTTACATTTCCAATTGACAGTAGTGACCTGCTAGTAATGTAGAAACTAATGGCTGGCGTTTGCATTAGATACAGGTCACAATGCAGCTTGCAGTTGTTAATGGCCATGAAGGTGATGGCATCATTACTCACTGACTGCCTGAATATTAATGCTGGTCAAAGTGTAGCGCAGTGCTTAACTGACAGGCCGCCTGCGTCAGACCACAGACACATTTGTTCAATCAGATCACACACTTGTTCAGGCTGTTCACTCGTGTTTGTAGGCCGTAAACGTTTGCGTTGTGGCAATAAAAGCAGCTTCAGAATCAGATAAAAGTAACATGTCCAGGTGAGGTTGCAAAATGAGTTGAAGATGCGATGGTTTATCCAGATCTGTCACCGATTTAGGTAAATGTGTCTTATTTGAAATTGCTTTTAAAAAAAAAAGAGCTCAAACGTGGGAATTTATACGATTTTGTTAAAGAACATTTGATTCAAACTTGAGTTAACGTTAAGTATAATGGGAATACTTTAGTTAATATCGTAACATCACTCTTCTAGATATAACGGTGTGATAGTTACAGTATCATGATACTGGTTTTGTCCACATCACCCACCCCTGTCTCTAATTTTTATAATGCTCTGAAACGAATGTAACAAATGGCTGTCTGAAAACAAGGAAAAGGCAATCATACATCTGAAAGACTATTGAAAGGCATAGTCATAGTCATTTAAATGATGCATGTTTTTGCATGGTAAACCGTGCAAAAACATGCAAATTAAAAAAACGGCAATTGCACCAACAGAACCTGGCGAAGTTCTGCTTCACTTCCTCACTCTTAAGGCCGGCTGCCTATAACTTTTATATTGGCTTGTCCTTTTTGAAGTCGCATTCCTTTTTGATCCTCACATCATCAAAGGAAGTCCTCGTCCTCGTAACCTCGACCTTTTGTATCTTCTGCATCCTGCTCAATCAGTTTGTAACATCCTGGACACATCTGAGGCCTTTATGAAGCCAGGGGGGAGACTCTGCGAACGTGTAACACTATGTCCAGGAGACTCTCTGTGTCTGTGTGTCTACCAGCTTATTAACTTGTGGGATGAGGTATCATGTGTTCATGGTGATGAATGAACCCGTTGATGATGGGTCTGCTGTTGAGACCGGCGAGGGCCGTCTGTAATAACTCATATGTCAAGAGCGAATGAGCAAGACTCACTGAATGAACAAAAAAACAACTTCTAAACCCCTCTCCCTCCCCCTCCTCAGGCTAATTTTGGCTGCAAACAGAGATGAGTTCTACAACAGGCCCTCCAAAGCCGCAGACTTCTGGGGGACCAACAGTGAGATCCTCAGTGGTAAGTCTGTACCTTTTTTTGAGTCCAGCTCACTGCTCAAGTTTCCCTGCAAAATAAATAGCAACGTTTATTCACTCAGCGCTATTTACTTACTGTTTACTTAAACATAGATAGTAAACATGAAGCAAGTTAGACCAGTTGGCTTTGTATCTATTGCATGTCGCAAATAAGGTCGGAAGGCTCTTTTGCAAGGGAGACCTGGCCAAAGTGGTTAAAAAGTTGGAAACAAGACAATGTAGAAGAATTTGTGTTGAATCTGTGCAAATGGAACACGTGTTCAACTTTAAAACACTTGTGACTGTGTGAAAATGCAGCCGATGTTGGCTCTTTAGCCCTGTTTGACTTCGGTTTTATTCCAGGCTAAATGGCTTTCTATAGTCAAGGAAAAAAAATCAGTCTCCTTCACCCCAGAATCCAATTCTCCTCCACTCCGTCACAGGACATCCCCACCCGCAGTAAACTATATTTAATTGACTGATGTCCAATACACATTATAGCCAAGCAGGGGGAATCAATCATCCTTTTTTTTTTTTCCCAGCTGAAGGAGGAAACGCAGAGATGGCCTCGTTGTTCATCAGTCTCCTTCTCCCCTCCGTAATAGAGGGGTCAGGACTCCAGTAGTGGGCCCTTAATTGATGGCTGCTTTTATGCGAAGTGACAGGAATAAATGGCTCTGTCTTATCTGCGGGGGCTGGGGGTGGGGGGGTTGCGGAGGCAGGGCCCTGAAGGAGACATAGCATGACGAGAAAGGAAGTAAGCTATAGCTCCCAGTGGGATCAGGCTAGCTCTCCATCCGCCCCCAGAGGAGCAAGACCGTTTGGCTCTCTTGGTCACTGTCAGTGTAAGTGGACCCGTCTTTATTGATCACCCGGAAGCGCAGTAGACTTTCAGTGCCCCGCCTTTTCCGTGTCATGTGAAGAGGGGGAATGTGGAAGGAAAGCATTGATGGGTTGAGCTTATTTCATTACTGACGAAGCTGCACATGAGCGTAGTCCAATCAAAACACACATCAAAGGATGTACTAGAGATTACATCATCTGTTTAGCTCTGTATTTCATCAGATGTATCTTAATGCAGGCTTGTCAAGTAAGTTCCGTATGTTTTCTCACTGCCTTTGCCAGACTTTCAGACACGGCCCCCATTGTTGAAAGACTAATGTTGTAAATGGAGAAAGAGACAACCTATGAGATTTCTTTTTTACATAATTTACTAACAATTTCCAAGGACGTTGCCTGCAAATAAATATGGAATTTAATACTAATTATGGGAGAATTTCCTTGAAAGAAAAGTTCAATCTAAACCCAAATAATCGTTCCCGTTATTTGTTTAATATTGGATACTTTATGTTTCATACGTTGACTCATATGCATGCAAATTTCACTTTTTCACATGTTCAGCTGACCTGCTGTGTTTTGACTAAAAAATGCTAGCAATTACATACAATTATTACCAAATTAAATTATCCTTTCCAGGAAATATCACAGTAAATTACACCAGTAAGTCATTGTTAGTCAATGTACGTCTTACATTAGAACATTGACAACATTGGAATGACTGAATTACTGAATAGATGCGGGGTAGTGTATTTTGTAGTGTGGAGGAAACACTGTTATTGATCCCACACAATGAAGATCTTTTTCATTTGACGTGTTGTGATTGTGAGTTGTTATTCCAAGAGTTATTTTCGATCGATGTTATGGCTTACTGAATGGCTAACGTGCAATATATTTGACCTCCCGAATATAATAAACTTTCCTGTGCTTTTGTGTGAACCAGGCCTGGACCTGGAATATGGCAAGGAAGGAGGATCATGGCTGGGGATCAGCAAGCGGGGCAAGCTGGCTGCAATCACCAACTACATGGAAGGACGGCCCAAACCGGATGCACAAGGAAGAGGTGAAAGCCTTGAACAGCCATGAAAACCACTGAGAGAATGTCTAGTGTTACGTCGTACTGTATCGTTTATGTTGCTTACTTCACTCCAGATTTATTTGATGATTTAACTGTCATGCAATTTCTTTAAGAAGGTGTCGCTCTATATTTAGTTGTCATCCACCATTTAAAGCACAACACAGCTTTTTGTGCCACATTTTGAAGGGTCTCATGACATCTATCTTTTTCAATATTTATATATTATATGCATGTGTTTATTATTAACAACCAGGCTGGCTCTATTGAGTGCATCATTTAGGAACCATTTCTTTTTACCTTTGCCGTTGTGCAGGATTTCTAGTGTCTAACTACCTGATGGACAAGGATCAGGACAGCTACTCCTACCTGAAGAAGGTGTCGACAGAGAGCCACCTGTACAACGGCTTCAACCTCATCACAGCGGAGTTCAAGTGAGTGGACCATCTCGGTGAGGTCGACGGGTGAAGATGTGTTAACTTCGCGAGAATCTCTCCACTGAGGTTTAGTTGTAAAAAGACACACTTGTCTTCCAGTAAGCAGCCATACTCTCAATGTGGTACATTTCACAAGTTGAAATCTATTCCAGAGAGTGAGGAAAAATATGTAACGTGGCCACCTAAGGCTGTCGGATGTTAAGACAAGTTCTTTATTGCACTGTGTGGGTGTCATGAGTTGACATTGGCAGATTCTTGCGCACGAAATATTTTTTTCTGAACTTGTTGAGAATGGGCTGTAACTCTGTTCCTCTGAGATCTGGCTTCAACTTGGAATGAAACCGCAAAGGCGGCGTCTTCATCTCTGGAGTGCTAAGCAGGCAGAGCTGAAAAGAAATCTCAGATGCTGAGCTGTGAAAGAGCCAGCATTAAATTTTTAACGGAACACCTGTTCGTATTTCAGGCTTTCAGACAAAGAAAATCTAGACGGCATTAAAAATAATGAGGGTTTTTGTTTTTCTTTTCTTTATCTTTTTTTTCCCTTGCCTGCTTCACCAGCCTGACTTGCATGAATTTGGTGATCTGGTAAAAGGGCAAAAAAAATCAAAGTGGGATCAGTGCACACCAAGATAGCTGTCATTGTGGAGGCCCCTGTAGACAATTGGCATGGAAACAGGTCTCAGTTTCTGCCAGCAAGAGGTTGGAGGTTCAGCTCCAATGCACACCCCTACCAAACCGTATCCCTGCCGGGGGGAAAAAAAAAAATCAGGATTTCCACAGTGGAGTTTGGTGTCATGATCCATGTATCCTGGTAACATGGCCTCAAGCGGGATCTCCTCTCAAAACGGATTTTCTTATGCTTGTTCATCCCTTCCTCCACATTCTTAAGCATCGCTTTTAGGTTAGAGAGATACTTTGCTTTTCTGCTGTATTAGGCTTATAATATCATTAAAAACACAACAACTATGATGCCAGCTAATCATTGCTGCCTGTCTCCAATATGATGGATATAATGCAGTTGATTGAAACAATGGATCCTTGATTCCACTCTCACTGGTTTTATCAGCTGAAGCTATCTAACTAGTTGAGCTAAACTTTGTCTCCAGCTGACTTTGTAATGTTTCCAGCTGACTTCTTGTAAAACGAGAACCCTCTTAAAAGGTCTTGAATGTGGACTTGTTGGCTACGCGCATGATGTACTTCTAAAAGACTTGATGCTAAAGCTCCGTGTCCCCGGCAAAAAGTCAGCAGTCCTCACCTGTTAATGTTCCAATCTGAAGGAAGGAAATGAAAGAAACTGCATTGTTCTTACTGCAGTGTAGAGCAAGTATGATGAGGAACAATGTGACGTCACACTGTTATTTCATTCTGACGTGTTCGGCTGCTTAGTTGACTTGGACAAGCAAGACCGAGATTTAACACAGCAAGAGTGAATGCTTTCAGGTTGAGGACTAACCCATGTTTTGGCCAACGTTATGCTATCTGGCAAAACGAGTTTGTCTAGGGTTGCCGGAATGCAAACCAAAGCAAATCCATTAAACAGCAGGACACAGCTGCTCCACTCCTATCTAGGAGCACCCAGGAACAGCTTCCATACGGCGGGGAAATGCTACACAGTGGATATGCTGTTGTGAACGGATCCATTCCTCCCAAATTTTGCACTTGTGTTTTTGGTATTTGAAAGGCCAAAGAAGACGCCACCCTCCAAACTCTTTAAATGCCTGGCATTCAACGTGTGGGACGAAATCCGAAACCTGACAGACCCGCTGTGCCTAGTTATGGTCGCTAAGCTATGATTGGACAGCCACTGTTTTTGGGGGGAGGAGCTTAATGCACGGGCAATTGAATGAAAGAATGAAAGAAACGTGCAAGTTTCAAAGGATCAATTTCAGGTGTTTTAATATCAGCTATTCGCAGCAGCAGTCCAGGAATATTGGAGTTATTTCGGCCTTTGAAAACCCTTTTTTATTTTTCTCTTTTCACTTCAGGACTAAACAGCAGCTAGAAGGCTTGGCTGTTGTTTCTTTGATAGGTTGATGTGCAAACGCCCTTGTTAAGACTGGGAGCTGTAGTTGCACCTGCACTGCCCCAGTGGCATTCCTCTTTCTTATGGGAATAAGGTGCCACCCCACGCTCGTGAGACACAAGCACAGTTTATGTTGTGAGGCATTACCTTATGTCTCCCACTTCGACTAGGCCGTCATGTGGGGCTGAAATCACTCGACAGAGCCTCGTGCTGTGAAAGTACGTCTGATTTTTTTCTTTGGAGAGTGTGTGTGATCACCCTCATTGACATGCATGTGAGAGAAAGGGTGTTCCCGTTGTACACAACTCAGAGGCATTCAGATATCTCAGCCTGGACATGACTTATGTATTGCTCCTTTTTAATTGTGATGCTTGTTAAACCAATACTGCCTTGATTAATAATCCATAACCATGTTGGGTTGAGCTGTACACGCGAATGATTTGGTCAGTGGCAGCCGTGCATTTCCCAGAACGTCGCGCTGGGACTTCCCTCGGTGGAGCTAATGTCATATATATTTAATAATACATTTAAATTTTGATCTCAGATATTCTCTGCTTGATGCTCTCAAGGCTCCATATCCAACATTTCATCGGACTTTCTATAGCTTTGGCTTTTGATCCCACTTTGTGTCACTCTCGCTTTAAAGTCAGTGCCCGGAGATTATCCATTTTAATGAATATCTCCTCTGATGTTTGCCTGCAAAGAAATGCCCGGCTTAATGCACTTTCAGTCGAGCAAGAGTGTGGCTGCTTTATAAAAACAACTTTTGGAAAAATGGTTCAATCTGATGGCCTCGAACCACGTGTTGTAATTCTTGGCAGAAACTTGTTCGAGCTGAGAAAGAAAAACAGCCGTGGAGCAGATATCCACATTCCAGAGTATCAGGGGTGGATGAACTCTCGAAATTTTAAACAGGAACAACTATGAGTTTGTGCTTTTTCCAAATCACATTCTCTTTGAGGATAATAGAACAGGGTTTTGTACTGAATAGAATTAGCAGTAGACGCTCACAGTAAAAAGGGGTTAGCTGAGCTGAGGCTGACGGGAATGTCATTAGTTTTGAAAGTCGGTACCAAATTTTAGGGCAATCTATCCGTTTTTGATTCACTTGGTGCAAGGTGGTGGACCGACTGACAGACCAACATTGCCACCCTTAGAGCCCTGAGGCTAGTGATTAATGATTAAAATGATTAAACACCAGCAATATCCAACAAATTATTCCATGCCTTTTAATGTCTGCATGTGTGGGTGGACACGCACAGATGTGTGCGATTGGTTACAAGAGTACATGCTGTCGTTACCCAGGAGCCCCCGCCAACCATGCCTATCTACATTCTGAACTGATCACGTTGAAAGCTCATCCAGCCATCTCCAGGCAACTACACCACAGCTGGCGACGGGGAAACTGCTCCGCAGCCTCGGCATAGAGGACTCTTCATTAGAACGCCTCCCAGCCAGCATACTGATTACCTCTCTGACTGAGATCTGAAAAAGCCTGTTTTCCACTCTTCCCTCCTCGTTCTCTTCCCTGCCCAGTGGCCTTGACCTCCTGCTGTTCAAATCAACCCACCACACACCTGATGGGACTTGCAATATTCTAGCCGGTTTCAAATGGCTGAAATTGAGCTGTCTCTCTGCAAATCCTCCACCTGCTACCGCCGCGGCCCATTTGATGCATATCGCAGGCGAAGTGTATACATTGACACCGGGCCTTTCTGGTATTGTTGAGTTCAGGTCACAATAGCGAGATCAAAATAGGATTTCAGACATTGTGTTTGCCAACAGCAGAACTGACAACAGGTAAAAGCTTTACAGATTCTTCAGTTTCCCTTCAGGTTGCAGGGCCATCTGCTCCCCACTGAGCAGCTACTGTGCACATGTGTGTGCGAGGGCTGACTGCTATCACCGAGTCAACATAAGCCAGTGCTGCTGCGTTCATAGAAACCGTAGGAGCACCGAAAAAGTAGTTGTTTATTCAGACTGCTCAACTGGGTTTGGGTACAAGTCGGAAACCGTATGAAGGTCTTTTGATGTGTTGTTGTCGGAGAGATGGTGTAATGTTAAGCTACAGCTTTGAGGATTCTCTCGCAGCTGCTTGGACACTTATTGCGCTTGCCTTTTAGAAAGCACTCTGCTCCAGGAAATTTACACAAGACAGAGGAGTTCTTGCGCAAACAGTAAAGGATGACCTCTGCACAGGGACAGTTCTAGACAAGCAAGTTCATCTCTTATCATTTGTAGGGAATGAAAGTCTTTGGTAGTGTGCTGGGGTTGAAAAGAAATGGGAATGTTCCAGAGGAAAGCACGGGACGATTGTTATATTATGATTATAATTATGATGCGCGAGGTAATAAACGGACTAATCAGATGAGAGGATTTGAATTAGTCCCCGTCACCACCTACATGTTAATATGCTAAATGCAATCACATTTATTGTCAGCTCTCTTACATCATTCTGTCCATGTAGTTGGGTTGACCTAATAGATAATGATCCACCCACTGCTTCCATTATATGGATTATATAGGAAAACAAGGACAAGCATTTCACTGCATGAAGCCTCAGTGAGGTCGAACTTTGATAAGCAATAAACAGAATATGCTAAGCTAAGTATATTTTCATTATCGATTGATCTACCGAGTATTTTTTTTCAATTAACAGATAAATTCCCCTTCATAATTCCTAATTCAAATTGCTTCTTTTGTCTGACAACGATAATTCAATTTTACAGAGAGAAAAGCTGCAAATCTCCACACTTGAAAAGCTGGAACAATCTCATCTTTGGCATTTTTGCTTAAAAAAAAAAAAACTGAATCAAATGTTGTAGGGATTATTAAAAGTTGATTTTCTGTGTATCAACTCAACTCAGCTCTAAACATCGGATATTAAATCATTGTTAATGGGTTTTATGGCAAACCATTTTCTGTTTATGATGATATATGGTACAGGCCAAAGGCCCATTTGTATTTTGGCTTTTCAAACTATCCAATAAAGTTTGTGGCAGCGCTACAAGCCCAGCAGCATAATTCTGTTCCTGTCTTGCCAGCTTTCGACTGGGAAACTTTCCAAGTGAGATGTTGAAGCAGTGTTGCACCACATTTCAGATTGACTGATGCCACTGGTATGGCTGTCATAAAATTGACATCAAATAAATTCATTCCCCTGCTGGTTCAAAGGATTTGGTCATAATTTATTATTCACTCTCCTGTACCAGAGCTGTCACAGATGCCCTTGATGTCAGAGAGATTTTTCAGACTGAATAAATACCCTCTAACTGAGGACTTTGCAAAGAGACTTAACCCCGTGACTAAATGGTTTTGTGGTAGTCAAAGGTGTTTGCAGCACTAATTTGTATTTTGAAGCTTTAATTTCACCCAGTTGTTCCTTTAGGATAGATTTAAATGCTGCAATTAACTATGGTGTTGGGTGTTTTCCCATTTGAATTGCCTTTACAAATGAAACAGGCTTCTTAATTCCTATTTTCCGGGACTGCAAAGAAAATCAATCATTAAAGAGTACTGTATGGTGCACTGTTGATATTCTCTTTCACCCCGAGCACTCATTTTACGTGACTCCCTCAGGAGTGCTCCTTTGAACGTTGCTGCATTTGCGCTTATTTCAAGAGCGCAGAATCATTATGACTCTTGACACGGCCTTCACAATTAGACATAAACTAATGTAATCGTCGCTAAATGCAATCTGTAATTTTCCATCTTACTGTGTCCCATGTAGAGCCAAACAAGACACTGTGTGTTACTATGGAAACAGAGGCAGCCCTGAACCCATCCATCTAAAACCAGGTCTGTGTTTTTGATATGGTTGCTGTAGAAACCGTTCATTTCACATTTACCTCTCCTCTCGGCCTATGGCCCATTGATGTTAGCCTGACATTTCCATGTAGATGTTGCTCTCAGATTCTCTATGTGTTGGAGGATGTGCCACACGGCCACTAACAGAGCTTACTGGTGCATATATTTGTCTATATTTTTCACGTTCCCCCCCAGCAGGAATCTACGGCTTGAGTAATTCGTTGCTGGACACACCGTGGAAGAAACTGCTGCAAGGCAAGCGTCACTTCACCAGCGTTGTCGACGACCAGTCCCTGTCCTGCGATGGACTGGTGCAAGAGCTGCTCAACGTCCTCAATAATGAGGAACTGTGAGTGGTGAACACATACACATTTTAGTTTATCAATAATCTTCAAATGAATAAAAAAAACAACATTTATATTGGCTTTATGTTGGATGTGAAGCAATTCTATGGGTTAGGGTTAGGGTTAACATTGCAGAATATTACCAGGTCGGGTGCCACATGTGGGGCTAAACGCTGATTGATTCAGGCACACAGAGCTGGACCAGAGTCCCTGGAACATGCCCGACATTACAGATACTGTGTCAGGTACTGTGAGCTCAGTCTGAGCTGCACTCCGTGTCTGCTCCTCTTGATAACACTGTGACTTTCGCATAACATTTAGTTTTGCCAGAAGGATATAACGAACAATTTTAAAATGACGAGAGGGTCGATAGCGCTGCCATGCCTCTATGGTAAATATGAAGCTGCCGTACAAAAGCTGAAGTGAGAAAAAAACGACAAGTTGTGGGTTTATCTTGTCGTCACGGTGAGGTTGTCATGCAACATAACCCCCCCCCCAACCCTACGCAAAGCTAACCGGCTGCTGTCTGTAGCTTCATATTTACTGTACACACATGACTCTCAGCAAGACAGTGAATAAGTGTATTTCCCAAAATGTCGAACCAATGCAATGCGCATTATTTCAATACGATTTCTTCCAAATCTGTCTGATCTGTGGTGATTTGCGATGTTGGTTTCCCCTTGCACTCTGTTTCATGTCTCTCAACAAGAGAATGTTAAGTAAAATGTTTTCTTCATAACTGATAAAACTTAGACCCAGGTTGTAGCAATGAATTCCCTCTTGAGCAGCTGAAAGCACAGAGCTGCAACAGAGTTTCAAATATCAAACTGCACTTTTGTCGAAAGAGATAAGCACACAGCAGACTTGGCGTCAACATTAATTGGGAGCACCCAGCCAACTACGTCTTGCCAACTCTGAAACCTTATGGAGAAACTTGTAAACTGGCTTTTGTTTATGTAGAAACTACATCAAGACTCAACTGCATGGTGGTCTGAGATATTTTCAGAAACAGATTTCAGTGAGCTGTGAGTTGATTGGCTTAAATATACTGCATGGGCAATATGATAGCGAATGATATACTTCAACTCGTGACTCTAAAGCTTCTCAAAGACGTGTATTGTGTGTTTGTTTAACAGGAACACACCTGATCCAGCTCAGGAGAGCCAGGGCGAATATTACAGCAAACCCATGCTCCAGGCTCTGTCCGCGGTGTGTGTTCGCTCCCCTCATTATGGCACAAGGTCAGTGTCTTCCACCCACGCCAAATCTCTCTCCTATACCCCCCCCACCCATTTGTTTCCACCTGAGGTGACTGACGGGGCTGTGCTCGCCTACAGGATCATAGACAACAGAGAACTGTTGGTACACAAAAATCCCCAGTGTAATCAATCCTCCACAGCGAGGAAATGAAAGGGGATCGTCTGCACTGTGATGCCACGGTGGATTAGTGGATACAGAGACTGTCCTGTAGCCAAAAGGTCAGAGGGTCAGTCTTTGCCAGAGCCATCAAAGCCTGCCAAAGGCAACGTCACTGCCACTGCCAGCTCATTCTTGATACGGGTGTTCGCTTAATACCTCAAATGTGAAAATGTGACTTTTAGATTATCACAGTTGTCCTCAGAGTTACTCCTTCCACAAGCATGTTTTCTTTGATTTGTGTTTTGGTTTTTTTCAAGCATTTTCAGTCATTTATTTTATGTTTTTTGTGTTTGTTTGCTTGTATCCCCTTGTGTCCCTGCTCACTTAGGACCAATACAATTATCCTGATAGACGCAGAAGGTAATGTGACCTTCACAGAGCGCACCATGCCCAACTGTGACACAAGCAAATGGAGCTCCAGTTCTTTCCAGTTCAAACTGCAGGTGTGAAGACGTGATGGAGGAGACCCACTCTGTGCCTTTTCTGCATCACCTTTCCTCGCATCACCCCTCCCCGCCCCCCTCCTCCTCCTCCTCCTCCTCCTCCTCCTCCTCCTCCTCCTGCTGCACTTCACCATAGCAGCTATGTGAGCATGAAGACTCGTCTGCACTTTTTCTTCAGCTGGTCAACACTAGCTGCCTCATTAAAATCAGTGATATGCGTTTCTTATTGTTGATTTAAGTTAAACATGCATCTTTTGAAAATGTGTGCTAATTTAAAAGATTGCCAAAGAACATTTATAATTTTGTAGAGGAAAGTACTCTCATTTATTCTTGTTGCTGTCAGATTCTTACCTTTTGAAATCCATGATGTGGAGTGGATGTACACTTAATGCACAATTTCCAGACTGCAGTTTGAAATTATTTTCTGTTTTACACTATGAGAATTCATCGGGTCACCAGTAATTTTCCAGAGAATGTGTAATCTGATTTAAAATCACAGCAATTCCTGATTACTTAGTTATGCCCCAACAATACTGCACAACAGTATTCTCAGTGTTGGTTACGACAGATATCTCAATGTTGAATGCAAATAGTTTCAGGCACTGGATCTCTGGCCACTTCCATGGTAGAATAATGCATTTTACAGCTGCTTGGGGGGAAAAAAACAGTTTATCCAAACACTCACATTTGGCTTACCATATTATGATTGTTGACTTTAATGCACAAACACACTGTGAGGAAACCAATTTGTTTTAGTAAGCACAGGTGTTCATTATCCTGTCAGGTGATTTCTGCTTTCACTCTATATCAAAAAGACAGGTGGTTCTTCCTTTTACCAGATGGATTTTACTTTTGCTCATACTACTCGCACAGGCATTGGGACTCTTAATTCAACAGGAAAGATATTCACACTTTCTAGCCTGAAGAAAGCTATTGAATGGTTTAGAAACTCAATTTGGAGAAGGCTATGTGCAAATATTGAATGTGTACAGCGTACAGTGTACAGCAGACTTTATTCGCTACAAAAAGTTAATAGGCCTTTTTCACAGGTGCCATTTTGTCATGTCACAGTAGGAAGTATACAGGTGCAAATACATTTTTTTTTTTAAATTAAAGATGGCTGATATGTTGTTAGTAATACCTGTGATTTTCCTACTTTGAAAAGTCAAAATGTCTGCTGTGATAATGACCCATGGTACTTTAAAAAAAATATATATACATATATATACAAAATTGCAGACATGGCCAATATCACTGCATTCATTTAAAATTATAAAAAAAATAAAAAAGATGAGAAATTGCTGCTCTTGCATTGAATTTGAGCTTGATGTTAGGTAAGATGTGACTAACTGAGCAACACTGGGTTTAAGCTGCTGGCATCGTCACTGATCTGCTACTGTTGGTGAATACTGACCTCAACCGGCAAGTTGAGATATTGAGATATTAGTGTGTGGTGCAGAACCTGTGCAGGTTGTGCGTTTGTGTTAACTGAATGTGTTTCCCTGACACATATTTGAGTTAAAACATTGAAAACCAGAGAATAAAATAAATAATGATAACAATTTCGTTTGTGAAGTGCATTTATACATGACATGTCTCCGGTCTTCATTTCTTGGCTGTTCTGGCGCTTACACGTTAACATGTTGCTCCTCGGCCAAAATGTTGTGTTCATTGGTTGAATCGTACCAGTTAGACGTTGGAGAAGGACGTTGTGATTGGCCCGTTGATCGATCAATCATCCAAAAAGCCGGTACTGGGAGGCGGGGCCTGAGTTGGTTTGCCGCTGTGGTTTTCTTCAAGATGGCGGGGCTGCAATTGAGGCAGTATGGCGGCGCGTCGGGAATTAAAATAATTTAGAAAGGTAGTTAGGTGCCGAATAGGAGACAGCCGTGTCATATTTATCGGTGAGTATTTCTGTAATAAACTGTTTTCAGACCAGCTGAACATTTCTTCACACGCGGAGATCTCTACAGCCTGATGGCTGCTTGCTAGCATGTTAGCATTGATGGCAACGTTACCATGGGCCCGCTGTGCCGCTGTAGACTGAACAGATGCGCTAAAACGAGGTTCTTGCCCATTTTATCTTATGAATTTGCTTGTTATTTGAGCTTGAAAAAAACGTTAATCATATTCTCAAGCTTAAGGACCCATGTGTAAGTTAACGTCCATTTAAAGTCAATTTTTCGCAGCTACATATTGGTAGTAGTAACTGAGCAGCATGGTTGCGTTGAATGTCCTGTCATATTCCGCTATTTGTCATAAAGTTGCACTAACTGACACCTATCACTGCTCCTTTTTTCAGCTCCCAGAAGATACCAGTGGAGGATGATCAGTGCCTAGATCCCATATTAAGCTGAATGCATTGTGATTTCCAATAATTGAGACAGTGATTCTGAAAGCTGTCTACATTAATGAAAAGAACAATGTAGTCAGCTTAGCATTTTCACCTCTGGTACGTGGTCTATACAGGGATGTGCTTCTGCATGCATTCTGGTTTTAGATAAGAAGAAAGTCAACAGGTCAGATTTTAGAGTACATTATCAATCTGTATAAGTTGTAGTTCGTAATACAGAGGAAATGGAGATAGATGATGTTCTACCCCCTCTCCCCTTGGAGCCACCTGATGATTTTGGCCAAGATGAGGGCAGAGCACCTCCACCACCTCCCCTGCAAACGTCCAGTGACGCAGAGGTAATGGACGTTAGCTCTGGTGGTGATGGATACACACACACCCCAGGGGACGGGGAAGCCCAGCCACAGCAACCTCTCAGCATGGGCTCAGTAACTTTCTGTAGCCACCTCTCAGATGAGGCCAATCCCAACCCACCGTGCCCCAGAACAGCCCGCCACGCTCCCCCGGTCACCAAGTTCCTACCAGACCTCAAGCTGCTCAGAGATGTTAAGATCAGTGTAAGCTTCACTGAAAGCAGCAGTAGCAAAGACAGGAAGGTTTTGTACACAGGTGAAGGGCAGGAGGGAGGAAGTGATGACAGCCTGAATGGTGAGTTGCATGACTCGACTAGTGAGCAGGAGGTAGCTGAGGGTAGCTCTGGAGCAGGAAACATAGCAGGCAGAAGGTCAGAGGAGGCTGAGGTAGATCTGGAAAACAAGGTAGAGTTCGCTGTGCTGGATGAGCTGGATGACTTCTACGAAAACTTCCTGGATCATGACGACGGGGAGCATGGCGGCTTTAAGTCTGAGGTCATAGTTCAGCAGGAGCAAGCAGATGACGAGACCGTGACTTACTCCTATGAGGTATGTCTGTTCTTCTGTCTGCAGTATCCCATGTCATTATCAGCTGCACACCCAATTTGTCCTTCACTGTCAAACAGAGATCATGTACGCCCAATACAGCCCTTACAGCACAGTGCATACGAAAGAGGGCATTATTAGCACTACGTCATTCAACATGTCAACATCATCCTGCTAGTCAAATATAGGCAAGTGCTAATTCTCAGTAGAATACCAAGTAACATGAACAGTGTAGTTTTGCTGTTAAACTTGCCATGTTTTATATTGAGGAGCATATGATTGCTGCTGTAATAACATTCTCATGATAGCTGGATCATGTTCTCTCACTAATACCTGGATTAAGCCCTCCAACCCGATGTAGCCCCTGCATTTTTTCTTTTTAGTCGGAAGCCTAATGATATTTGATGCTAGTAGTAGGACAGTTGGCAGGTTTTTCCTTGACAGTTGCAGAAAATACATGCTGGAATGTACGTTTATAGTTATGCTATTGGCTACAGGGAAAATAGTACAGGGTAACTGAATTAATTGGAAGAAAATAATTGGCAACATGTAGTGTAAGTACAGCTAGAATTGATTCAAAGGGCCAGAAAAGTTACTATTGTAATTGTTTCTTGATTTGGCATCGCGTCACGTGAGCCCTTTTCTGCATCAGTAGGCGTGAATGGTTAAGCCAGGACCAAATGTTCCATTAAGTCGCACACATTTAAATAAATGTTTGTTTATTTCTTTGTTTATTTTTTTTATTACTGAAAATGAGAAGTGAGATGCTGGAAGAGGTTAGTGCCATTTTTAATTTCTCCCATTAAATGTTGGGTTTCCTTTTGACACAAAAGTAATCAACAGTAATAAAAAAAAAAGGAAAGATCAAATCTGCTAAAAAAAAAAAAATAATAATAATAATTTGTATTAGGAGTTAATATAGGTCCAATATGATCTGTATTTTACTTTTCTGCCCCAAAGTGGACCATTCTTCCTATAATGTGGTAGATGTCTGGTTTTTATTTTTTATTTTTTTCCCCTCCACCAATTGTTCACTTTATGGCATCGCATCAGTTAGTTTCTTCTCAGCCGAAGCATTCAAAACTCCCTGAAACTGGTGACCCATCCTTCTTTCTCGGCCTTAACCATTGACTCTTCCAGGAGGAGTTTGACAATGATGTTGATGCTCTGCTGGAGGAGGGCATGCCAGTCCCAAAAAAGATGCGTCCGGCAGAGGACAAATGTGGCGGGGACAGTGATCATCATTCAGATGATGAAGGAGGTGTTCAGCCCATGATGACCAAAATTAAGACTGTCCTGAAGAGTGAGTGGTGGATCTGTCTGTTTTAGGGTTGGGTGCTATCAAGGAACTTGCAATTGAATGTGGTTTCAAGGCTGTGGGGCACAATACCATAAGGATATTCTGAACAGTATCTGCTGCATACGTGTTACATCTCTTGCATGAGTGTATTTTAATACTAAATATAGGATAGTATTGTGTTTTTAGTATTATGTAACACAATTAGTGTGCATTGCTGATGTAGGTTACAATACAGTGTTTCCGTGGGGGAATTGGTTAGCAGAAGTGGTAAGATCTACAAAACTATAACGTACAACCAAGAAGCCATCCTTTCTGTGTTGTAGTGCTGTGAAATAGTAACACAATCGAAAAGCACACGCTTTGACTGAACACACTAGTGTTGGTCAGATGGTGAAATGTAAAAAAAGAAACTACATGGAAGGACTCACAAAACTAATCAGGTTTGAAATCCTAATTGTTGAGTCTGAAAAGTATGACCAGTCTGTATAATGTTACAAATTCTCAACAAAAAAAAAGCTTTGTTTTAGAAACAACTATTCAAATTGCATTTTCTTTCTTCACCGTATTCAAACAAGTTTATTGTTCATAACTCTGCAGATCAGCGTTGAAATCATTGTTGAAGGTGTGTGACCTGAACTACAACATTCTGTGATACTTTCTTAGCCCAACTAGCTGGAAGAACAAAAGTAGTGGTGAATTAAAAGTCCTCACACTGTAAACTGCTGGACGTGCACGTGTAATTAACACCTAAATAAATGTTTCATCAGAGCTCTTTTTGGGTAGTCTAATGTTGGTACTTAACTATTAGGGGACAGACGATGTTCAGTAACGTTTTACTTGCTGGTTTGGTCCTAACCCTGCCTTACCTAAACCCAACTTTATATTAAAGCTGTTTTTTAACATTTATTCCAAGCCTGAGGTTAATCGCAGCCCAATGTGAATATCTCTCTACCGCTTGTCACGCAAAATCACTTTTGTGGTAACACGTAATAGTCTTCTAATAATTATTAGAAAAGTTCACCACATAAAGTAATAGTGTCGTACTTGGGGCCTGCATTTACGTATTCATTTTTTCCTGTGCCAGGTCGGGGGCGTCCGCCCACCGAGCCTCTCCCTGATGGATGGATCATGACATTCCATAACTCAGGCATTCCAGTCTACCTGCACAGAGAGACCAGGGTGGTCACCTGGTCCAGACCCTACTTCCTTGGGACCGGCAGTATTAGGGTAAGATGAAACACAAGTATCATGGCTAACTTACCACACTGATGTTAACAGTGTATCAAGTTTTTTTGTTTGTTTTTTTGCAGGTGCTTTGTTCTTATTATTGGTTGGGTGTCTGTGTCAGTTCTCTAAGCAGAATTGTTCGGTACATATTTTGCTCCTGCCACCAGTTTAACCAGTTTAGGTGGGCTACAGTAGTTTCCAGTTCTACCCTTGAGTGGTGATATTACTTTGATATCACAGTTGCTTCAGGTTGGGTGATAATTTACTGTTTGTGCTTGTCAAACTGACATTTGCAAGTGTTTTTACAACTCTTGGTCTTCTTTTTTGATTCAGAAACATGACCCTCCGACCAGCAGCATCCCTTGCCTACACTACAAGAAAATGAAGGAACACGAGGAAAGGGAGCTGAATGGGGAGGCGACACTTAATGCAGAGCCGTCTCCAGTCAAGCCCGGTCAGGAGGCCAACGGTGAAGAGACAGCAGGCAAGTCAGACGCTACAGCTGAGGGGCAGGACGACGTCCCTCCCTCCAGTCTGACTGACGGTGGCCCAGATGGAGATGCTGCCACTGATAATGGCACACAGGGGAAGGTGTCCCAGCCCTGTGAAACTGCCCAAGGAGCCTTAGGACAAGTCAAGGCCAAGGTGGAGGTGTGCAAGGACGAGTCCATAGGTAAGGGCCTTACATGGCACATTGCAGCTGTAAGAACTCCTTACCAAGCCATCTTTCATTAAGTGATCTAACTTTTCTACAAACCCCTCGCAGAACTTGAAGAGTTTCGCCTGTACCTGGAAAAATGCTTTGACTTTGAGCAAGTCACTGTAAAGAAGTTTCGCACCTGGGCTGAGCGACGGCAGTTCAACAGAGACATGAAGAGGAAGCAGGCAGAGTCGGAGAGACCCATCCTGCCTGCCAACCAGAAACTCATCACACTGTCGGTCCAAGATGCACCCACCAAGAAAGGTAAGTTATATAGATTCATACTCAAATGGCAGGTGTTATTTTTCATTATCAGTAGCCAATGAAACCATAAAAAACATAACATACATTTATCCTGCGCAGATATTGTCTGTGTAGCATGATAGCTTTAAAAAAAAATTTTTATCGTGACATATTTTCATCGTGATGAAAAGTTGCTCATTGTCAGCTTTATATCTTTTTGCAAAAAGGATGGAGTTCAAATGTAGTGAACTTTAAAAGCCTTTTATGTCAATGTGTTTTTTCAGAGTATGACTTACCTATACTATAATTGTTTAAGTTGTCCCTTTTTTGTTGATGCATTTCAATGTTTCTGTTTTAACAGAATTTGTCATCAACCCTAACGGAAAGTCTGAAGTTTGCATCTTGCATGAATATATGCAACGTGTCCTAAAGGTTCGACCTGTTTACAACTTTTTTGAATGTGGTAAGTTCTTCTTTTGTAAGTCTCTTGAGATAATTGAGGCATTTCAAGTTCTATGTTCATTCTTGCTTCATCAGGAATGCTTTGTTGTTTTAAATGAAGAAGTGCGTTAACATGGTGTCTCTGGTATATATTGTTTCATGTAAATCTCCTCCGTTAATTCTGTTGTCATCTACAACCCAGTGCACATTTACATTACCCCCCTCTGTAGTCACAGAAATGTGCATGTGTGCCCATGCGTACACAAAACTGTTTGTTACCTACACCTACCAATACATTCAAGTTTTAAGTGTGTTATTGTTACAAGATATTCATATCAAATGAAACCGAATTTGTTTTCCCCACAGAGAACCCAAGTGAACCCTTTGGAGCGTCAGTCATTATAGATGGAGTAACTTACGGCACAGGAACCGCAAGCAGTAAAAAACTTGCCAAGAATAAAGCTGGTAATTTCTTTTATTTACAGCACTTAGCAATGTGATTGGTTGGTTGGTGTACGCCACATCTCCACATACAGCGTATTAGCTCAGAGCACTTCTGTCGGTGGGTAAAGACAACAGGATTGAAATAATTGTAAATATTTTGTTGTTAGTTTGTCTTGAGTGTACAGCAATTAAATCACTTTAGGGGCTTCTCATAAAGAAACAACTTCTGTATTTAAGGCCTCCTACTGGAGGTAGATGACACTGACTGAAATGGAATAAGTGGTTTTCATCAGCCAAATAAATCAGCTGACAAATACCAAATTCTTAGTGTTGTCTAGTTTGTTGTAGGCAGACGCTCCTCTCACTTGTAACGTGGTGTAAATTTCAGCTCGAGCCACACTGGAAATCCTCATCCCTGACTTTGTGAAGCAGACCTCGGAGGAGAAGCCTGTTGAGGGCGATGAACTGGAGGTACCTCCCTTTCTTTTTTTCCTGTTTTTGACATTTATTTATGTTCTTATCTGGAATCCTTTTTTTCAGTGAAGTGGGACAGAGTTAAAGGCACGTGACAGGAGTTTTGTAAACAGGAATGTGTAGCCAATAGAATATGTCTCCCTTGAAAGTGAATGCATCTTCGGAGGTAACGCAACAATGGTTAACATCCCGTGTACTCTGCTCCACAGTATTTTAATCATATCAGTATAGAAGACTCAAGGGTGTATGAGCTGACCAACAAAGCAGGACTACTTTCGCCATATCAGATTCTTCATGAGTGCCTTAAAAGGTAAGAGGTCCGATCCATAATAATAATGCCATCAATACATAACATTTTTATGATTACTTTTGAGTGTTTTTTTTAACATTTATAATAATAATAATAATAATAATAAGTCAATCTATATGGCAGAATAGCATAAAACACACAGACTTTCATTTTATTACATGACGTACATGTGTACCATAGTAATGGTAGGGTTGAGCTACACTTCAATTGTGTCCTTTTGTCTTTTAGTAGAATCACATAGTGATTATGTGATCATATTGATAAGACCACATCACTTGTTCCAAGTCATTTGTAGTGATATTAGTTTTTAAGTTTTGGTTTTGTTGTTTTAAACAAGAGTTTAGTCTGACGCAGTGCATTACTGTGGAACACCGTTGATTCCATTAAACACAAGTGTCATTATTGTTTTTGCCACATATTACGGTTTGCTGGACCCAGCAGGGTGGAACCTGTCCTTGTAGGCTTTTCCAATCATGTTTAAAGCTCTGCCATCTTCCACTGTTCGGCTTGTTCTCTCACTGTTGCTAAGAACAACAAAGGGCCAGGTCGCAGATTTATTTTGAAATGTACTGTTTCGTCTTTCCCGTAGAAACCATGGAATGGGAGACACCAGCATTAAATTTGAGGTGATCCCAGGGAAAAACCAGAAGAGTGAATACGTGATGACATGTGGGAAGCACACTGTGCGTGGCTGGTGTAAGTAGACCGCACATGGTCAGACTGAACCAGTCGATGTGTGTTTGTTTTCATCTCCATGTCCGTTTTGTTTGACCTTGTGGAGCTAACGAAGTCTTTTTACAGACTAGTAACGCACATGTAGCATTTACTGACGTGTTTTGTACATTTGCCACCAGGCAAGAATAAGAGGGTTGGCAAACAACTAGCATCTCAGAAGATCTTGCAGATGCTTCATCCCCACGTCAAGAACTGGGGCTCACTGCTGCGCATGTACGGCAGAGAGAGCAATAAGATGGTCAAGAAGGCAAGTACCCTCTTTAGCACTTAGCTCCTGTGGTCGTGGAGGAAATGTTTGATTTTATGCATCTTTCTGTTTTGTGTTGAGCTTTATTGACAGTAAACAGTTCATATCTGATTTCAAGTATCTGAAGAGGATCATTCCTGTTGAGGATTTGTGTGAACTTTGGTTTCCAGCCCATATTGTGCTGCTTGCCAACACACTCGTTAAGGTCAACAGTCAAACCCCAAAAGGCAATTAAAATGTCTTTGAGAATAAAACCGTCTCACTGTAGTATTTAGCAGCTTTGAGTCAGCAATGATCGGGCCATCTCAGTTGTAACAGTCTGCTGGCATGTTGCTCACACGCTGCCTCGTTAACTTTACCACCTCATCGGAGAACAACCAGGGAAATGTGCAGGGCAATATGCTAGTAATGAAGCTAGTTCTTCGTTACGCAAACGCATCTCCATGACTTTTGAAACTGGTCTCTTGCAGGAGAACTCTGACAAGAGTGTGATCGAGCTGCAGCAGTATGCCAAAAAGAACAAGCCAAACCTTCATATCTTGAACAAACTGCAAGATGAAATGAGGAAACTAGCCACGCAGAGGGTGAGCATTGTTCCCTTTTTTTTGTCATTTTAATTCTAAAAGTGTTTAACATTCATCCTGTCTTTCACAGCCCCCATCCCAACTGTCTGATGTGTAACTAGGTACATAGATTGCCATTTGTATTCGGTTTCAAACGCGAATAAAAGTGCAGAAATAGTCCAGAGCAGACATTTGGACTTCCTGTAGTACGAATATCACAGGTGTTGCTAATAACATTAAAGATGCCTCTGTTCTGGCCAAGTGTTCCAGTAGGCTGTGACGGTGGGCCAGCATGCACAATACCAAGACCCCGAAACTCTAGCAGCTAAATGGAATTCAGCATTCATCATTCATTTGTTTGTTACTTTCACCTGTGCTTTTCCTACTGTGACATGTCAAAATGTCCTCTATGAAAAATGCTTACTGTATGAGCCTTTACTATATGTAGGACATCCCATAAGAAGTTTAAGACTGTTTTTTTTTTTTTTTTTTCGAATATTTGTTCATCCTTTCTTCCCTTGCCAACAACCAAAAGGTTTTTTGTTTAGTTTTTTCTACATGAGAAATGTTGTCACCAGAGAGCTCATTGAAGGAAAGATGGGCTGGTTGTTTTGATCCAAATGAAGCCCGCAGTTTAATTTGGGTTAACAGGAAATCTGCAGGGTCTCAATTAGTGGGGGTGGGATGATGTTCTCTATCGCTACACTTGATGCTTGAGGCTTAGATGACGGGTGCGTTTTTACACCTGTCTTGACAAATGAATTACCACTGCCATGATTTGTGTATTTTAGAATCGATAATGGATTCAGCTTTCTTATTTCCAACACGTTGAACCATTTTTCCGAGTGTACTCATATTATGGTTGTTTTTCTGTACCAGGAGGAAACTCGGAAGAAACCCAAGATGACCATAATGGAGTCTGCCCAGCCAGGGAGCGAACCCCTCTGCACTGTTGACGTTTAAGTCTCGGAATCACTGATGAACCACGGCACTGAAACCCAGTCACTGTCAGACATCTCTCACACACACACACACACCACCATCCATCACTTAATTATGCATCACTGAGATCTAATGGCAATATAGTTGCACATTGACCAGGCCGGTAGAACTGCTTGCTTCCTTCGCCCACGTTTTATTGGTTCAGCTGGTAGATGTAAGGGTAGGACTAAATGCACCAACAGACAGTAGAGCAAATATCGTCTACCTCTCTAGATGCGTCCTCAGTATGGCACTAGAAAAAAAATAATAAATCACCCAGGCTGCAGAGAAGTTAACATGACCTTGATAGCAAATGAACCACAACAAAATAAAAATGCATGCTTCTTTGACCGCAAAAGCCACTACACACCTTGGTTTTGTTTTGAAGTGTCGTTTTTCAACAGTCACAAACTTTAGAGTACCAGCACCTATTTAGTTTTGTTTGTGCTTAAAGTATTTGAAAGGGACTACTAATACTCGTGTATTTATACCATTCATTTAATTGGGAAACAACGTTACTTGTTTATTGGGTATTTTAAATGGTTGGTGTTCTGGATGTTATGGGTGACGAATACAAAAAAAATGCCGTTTTGTTTTTTCCTCAGAATGGACAGTTGCTGTCTTGGTTTGCACGATTTAAAAACATGCGTTGTGAAGTGATCACTATTCAGAACTATTGTTATGCACTTGTGTCCTGTCAGGCATTTCTGTTGATTGATCATGCTGTTGGTACAGGAACAACTGCTTTTGAGATATTTGGGGTGACTTTAGTATTTGGAGGGACTTTTTTTTTGTTTTTTTCTTCCTCTTTTGCTTTGGTAATACAAGAAACTGATGTCCTGTCCCCATGCCAACACTGCAGTAAACCCAAGCACAGGGCCACAGAGTACTGTAAAGTTTATGGTAAAGGATCATTTCATTTTTGCTCTTTGATTTATTTGTTTACTAATGCCATGCACACTAACTAACCACTTGGTACATTTCAGTAGCTTTTCATTTTTGGTGCCCTTAAGAAATCACATTGGCTACATGTTGCCTTAGTTGATCCATTTCAGGAAGGGCTCAGAGTATACACAGTACATTGGACCTAAAACACCCTTCAGCAGGAAGTGGAAAGACCAAGCCCCCTTTACTTGATTAAAGCATTTATTCTTTAGCCAATAAAACGTAAAATGTCAGACGCTGCATGTGCAGACTTTCAAGACTCGTCTTAACGGATTGTGTATTTTGTTTGTGCAAGTTTGCCATCATTGTGACAGTTGATCATATTTTTCTGACCACAACTAGAATACTTTTTTTTTTTTTTTTTTCTTTTCAAAAAGGCAGCCTTGCAAAATGTAGTTTGTACACTGACATGAACAGAATGCGATCAAGTCATTTAGTCCAACAAGCTGATGAAAGTGTGTATACCAAAGCTTACATACAGTCTTATGCATTTTATAGAATAATGTTGCTGCAAACTGTACAGTAGGAACATCCGACACAGGAAAACAGACGCATTACTTGCTGGAATAAAATAGAAACTGCTGTGCATTATTTGTCAAGTATTTGGCCCGTGGTTTTTCTACAAAAAAAAAAAAAAATACAAGGACACATCAGTTTAAACACAAGGCTGTTGTGATATTTTAGATCGCTTTAAGAATGTGCTTTCCCCTCTGTGCATTTATCTTGCCAACTGTCAGTGTGAGAAGAGAGAAGAAAAAAAAAATACTGCTTATACATGTTGCTGTTGAGTTGTACCAATGAGTTGTTTGAGATGTTGCTGCCTAGAAAATGAAGTATGTATTGCAACCTGAGCTCCATGACTTCAGTGATATTTGTTATGCAAAATAAAATGTCTTGACTAATGACTAGAAGCGCTTTTGTTTTATTCAGTCGCAGAATGATGAAACACTTAGAAACAAGGAGGAAGTACTTTTAACGGGTAAAGCTATTTGCTCCATAGTACCCACTTGTGCAGCATTGTCCCCCATTGGTCCAAGTTTGACTCTAGGTAGCTTTATGGTCTTGAGACATAGTTCATAAAGTAACTACTTTTAACACGAACACAGTTGACAAAAGTTCTCAAACTAAAAAAGGCATAACAGTTTACTTGAAGCACAAATGAATATTGTATTACGAAATAAGGACTTAACTGGATGAGACGCTAGTGAGTGTGGTACATTGTTATTTGGGTGAACTAACCCTTTAAACTTAAGACTATAAAAAGGCCAAATGACAGAAAGAATGTAATCATTGAGCACCTAGTGGGTGCATACATTTCGAGTATGGAAAGCCCATGCTGCCTATCAAGCCATACAGGCTGTGTTTCTTCGGCTAAGACCCCGTCTCTTCCTGGGCGCTGCTGGTCTGCTGCTCCTGGGAGTCGTAGTCCACTCTCTCCAGCAGCAGAAGCATCTCAACGTGCATGGTCTGGGGGAACAGATCCACAGCCATGGCTCGCACCGGACGGAACGGGGCTCCGTGAACTCTGTTGGATGGCGCTCTGCACAGACTACAAGACAGAAACTTCCAGCGTCAAATTTACCATCTTGTGCAATCGGCTGCCATCAAAATGATATTGGCATCATTGTAATCCTGACTGCTGCTTTAAAAAAAAAAAAACAACTAAATGAAAGCACATTATGACTCACTCTATGAAGTTGTTCATGGCTGCCTTAGCATTGCATGCCACATAAACCAGCCTCTTCAGGTGCTCCGCCCTCCTGATGGCGAGTATGACCTTGGAATCTGCGTTAAATGGCGACAAGAACGCCTTAATATGTGACAGGTGTTGACACGAGTGCAAGTCATTTTCATGTTTCGGCTGTTAACTCACGCAGGCCTGCCCTCGGAGGATCCACAATGGCTGTGATGTTGGGCGACACGAGAGCGTTGAGAATGTTGGGGAACACGTCCTCAGCTTTTCCACAGTGAAACTCGACGTTACTTAGACCTTCAAATTGCAAACAAGTGAAAAACAGAACGTAGACTTTCAGTTGACCACACTGTGCTAGTCATTAACTAAACTAGAGGGTGAAACCAGGACGGAACCCACCCACCAGTACCAACATTTCATACACAAATCACCGACCCTGGTAGTTTGATGTTGTCACCTGGTCTCTTACCATTGAGCTTGGCATTAACTTTGGCATCCTCCACTGCTTCCTGACACAGCTCGATCCCAATCACCTTCTTTACCCTCTAGAGACAAAAGTCAACCAAAAAAAAAAAAAAAAACCCATCAAAACCTGCCCGAACCTCCAGTTTCATCCAAGACAGAATGTAACATGTCAAAAGGGCTTTTGGTTGCAGACATTTTATATCCCGCCGCCAACAACTGTGCAAGCCCCGACACGGCTATTTAAAAATAGGGATCGGAAGTTATGACTTGAAAGTAATGCAAGTATTATACTTTGCTGCATTTCAAAAGTAAACTCAGGGAAGTCTTAAAGCAAACTAAAAAAAACAGACGTACGCATGGGAAGGATGAAAAACCTGAATTATGCAGACTGACACAGCATCTATTACCAACTCCTAACAACTAATGTCACCTTAGCCAGAGAGATGCCGATGGTTCCCGTCCCACAACACACATCCAGTACTGTGCTGTCCTGATCCAGCTTGGCCCACTCCCCCACAGCAGAGTACAGCACCTCTGCAGCTCCTGTATTCACCTGCCAGGTAACACAGGCACACTTAACAGTCCCGTGTCACAAAGACGGAAACCACAGCCGGGACCAGCACACCACAACTCCGAAAAAATTTCAGGAGGTGTTAGTGCGAACAGTGAGTGACTGAATAAATAAAAAAAAGTGTACGAATATATATACGGTTGTGGAAATGTTTGAGGTGAATCTTTCTTACCTGGAAGAAGGAATGAGGAGATATTCTGAACTTTAGGCCCAGGAGTTCCTCATGGATGCAGCCCTCTCCAGCCACCAGCTCACAGGGCAAGTCCTCCACGTTAGGAGAAGTCCTTGGTAGCCAAAAACACAAATTTAGTGCAATATTTAGAGATGTTTGTCCTGCATTTTTTGCCCCCTGATGATTGTCAGTCAACGTCGTGACTCTTTTCTTACCTTTGACCCTCTCTGACAAAGTAAAGAGAGGTTACTCCGCTGTCTTTCCCCTCTCCTTCGGAAAAGTACTTCCTCATGGAGCTCTTCAATGCACCGACTTCCTCCTCTTCAAGTTTCTAGGGAGTCGTTAAACAAGTACGAAGGATCAAAAAAGGAGAAATCGAACAATGTGCGATTCTATTTTCAGAAACAGGATCACACACACAGTCTGTAAACAGAACATTTCCTCACCTGCGGGTTGAAGAACACTATAGCCATGGCTTGTTTAGTCCTCGTAGTCCGTACAGTCAGCTGCTTCCAGTGTCCTTCGTATGTTTCAGGACTGTACACGCAGTATGGTGTTGTCCTGTGTGCAAAATAATAGCGAGATTAAAAGGCAACAGAGGAAGTCTGTGTGTGTGTGTGTGCAGACATTTTTAAAACAAATCATTTTAGTTTTCTGGGTTCAGACTAGGCTCGGATGCAAATCTAGCTAAAACAATGGTTAGTGGAAACCTATGCTGAGGCTGCCCAATCTCATGTCTATGAAACCCTAAAAACGCTACTCTGTGATAGCAGCACTGCTCTCCATGTCCGCGCCTTATTGTGGACCACCACGACCACGTAATAAATACCTGATGAACTTCTGAAACTCGCCGACCACTCTCTTGGCCTCGGCGGAGACGTGACGCGTCTCAGCCGGCCCCACCACCGCACACGAGCCGCCTTTATATTTCCCCAGGCGGAAGCCCACGGTCTTATCCTCGCCATCCGCGCCCACCGAGATGAGGAACTCGCACTTGTTTCTGTACTCGGTCTGCCGCGGTAGAGGAAGGCAAACACAAATATTAAGACACTGCGAGAGATCATAAGTTATGAAAAGTAAAACAATGTTTTGTCCAAACTTAAAATAATAAAACTAGGTTGTTGTGCCTCTTATAAATGTGACAATACTTATATGATCTCAGTGGAATGTGAAATGAGTTGTAAATATACCTGTGTAGGAGACGGTCGGATCGTCTCCAGAGGACAGCACATTTTGTTGTATTTCCCTTTCTGTGCAAACAGCCACGGCAACATGGCTTTGTTGGTGCCACCAATCTCTCTGAAAACAGAAACGGTGGGGTTTGGTGTGCATTTTCTCGCACAAAATGCCCATACAGACACAGACGCACAGGCATTTGGTCTGGTATGGGCACCACGTGTACGGACAGTCTGCATCAGACTCCATGTAAATTACACCACTCACTTGGCCAACCTCTGCAGAACCCCCACCACCTCCTGCTCCTTCCTCCTCAGCTGCTCCTCATAAGGCACATTCCACAGAGGAGTCACCACGTTGGCGATCTGGACACTCAGCGGCTCCTCTTCCTCCTCAGTTCGCTTGGACGGGGGCTGCCCTCCTGCGCCCTCCCCCTGCTCCTCCTGCTGCTTCCTCTTCCTCAGGATGGGGTCTGCTTTGGGTTTGGCCAGCCTGACGCTCAGCACCTGGCCCTTCCACTGCACGCCATGAACCATCTTCATGGCCTTGTCGCGCTCCTCCTCATTCTTAAAGGTGACGAAAGCGAACGTCTGCTTGCCGAAGAGCTTGATTTTGTGCGGGTTGAGGTTGTGTTTGGCCAGGAACTTCTTCAGGTCGTTGAAGCCGATGAACTTGGGTAGGTTCCTGATCTCCACTTTGTAGATTTCAGACGTGAAGAGGTCCTCTTTGATGTAGCGGTACACGCTGGGGTCCGAGGCTGCCTCGTTCTCCCCCTCGGCCTTGACATCAGACTGTACGTCATCATTGCTGGAGACCTGGGGGGCGTCGTCAGGCTTCTCCTCCTGTGAGGATGGAGCATCAGCCGCTGGGCTGTCACCAACATCTGCCATCACTCTGCTTGGGTGGTCAAATCAACAATGCAAATCAGGCTGATTCTATATTCAAAAAAGACACATGTAAAAAAAAAAAAAAAGTCTCGTCAATATTACCAGACACCAGTTTTTATTTGTCTTTTTTTTTGTTTGTTTGTTTTTTAAACTCTGGCTGGACAGAGTGTGCTCAGATATCAAGTTCGGCTTAGGACACATTGCACCTTTTTAATAATCGTTACAATTAATTTCATAATCCACAAGTACTGGTGAAAATGAAACAGCTGCCGGAACGTAAATGTTTAAATAGCTACATTTAACGCATGAATTGCTTTTAAGGACTTGGGGGTTTTCAGCAGTTTTGTCACTTGTTGTGCGCACGGCTGCATCTAACGCTGGGTGACGGCTGAGGTAATACTCGCTAAAGTTGCGTGTTTCTTGTTTAGAGGAAACGATTCGTCGACTACATTTCAATACCTGACCGCTTACATTCGTCCTGTCGTGCTAACCCTCAGCCGTGGCCACGTTCGGCGGAAGTCCAGATAATGTCTGCCGTGTACCTTCTTACCTTCTTACTTTCTATTCCACTTCTCGGTGAAAAGTACTGTGCGCAGCCATGTTGATTTAACCACGTGCCGCGGTGAACTCTGAACTTTTGTTTTTAAAGCGGTAGTCGTCACTTCGGTTCCATTTTCCGTGTGTTGAAAAGGCCACTGGGCCACACCTGCATTGTCTGATCTTGCGGTACCGAGCCAGGCCGCAAGATGAAATCTATAGTGGAAGGCCTTTGTTACTTAAGTATATACTGTGCTCAGACGCTCATTTTACATAATGAATTTGCGCTTAGTCATGCTCCGATACATCCACTAATACATGCATAATGCAGAGAGAGTGGGATGAATGATCTGTAGGTGGCCACGGCTCATTTTAATCTTATTATGTATTCATAAAGTTTCGTATCTGCATTTCAACATATTAAAGCCTATATATTTTTTTTGCAGCAGAGCTGTCACACTTTTCTATTAGTGATCAGTTGATTGAGAAAGTGTGTGATAGAAACAGCGTTTTTGTCAAGTGTGATTGACACAGGCAGCCCCGGAGACGGGAGAGGCGGTGCGTGAGCTGTCACCATGTGGGCGCGGGGGCTGTACGTAGGAAATTCGGCGCGCGAAAGCTGTAGCAGGAAGTGAGGGTAGCTGAAGGGAAACGGCGGCCAGTCTGGGATTTGAATCTATCAAACTACTTCCAATAATCTACAAACATCTACATTAATATGGCAGACCCGAAGGTGAGGTCACGCGTTTTAGGTCATCTAACGCATTGTGTTTGCTTTTAAATCGGAATTTTGTGACAAACAATGGTGTTTTATGTGTGGTGAGTTTGTAAAGGAAGCTGTGAGCCAGAAGTGCCGACAATGATGTTGTCTTTCGTGATGCTAGAAAAGCTAATTGGCGTGTTTTCAAGGCTGTAGGATGTAATGAAAGCCTGGGAACTTTCTGACAGACAACTGTAAATGTCCGTTGTGTCCAGTGCTTTATTTTATACTCGGACGCGTTTATTCAGAGTTAACGCTGACGACCTGAAAAGTACTCTGAAGTGTGCAGCCAGTCAGCATGTTAACATTAGCCCCATACTCTGACCATTAGCTGATTAGAAAGGAAATGGGCACAGTGCTAGCTAAAGTAAAACTATTGCAGTCAGTCAGTCATTTGAACAAGATATTTTCCAATGTGCATGTAACCGGCTGGCCAAATACAATGGGGTTAGCTGGGTCCCTTGCCTTTGTCTGCCAAGCACAACAGTTGCTAACATTAGTAGGCTAATGTTAGCTTTAATAGCAGGGCGCCGGAGCCAGTGACTGCGTATCGTCGAGCAATTAATACTAACACGGTTGCACAGAGTGGAGTGTCAATTAGCCCCATAATCACGTCACCTAAATCCCTGTCAAATTAAAGATGGGATCAGGTAGCGACACACACCCTGTTGCGAAAAGCCAAACGGTTAACGTTAGCTCTCGACTAGCCTGTTAGTGAAAGGCCCCGTTAACTAAAGCTAGCTAGGCAACTTGACAATGAGTTGTCTTAGAAAAACAAAGTTGAACAACAGTTCGTTAACACTAATATAATGAAGAAAATTGCAACTGCAACAAAACTAAACATTTAATATATCCACCCAATCATTCAAACTAGCGGCCTTGTTAAAATAATTTGACCGTTATTGTGTGTTTTTTTTTTTTTTTTAACGTAAGTAGCAGTGGTATAGCTTGCTAGCTAGCTAAGTCGCAAAGACTTCATCGTTGCGTTTGGATACAGCTAACTTTCTATGCTGCTAAGTGAGCTTGCTACCTCGAAAAAAGGAAAGTCTCCCGCGTGTACTCGCACATCAGTAAGTTGTCCGAAAAGGACTCTCTTCACACTGTATTACGGGTCATGAACTTTTTGTGGATAGCCGTCTTTGTCCTCAGTATTTTTGTGCCATCTTAATGTAAATAATGTACATTTAATCGTACACACAACACCGTGAGAGCATGCAACCCCAAATAGAATTAAAGATGCTTGGCTCAGCACGTGTGATTTACTAAAGGCTTTGCCAGTTCTCCCTACAAAAGCTATACTTACCCAGTGAGCTCTTAAATCCCTCCATTGAAGCATTCATGGCCTGTTGGTCTGTTGTCAGAAGTCACTTTGTTCCAGTGAGTTTTAAAGAATCGCATGGACCTATACCACAGGCCTAATTACTTCTACTTACTCTGAATGTCTAACACAAATAAGTGGACATTTTTGCTTTGAGTTAATTCATCCGCTGTTTCTCATTTTAGGACCAGGAAGACCACGACACCACTGCAGATAATGCAGAGGATTCGAATCATGACCCCCAATTCGAGCCCATCGTGTCCCTCCCTGAGCAGGATGTGAAAACATTAGAAGAGGATGAGGAGGAACTCTTTAAGATGTAAGTTGCTTTAATAGTCTTCTTTTGTGTGTGTGTTCACTTGCATGTTGCTAGTCACATACATGTTGTGATCTAATTTACATATGGCTGGCCAGCCTGGGGCTGTTGGGTAAGCCAGTACATTGGTGTCTTCACCTGGTGTGGCATCCTGTTAATGAAGTATAACATTGTTTTCCCAGGCGGGCCAAACTATATCGTTTTGCCTCTGAGAATGACCCACCAGAGTGGAAGGAGAGAGGAACTGGTGATGTCAAGCTGCTGAAACACAAAGAGAGGGGCACAATCCGCCTCCTGATGAGGAGAGACCGAACCCTGAAGATTTGTGCCAATCATCACAGTGAGTCAAGTTGACAAATATAATTGCTATATAATTGCTATTTTATATCATGATTAAAGAGAGGAGAAACAAATATTAGCAACTGACTATAATAACACAAATTAGAATAGTCTTTTCCAAAACAAATGTATGTCAGACTTCAGTATGTGTGGCAAAATGTAGTGTATACACAAAGGTATCTAATGTATAATGAACTGAACTTGACTGCTGAAACATAGCTATAGGTACTTGCACTACAGATACCCAGTGGTATCCCCCCCATTATATTTAAATCTCAAGTCAGTGGCATTGGTGGTAAACATTGAACTGTAGGGAAACAAAGGAAGCTTGCTTTTGTCATGTATCATGTCTTCATGTGCCAACCTTGTTCCCCCTCCAGTTACACCTATGATGGAGCTGAAGCCCAATGCTGGCAGTGACAGGGCATGGGTGTGGAACACACTAGCAGATTATGCTGATGAATGCCCCAAACCTGAACTCCTGGCAATACGCTTTTTAAACGCAGAAAGTAAGTACTTATACATCTCTCCAATATTACACTTGAAAAGGTGCCCCTTGATGGTGGATGTTGAAGTGACAAACAGCTGTAAGAAGCCCTAATGCATCTAAACTTTGGGTAACAACACCTAGCAGCTGTACTGTTTTTTTTTTCTTTTTCCATTTGTCAGAATGATTAAGCAGCTTCATTGGCCATCATACAACAGCGGGGTGGTGTGTGTGTGTGTGTGTGTTTACTCTCTGTTCTGTTTACAGATGCTCAGAAGTTCAAGGTTAAGTTTGACGAGTGCAAGGAGGAGGTCAGAAAAAATCTAGAGGGAACAGGTACGTGAAACTTCAACTTTAGACTTTTCCCCAATTAAATATAAAAAAAGTTTGAGATACAGGTTAGTAAGTCATTCAACACGTGAATTGGTTTACTAGGAGTTCTAATGTATGTTGCATGGTAAGGTGCCAATATTCATTATTTTCAGAGCCCCCAACACACAGTTCTACTCAGGTTCGAGTGATGTGTGAGACCTGTTTTTTAAATTCAAACTAGGGGTGACCTTACATCTAACATGACAAGTTTTATGAATATGCAGACTCACTCTGTTCTTTGCTGCTCTCTCCAGCCTGGAACTTTTTCTGTCTGCTACATGAACCTGCGGAATGTAACACTTAGCTGGCTTTATAAAAGGCTGGTGTCAGTATGTTCTGCCACATTACAATTCAGATGTTTTCTAACGTGACCACAAGCATAAGGGTCACGTGGTCCAGCTATAAAAGAAATGGCGGTCGTATGAAGAGGAGGGATATTCTTAAGACAGTTGAGATGCAAAGTGAAAATAGCAGGAAGAAAAATGTTTGTTAGATAAGCTGAAGACTTGTAACCGAGTTGTGTTCATTTCACTGTTTTGCCACAGACAACACTGATAGTGCAAACAAAGTGGCAGAGAAGCTGGAGGAACTCTCTGTAAAAGACAAGGCCTCAGAAGGAAAGAAGGAAGAGGACAAAAAGACTGAGAAGAAAGAAGATGAGAAAAAGGAGGTGAAGGCTGAGGAGAAGAATTGAAAACCAAGAACTTGCTTTGCTGATCTTCAATTTATCAGTTTTTCCTCTTTTTCTACAATAGACTCTAAATGAACTGAATTTGGACACTTGCATATTATTAGTTTTTTTTTTTATCTGTTTTGCCTCAAGATCACAAGTCCTTGATGCCACTGGGGAAGAAAAATCCAAGATAGTGAATTCATGAAAAAAAGAAGCCCTTCTCCCCACCCCCACCCCACCCTTTCCCTCTGCACCATGGAATGCCACGCTTTCCATCCTTGTCATCTACAGTTCAATGTTACTTTTGACAAACTGTGAAAAGAGGCTTGTGATAGTGATAATTCCCACATTGGGGTATTTTTTGTTTTGTTATTCTGAAGCAGAGTTTGTTTGTAGGGGGAGAGGATAATGTAGCCTGCTTGTTAGCAGTACAGGGTCAGGGACCAGGCATTATGGAGGTGCATTATAAATATAAACTCATGATGCATCTCAGTGGGCCTTCTTACCCTGTCCACTGTCCATGCTTTCACTGTTAGAAACAGCCAGTGAGGTGAAGACTTCTCAGTGGATGCCTTGTAGAACTAGTTCTTTGTCGGTTCCATCTTTCGTCAGTTCTGCTGGGAGCTGACGAGAAGAGGACTCCACTCCAGACAGTTGAGGGGCATCAGATGTGTGCTGCAGATTGCAGTGTCCACTGATAACTGACTGATAGGAGATCAGATGCACTTAGCTAAGCATTTCATTTCTTTCCTTTTTTTTGTTTTAAATATCTACAAAAAAAAAAAATTCAAGTCCAAAGTTAACGGTTCATCAGAGTTTGGTGCAGCTACGCTCTGACTGAAGTTCCTCGCCAGGAAATTGAGTTTGTATTCTTTAGATCATAACATTCCCAGACTTAAAGCATGTAGAGTATATGTAACAGAGTGTGCCCTATCTGATCTGTGTGCTCACCACCCTCTCCTTTTCTTTCCACTAATTGAGTTCTTAACCTTGCCTCTAAAGCGCATCTAAGTGCCAGTGCATCTGTAAATACATGTATATGGATGAAATGTTGCTTTTCATTTGCACTCAAATGATTTGAAATGTTTCCTCCACCTTCGAATAAAAGCTGTCAAAGACCACATGTTTGCATTCATAATGACTTGTTTCCTGGGATATTTTAAATAAATAATACTGCTCCGTGTGTTAAAACAAGATTGTGTTGAGGGTCATAGGAGCAGATGAAACAAGATCACGTGATTGGTTATATGCACTACCACTATTGACTTAAAGTGATGCAACTGTTAAATAACATCCGTGTCTGAAAGAATTAACTTTATTGATGTTGCGCAGGTGTTCCACATTTGACCTTTTTTATTAACAAGAATCAATCTCATTCACTCAAAGAGTTGGAAACTTTATTTACTCTGCTCAGGTCATTGGGAAATATTTCCTCTTCACAAAAATAGGAACGCATGTACATTTATAGTATATTCTATATTTTAATACATATTGAACTCTCTATTTGAGTTTCAGAAAACAAAAAAAATCAGCTCGTGGCTGACGGAACAGATTCATTGCTGACTGTCAGGAATGGTCCCTGACCTGCAGTGATGTCCATCCCAAGAAGAAACAGATTGGACTAATGGCAGTCATCTTAGAGAGGAATGACATCGATAGTGTTTTGATATGTGGTCAAACGGGGGGTCTGAAAGTCATGATAGACTGGGGTATTTTCAGGCAAGTCAGCAGCTAACGGTCTTATTCAGGTATATTTCAGTGTGTTCCAATTAGCTGTTCCACTGACACACTTTAACCATCAGATTTGCCAAAGAAAAGGTAGCCCTGTATACCGCAGCCTTAAAACACAAACAACTTTTGTAACAATTCAGAAATACTACTGTGTTCATGCTAAGGCAGCTGGGTGAGACCTTAAAAGGGAGACCATACTAGGTTGCAACTACATTTTGATGACATCAAACCTCGTCAGAAAGCAAGGCTCTACCACAGCTACCAGCCTACACTCTGATCTCTGGAGAAAGGAATCTGTGAACGCATCAGAAATGGGGAGAAAATAAAAATCCTGCAAAAGTAGTGTCATTTCATGATTAAACATGATCATTTATAACCTTGCACAAAGGCCTTTCTTCCAGAACGTTCTGTGAATATTACCCAGTCTGCTCTCAAGTGTCACTCCTGCCATTTGCTGCTCAATACAAAACACAAATGTGTACAATAGTGTTTCGCCCAGCCACATTTTCGTATGTATGTATGAAACATCTCTTCCTCTCAAAAGGCAACAATGGTTTATTCTTAATGCAAATGTCGCTGGACCAAATCTACCACTTCACATCCATGTAAATTCGGGTGTTTTTGTGTTTTTTTTTTTAATATTCAGTTGGTGGAAAATAAAAATGAAAAACCTTCCGCTTAGATGTTATAAGTTCGTTTTTATGGTCAAAAGTAATACATGTTATGAGACTTCAATTAACAGCAAACAAAATAAGCCTTTTAACTCTGAGTGACGGGTAATACTGGAGCTGTACCAGACAGCTGCTGCAAATTGACTTGATTTGACATTTTCAGTCTTGGTGAAGCCACTGTGACATAGCAGCGATGTCTTTGAGAAATGAAGGGGGTGTGGAGCCACTTCCGGCATTGAAATCTCAAGGCAGCTTCAATTAAGAGCCCAATCCCCGACTTGCTCGCAGCACATACTGGCAATTCAATGTGGATCATGCGACTGTTCACTCGTCAAAGATTGTGACTTTTAATGTTTCACTTCCTCAAATCGCATATCTTGTAATTACATTTCTTTTTTTTTTACACTGCAAGGTAGAACAAGCTATATTTACTTTATGGATTTTACCCTTTATCCTGATCTTATTTATTTACTGAATTTATCATTTATCAACAAAACAACTCAAAATAAAAACATCCATTCCAAGATTACTTCTCTGTATAAAAAAGATGTATCAAACATAGCTTTTGAAAGGTTGGGTATATAAAAGGAAACAAACTGATTAAAAAAAAAAAAAAAAACACTACAAAAGAATGAATGGATGACCAGTTATCTTCATTTTAGTACATGGGACAATGGCTTGTTTCTCTATACTTTTCCATTCTTATGATAATTACACAAACACAACTCACATACTAAACCATTTTTCTTCTTTTTTTCTTTCTTTTTTTTTCTTTTTCTTTTTTAGATAAAACATAAACAGAAAAGTTGTTTTGGTTGTGCAAGGCTGGACTCTTCTTAACTCGACGTGAACCGTTGGGGTGAGGTATTCTGATCTCTCAGAACGCTTACGTATCTGCCCAGCACTCCACGCCTAACTGAACGTCACTGAAACGCACAGAGGCCTATGATGACGTACTGCACCTTCGTGAGGGGAATAAAGGGGGCTAAGCAAAAAAAAAAAATCTGCTCTAAAAATCTGCCAGAGAGATTCATAATGTATGAATTCATATCAACGAGCATCTCTGCTGGTTGCATTCATTCCTGAGAAATGTCTTTTTGACAGAGAAGGAATTTGAGTGTGTTTTACTCGTAATTAAAAGCAAGCCTTTCTCGATGAATTTGGAATGCAACCACCAGACACGGCGCGATGAATTTCCCCTTTCCCAGCTTCTCATCGCACTTACTTTGTGTTGCCTGCGGTTGCAGTCGGTGCTGATCTAAATGATCTGTCCTCCATCACCCCTCAAAGCTGTAACTACGTCACCAAATACGCCGGAGATGACATGAACAGTACAAGTTAATATGAAGCACCTTGACTTCTTGAGGTCAATTGACTCGAAAAGGACATTAGTCTTCTCACGGAGGGCCGCGGTGAGGACGTCGGTGTTTAAATCATCTGGAGTGTTTTTGTTCAGCTTTCGGCGCTTGCTGGAGCAAAGTTTGTGTGTGACATTTGGAACAAAGCGCGCTTCATGACCACGGCGGAGAAACGACAGCAATAACATCGACAATCTGTTGGACGGTCCACTCGTACGACCAACGTGATGAGCCACAAAATGTTTACGACAAGACACTCCTCACACATAAAGCCTGGAGCGGTATCAGCTGACAACCAACCCCTCGGGTACAAACACACACAGGCATTTGGCTAGACAGACCCACACAGGGGCAGACAGATCCTCTGATTGGACAATAACTCCAAAACAGGGAGTGCTGTGTGCCCCTGACTGGCACAGAAATAACAGAGAGGAGAGAATCTCTTTGTAGCAGGGTGGTCATTGGAGGTGGATGCGGTGTCCCTGCTCACACTGATATCTCATACGTGGTGCCTCCCACACCTGTCACCTTTTTGACGTTACTGTGGCGACTGGGGCTGAGGGTGGCACCCTGGGCACCGGGGTGGCAGTCCATCTGCCCATTAACTTTCATGGCCTCTCTGAGTAGGAAGAGAAGAGCAGAGAAATTGATTCAACACAAAGAGCCAAAGGTATTCAACGCAGACCAAACAATAAGGGTTGTGGCAGCATGCAGATCAGTTGTCTGGAGCATGACCGTCACAAATGACAAAAACAGCATAGATCTATGGGTGATTACTTGAAAGTGTGCTTGTTAGTGAAGCAAAAGACTTGGAAATGTTAGACAGGTAGATGAAAAGCATGCAAAAGAAAAAGAAATGAGAGGAGTCACACAACTTTATTCATCTGACATTTGTGAAATTATACAAAAATGGATATTTTACTAGAAAGGCAAATATAAATCAGAACAGAACATGTAGGAATTCACACCAGGACAGTACTTAATATGAACAAATGGACAGAACAGTTCGACAAATACCATACACCATACACAAATGCTACATGTTGCCTCAGATAGGACTAGTACACTAGTGCCCATGAATTGCTGGCTGTGTCCAGCAGAAGGAGCAGGGATTCCTGTGGGAATACATTCAATGCCCACCAGTCCCCACTGGCTCAGTACAAGACATGCAGTGCCACAGAGGTAACATTAGGATTCATACCTTGGGCCCCCCAGACGAGGAGAGTCTGTCCTCTCGTGGGCACTGATGTAGGAGAGTTTTTGGTGGGAGTAGGAGGGGGATCGGGGCATAGCAGGGGAGTGGGGCTGGTGGGCTGGGGAGCGATAGGAGCCCTCTGGGCCAGTGGCCCTGCTGTGGCTGCTGTTGGTGCTACTGTGATCTGTGTGCAGGGAGGTGGATGAAGTCCTAGGGGCGCGGCCGAGTGTGGAGCCAGCATGGCGCAGCACAGGGGTTCGTTGCCCATAGCTCACCAGCCCGACCCCCATCAGGTTGTCCCTGGAGCCTCCATAGGCTGGGGGTGTTGGGCCTCTGGAGCTGGGGCCACGAGGCCCATCTGGATAGCAGGCACTGGGGGGTAGGCCATAGCCCCCATCAAACACACCAGAGTCCTGGGCATAGATATGGGCCTGGGAGCGCCCGTGCAGTATCTGCCGCTTCTCCCTCTCCTCTATCTCCTTTCGCTCCTGGATGGAGGCCATGATGGTCTGGGAGAGGTTGTCGTAGCGCACCGGGGATGGGTCTCTGTCCCTTGGGTGAGGGGATTGCCTGCCCACCCCCCTGGGTGGCATCACTGGACTGTAGGTGGTGGTGACCTGCTGCCTCTGCATTTCAGGTTCCCGGATGTGGCACATTTTGGTGGGCAGGTAGGGCGAATGGAACCCCATGGAGGGCATACCACGATGGGCCATGCACTCACTGGCAGTGGCTGGGGAGATGCTGGGGTTGAGCAGGCTGTCATAAGACAGGCTGCCATTACGGTTGGAGAGCGTGTTGGGCGAGAAGACACTCTTGTAGGGGGTGGACGTGACTGTCTTCGGCTGCAGGGCTGGGAGCTGGCCCTTCTCCGGCCGGCGGTGACTCTGCTTCAAGCTGAGAGAGCGGGAGTTGATAGGGTCAGAGTCCAGCTGGAGGGGAGAGGACTGGAAGGTGCGGTGAAGGGGAGCGTTGGTGTATTCAGGCAGGTCAAGGTTTGGCTCAGATCGGTAGTCATGACCGCGGACACCTTCCTCCAAGATGGCCGAGGTGTTCCGGTCATCTGGCATGACAATCTGGGGAGCAAACAACAGAATAATATGTCAAATCTTAGTGAAAATGTGAATGAAGTCCTTGTCCTTAACAACTGCTACTGAAGCTTTTGCACCAGGCAATAAACCCTTGGCTATTAGGGTGGAGCTACTAATCAAAGTATCATGCTGCCACATTAATAATGTACCTCATGCATGAGTGCCGAACAAATCACGTCTTACCTTCTCTCCAGCAGTGTGGTAGTGGACTTTAGGCATGGTGCCAAAGGACGGCCTGAATTTGTACATGGCTGGAGTGGAAGGGTGGGTCTTACCAGAAAGGGAACTCTCTACAACACACATAGAAAGAAGACCAGAGTTAACAACGTAGAGATAATAGAAATTACGCTATTATACCAGCTCTGATTGAAAGTCATGTCTGAGAGAAAAGACAAGACCTCAGGGCTGAATTCTATTATCAGAGTGAAGAGGCTGTAGGGATTGAGTTCTTGAAACCCACACCATCACCATTCCTACATAGTGAAAACGAATGGGAGTGGGTGGGTAGTCAGATGTGTCCATCTGTGAGTGATATGTAACACATTCGAGTCCTGCAACAGACAACTGTCCATCCTTGACGAACGACCTAATCCTTGAGCAAACCGTGAAACCCCAACGGCGCTTCTTCTGCTCCAAGAGTGTCGCCGAGGGATATGCAAAGAACTCTCACTTCCACAAATTATGAGCCCTCTAAATTGCTTTTAAAAAAGGGTAGGCAATCCATTTCGACCAACTGCAGTACTTTGACATACCAACAGGCAGCGGTGGTGCTCCATGGAAGAGCAGAAAGTGTTCACTCCCTGACAAAATGCACCATGACACTGGAGATCCTCTGGAGGGAATCTGCTGTTGTAGGTTCACACTATATATTATTGACCCGTCATACTATTGAATGAAGCAGCATAAAGAACACATTACCACTGGCCTACCAGTGCCTTTAGATGTAAAACCACCATAGGATCTGTCTTGGGGTCCTGCTACACACACCACCGGGAAAAAAAAAGAAAAAAGGTGGTGATTCATGTTGCAATGATTCACTCTGAAATCTTTCCATTGTGTCACAAATCTGGTGCTGATTCAGTGAACAGGGCTCGCCTCCTCGCTACAAATCATGCCTATTCTCCATAAAAAAAACCGGGATGGACATTTATCACGCTAAACTAGCGCCAAGTCACACACTGGGACACTAGTGATATACAGAGGGAGTTTGGGGAACATGCTGTTTGGTGCAGCCCTGACAGGAAAGAGAAATGGGATTGATGATGACTGACAGGAGCAAGAGAGAGAGAGAGAGAGAGAGAGAGAGAGAAGGGGAACAGTTGTTGGGAGGCTGTGTTCCTCTATTTTCTTACCTTCACTGGACGTCAGCTGGCTTTTCAGCTGGTTGTACCTGTCAGCTTTGGGCGGAAGCGGCGGCTGGGTGTCTTTGTCCTCCAGGCCGTCCAGGCTGCTTTTGGACTACGGGGAGGAGAGCAGGGTGTTTAAAGCATCCAGAACAGGTGGGGGAACAGCAGATGAAATCGAGAAGAGCATGTGTTAGCGGGGATGCACCAACACAACTCTCACAGACGGCTGCAGGGTAGCAGAGCTGCACTAAGCAGCTGCTCTACTTGAGGTGAAATGAATTCTTCTTAGCAACTAATGGAGTGGAAATGGCGAAAGACAAATATCTCAGAGTTGGATTAATAGCCTTTTTTTCTCAACAGAGCATTCATTAAAAGAGTACTCAATCGATTTAGCATTGCACTTCTGTAACATTGTCGGACTCACTCAAATGACGTCAAGTGTCAACAATGTCCCGTTTTAGCGATGGAGAAATCCTCTAATATATCAGACTTTAGTGAGCTACTGTGTCCTTTTATGCGCTGCCTTGAGTGTGAGCCTGTGTTCAAATGGAAAACTAGGAACAGATGTGGGGGCACACCATGTCATACATTTGTGACACAAAACTATGGGTCAAAATGTGGGTCAGTTGGACGTTGGAAACAAAGGTCTGCAATAACGTGCGCAACTCACCTTGGAGCTGATGATGGTGCTGTGGACGCCATTGTCGCTGACCTTGATGGTGATTTGCCTTTCTGACAGGTCAGGTCGGATAAATGGGGGCTGAATTTTGACGTGGGGCTTTTTCCTGGGGTCCAACATGTACCTGCATAAAAAAATTTTTTTTTAGCATGGTCTGGCAGTCAGTGTTTCCATTACATTTGAAGTGTTCAGTGACACAGTGTCCATTTGCCTATTGCAGTACAACATTACTCATGTCATTTTCCTCCATGGTCCCCTTCAAGAGATATACAGTACAATGTTGAAATTAGTTAAGCACTTTGTGTTTGCATAATCCCATTTGGCTAGTTACACAGTTTAAAACAGACATTTCAAACGCAGCTTCCAGGACAGAAAAAACTGCATTCAGTGGTTAGCGAGGAAACTTGGGGAGTAACGTGGTGCATTTTACGAGCAGTCGTAACATTTAACAGAAATGTGCGTTGCTAAATAAATGTTACTGATTTGCAGTCGGATTTAAAAAGACTCTGTAACTCTGTTCCGTATCAGTCAGGTCCAACAGGCTTGTGGTTCAGTAAATCAAAAACCCTCCATCAGGGACGATGCAACAACTTAACAGCAGATGCTTGTAACACAGCATTTCACCCCCACCTGCTGTTGTCTCTCTCTCTCTCTCTGTTGGTTTTCATGGAAAACCTATTTCCCCATAGGTTGTAAAACGTTCTGAGTTTTAGCGATGGCTGCGTGTGTGTGTGTGTGTGTGTGTGTGTGTGTGTGTAAAAAGCACGTTGACTTGCTCTGCGCTCTGATTCCCATTAACTGTTGTTCTACAGAGTGATTCAATTCTCTCAGCCATCTGCCTTCCCCCAGGGTCGCTGGCCGCTTTCAGGCAGAACTGGGTACACACCGCCACAACCACCTCAGAGCACGTGCATACGCTCGCTCACACACACACACACACACACACACACACACACACACACACACACACAATGCTGCCCTATGTGTTATCATTGCCGTTAGATGGTGCTGCACTGGTGCAATGGTATGGATGTAATACATATCTGCATGAACAGTTAAATGTGTACTGACTGAAGAAAACCCCGAAAAGCATCTACTGTACATACACACACACACACACACACACACACACACACACACACAAACATCTTACCTAGGTGCCAGGGGACTACATAAGACATACTCCACGTTGCCACAGCAACCCTTGGTGAAGGGATTTACTCCTCCACGAAACTTGCCCGTCACCTGAGAAACACAACGCCTTGTTTAGAGTAGGAAGCAAAGGAAGCACAAGGCCACAGTGCACACACACACACACACACACACACACACACACACACACGAGGTCCAGTGCTTGAATATAAAGAAGGTGATTCATGTTATTGAAGCATCACATAATTAGTGTGTGTGAGAATATTTGTGCTGCTGTCCTTTTACTGCCTGTGTGTTTACTGTTTGTCTTTATTGCGGTAAATGTATTACCGTCCACACAGACTAATTGGACTGTATTATTCTACTGTATGTGCACAGCTGGAGAGCCAGTGCACACTTCTGGTGACCAGAGGTGTATTTCAAAAGACATCCCCCATGGATCTGCGCTGGTGCCTCCTCACCTGTTCGTTGGTTGTTCGACCTCGAGCAACGAGCACCATGTGGAAACCTGTGAGTCCCATGACTGGAATAAAGAAGAGCCCTGCTATGCACATCACCACCAGACTGGACACAAAGGTCAAGCTCAACAACAATATAAGGTCACAGGGACACGGCCGGATGCGTGATAAGAACATCTCCATCGACTCCTTCGGACTGCCGAAGCTACTAGCACCAATTTTTGTCCACTCAAGTTTAAACAGACAATCAACCAAAGTATCCATAAAAATGAAAAATAAAAATTTCTAGCAGATTTCCAGCAGTGAAAGGATACGTGACAGTGGAGTGCAGTGCTCCCAGTCTCTCTCGGTGGTGGAGGACAAAGATGAGGCCGAAGGAGAAAACTCCCACCATGTGGATGCTCAACGACAGCAGGAACAGGAAGAAGTAGCGATAGTTCCTCCGTCCAATGCAGTTGTTCACCCAGGGACAGTGGTGGTCGAAGTCCTTAGGAGGGAGGGAGGGAGGGAGTTACGCGTCTGAACTCTATCCAAGTTGTTTATAAGGTGTTAAATCGTGTGACTTACAACTGGCCTGGGCTTTAAATCTGATTCTGCCTTTTGTCAAATAACATGTAGAAGGAAGAGAACAGGATGCAGGAATACAACTGCGTCTTCTGCGTCCTGTGTGTACATGTGTATTACTGCCCTGCTGTGTGCGTATACATTTGTAAGACCAAAATGAGCATATGAAAGCTAATACTGATCATTTTTACGCTTGAAGCTGCCAAAAGCTGATATCAAGCCGGTAATTACAGCCTTTAATGATTTAACCTCTTTTTTTTTTTTTTGGGCCAAAAATGTAGAAATTATTTATATATATGTATTCAGTGTCTCAGATTTTAATTATTGGCAGACAGAGGAGCCTCTGAACCGATTCAAGCTACAAAATATGTACTATATGCAAACAAGCGGCACCATATATCACATCTGACAGCGCAGCATCAGTGTTGATTAAAAGCTAATATTGACTTAACATATCAGTCTAACCTTGATGCATATTTAGATTTCAGTGCCTGCATGTATACTGAACACACACACACACACACACACACACACACACACACACACACACACACCTCCACACAGTTGTCACAGACGCTGCAGTGCGAGCAGCGAGGCGGCCTGTAGAAGT